>NW_026706901.1:600000-1097676 GCF_024137745.1 Phymastichus coffea | reverse complement strand
GAAAGTCATTTGATAGTTTTGATAGTTCAGAACTGAATGTAGACTTTTTAAATAAGTATTCCCAAACATTTGATGAGATTAAAAAGAGACACAAAACAATTATTTACAAGGCTGAGTTTCGAAGCAAAAAAATGTTGAAAAAAAACTATTTTATAAGATATAAAGGATCAAAACTTCACTATATTATAAAAAAAAAATGTAAATATGAAGTTCATTCGTCACAAGTTCAAGAGGGTATTAGAAAAATTTGTTACAAGTTACTACCCTTAGAAGTAATTGGAAATCAAAAGAATAATAAAAAAATTTTGAAAGCTTGGAAACATTTTGTAAAAACTTCTCAAACTGAACCTTTTAATTTATTAAATTTAGTAAATAGTTTAAATGTAAGTTTTTAAATAATTTTTTTTGTGATTTCCATCAACTAAGTTAAATAGTAAAGCCTTTTACTGATTGTAGCTTAACTCAATAACATGGATACAATCAATTGACAATACAAGCCATAAATTTATTTTAATAGGCAAGTTTATTAAGTGGCTGTTTCAATTTCTCATAGCTATAGTTGAAAAAGTATTTCATGTCACTCATATTCAAGGAGAAAAGGTTTTCATTTTTATTGAAGATTGGGAAAAACAAAAAAGTGATTATATTAAATCAATGTGTCAAAAACCTGTACTACAATGGATTAGTCCTATAACTAAATATACTGAGGTTCAAAGTAGATTAAACTTTATTCCAAAGCGAGATAATCTCAGGCCTATTACAACACATAGGTATAAAATACAAATTAATTTTTTAATTTTAATAAATAATTATTTGAATTATTAGTTACTATTTATAAAAAAATTTCAGATTTACAGATCATGAAAAGCATATATTGAAATTACTTAATACTCTGTTAAAATATTTATACCAAATAAATTACCAAAAAGAAAGTAAGTCATTCAACGAATATTTCACTGTTACTTTCAAAAATTATAAGTGTGAAAACAATGATATTTTTATTGTATCTTGTGATATTTGTGATGCTTATGGTTCAATACTGCAAGGTAAGTTATAAATGTAAAATAATTTTATTAAGAAAATTCCAGAACCTTGAACCTATTTGTAGGGAAATTATTTGATATGGTACAAATAATGTTTCAAACATTAGCTACAAACATAACATTCAAGTATGAAATAGTACGAAAGAGAAAAATATACCAAATTATAACTGAAGATACAAATGTTTTCTCTTATGATCCAGAAAAATATGAAACTGTTAACAAACATGTCTTATTGCAAGCTTTAAAGAAATACATTTTCCAAATGAAAGTAAGTGAAAAATAAATACAAATAAATTCTATATCCATCTATTTTTTAAAAACTAACATTTTTAGGTGGCATATAAGAAGAACTTGTACAATATCAATAGAGGAATTACACAAGGACTATTGATATCTAGTATCTTATGCCAGATATATTATACTCACATGAATTTAAAATATTTTGCCAATTTGGAAAAATATGGTCATCTATTTAAATATGTTGATGATTATTTGTATATAACTAACAAATTAGATTATGCAAAAAGGTAATAATCATTTTTTCAACAATTCTTTAACAATAAATAATTTGATAGATGCTTGAGTTTATTATATGTAAATGATATTATAGATTTTTAGGTATAGTTGAAAAAGGCATACCAGAATACAATTGTTATTTTAACAAATCAAAGTTAGAACATAATTTAAATCCACACAGGTCCCAAAAGATTCGATATTTAGGATGGAAATTTGACTCAAAATCGTTGGAAGTAGAGCCTATCTATAAATCAACAAGATATTCAATTTACTTCAATACAATAACTATTACGTAAAGACATAATATATTTTGCAATATTCTTTAATGTACAAGTCACAGTATTTTCGTAATTTTATCAGGACGTTTCCATTCAAATTGAAACACCTAGCGTCGTTAAAGCTAAATAAACTCATGCTTACAAAACATATAAATAGTAGTCAAAAGATATTTGAAAATGTTACAATGATATCTCGACGTCAAGCTGAGCGATGCTTCGCACTCTTGAGCTGTTTACACGATACCCAAAACCAAAAAATTACTCTAGATTCTATCATTAAAGTCAATTTATACATGTTACGAAAAATTGAACTTTTTACGAACTGGAGTACGTTTTTAAATTGATTTTTATGTTTTTAAATTATTTTGTAAATGCAAATTTGATTTTTTATTTCATTTTTATAGATAATTATGAAAAAACTAGAAACAGGCAAACACTGAAGTACGTCATTTGGAGTTCTTTCTATAACGTTTTTAGAAAAAGATACGATATTTTTTCTTATCTTACGAACGAGTTCAAAAAATTGATGAAAATGAAGTGTAAAAGAAGAAAACGGATAGTAAAAAAGTTTATGTGAATACGAAAATTATTTTATTACTTGTTAAAATAAAACTTTGCAACATTGATTTTCATTGTTATCTTTCGTTACTAATAATTTTTATTAATCAATAAATAAGTGTTATGTGACTAAATAATTTCGTTTTAAGTATTGATTAAATATTTCCGTTTCCTTAGTAACGTTTGCAACGAATGCCGTAAAAGCGTGCTATATACATCAATACTAGATATTTAAATTTTGCACCTTAATCAATATTGTTAAATATGTCTGACGATATATATAAAAGTTTATTGTTTAAATTTTATGGATTTGATAGAGATTTTAAGAAAGTTGAAAAGCTATCAACCTCCAAGGGGATCGACATATTTGATAATGTAAGAACCTTGGACGCAAATACGGAACAATTAATATTAGCTGGAGAAACTGAAACAAATCAGGTATCCTTAAAAAAATTTACTTTAATATCATAGTTATTAACAAATAATTATCTTACAGAATGTCTTAGATAAATTGGATGGAACCAACGATGAAAATAATGACAGTACTTCATCTAAATCGCCACACGTTCTGACGATCAAAGATCTTGATACATGGAATAAAAAAGGTTATCTAATACGCGGTAATAATGAAATAACTAACAATAATAATGTATATTATAGAATTTCAGAAGCTGGATTCTGAATTAGATTTAACTAGCGATTTGAACGAGAAATCTGTAAATAAGAATTTAACATCATCAAAAGACACATTTACAAAAGTGGTTGCTAACACGAATGACTTGCTGATAAAAAACGATTGTAATACAGTAGAAAATAGTTCAAATCTATCGTCAACATCTGTTTTGAAAGCAAAACAATCATGGCGACAAAAAGTGAATCTGAAAGAAATCGCCAACTGCCCCATAGATTTACTATCAAAATATGATGGAGTATTTTTAGATTTGAATCATATGGGTATTACTAATTTCCCGACTGACATACTTCACCATTTGAAAAATTTACAGGTATATCTTATACATGTATGTCAAAAATACATTTTAATATTTGCAAAAAATCACGTTTTCTCTGTATGTTCTTGTAATAAGATGCTCTATTTGGATACAAATAACTTAAAAGAAATACCTGAAGATCTTTTTATAATATTAAAAAGGCTCACGTGGCTTGATGTAAGAAAAAATCAGTTGATTACGTTACCGCCAACTATAAAAGGCCACGAATCTTTAAAAACATTGTTGCTGCAAGAAAATAACATAGAACGGTTACCGTTAGAATTAGGTAGCAATAGTAGCAATGTTAAATGATAACTCTTTCTTATTTAATGAATTTTTGCAGGGCTTCTCCCTAATTTAAAAAATTTACAAACAGCTTATAACCCGATCATATTTCCTCCTCAAGAAATTTTGGAACTAGATTCCTTGAGTGTAATGAAATATTTGCGCAAAGAATGGAATAAACTACATGAAAATGAGCAAATTGAATTACAAGCATTTTCTAATGGTATGCAAAATTTAAAAAAACAGCAATATAATGCATTAAAATGCATTTAAATTATCTACCGCTTCATTATTGTCAAAGTAAAAAATAGATATACACTAAGAATGTAATTTATATTTTTAGAAAAAGATGATAAAAAACCATCAATGATTATTTGTTACCAACCGCTCCAGAAAAGTCTCCGGAAAAATTACAAGTACCGAAATTTAAATACCTCCAAACCTTCAGTTCGATTAAGAACGTGGAATTACAAACCAAACAGCAGGTATGGTTTTCGGAAATATTCATGGACTTTAAAAAAAATAGAAAATAACAAAAATATTCATGACAACTCTGTTATTTTGTGCAACTTCTGCGTTGCTGCGTTGTATCGTAAAGGTGTATTTGTTACAAATGTTACGGATGAATTTCGTAACAATATAGAGAAAAAAAATTAGGTGATACTTTTAAAAGATGTGTAGTAGGAAATGAATTCGTTAGTTACCAGAGAATCATTCTCTGATCTCAACTTTCATTACCTATCGGGACCATTTCCACGGTCTCTGTTTATCAGAAAAAATTTCTTTTTTAGTCAACTAGTTAAATAAACAAGAATCAAATTATGCTGATTAAATTCAAAATTAATTATATATCCAAATTAAAAAATGAAAACCATCGTAAAGGAAAAGAAACTTGAAATATAATTCCAACAAATAAAGTATTTGATGTTATAACTAACGACTGAATAAAATGAAAATAAAACCGTTGCAACTAAATCAATCAGACGCAATTATGAATTTCTCAAAAGCAATATTGAACGATACAAAGAGTAAACCTAATTTAGATTAAAAAAATCGACTTGTTTAAAATAGATATGTATTTTGATGGTAAGATATTATTGAATAAAACTGTTTAAATAGATAATATAATTGATATTTTTCCAAGCAACGTTATATTTTCTATGTATGGGTTTATTAATTAAGTTTTATTCTTAAAAGCAATGTTTGTTCATTATTTGTCGATTTCTTTTGGGTTTTTATACATTTATATAGATATAACAGTGCTACTTTGGATTTTACTTATCAACAAAAATGGTTGTGGAAAAATGATGTTAAACAAATGTTAACTGAGCAACACACTAAGCTTCAAAAAATTCTGTTAGTAAACTTTTCAGTTTCAATGTATTTCAAAATATGTACAATAATGGTAAACTAGGTATTTCCTTAAAAACAGGGATAAAAATGTTTTGGTCCAATGGAGAAGCAGTTATCGAGTATTTAAAAATAATAAGATATCATCAAACGATGTTAAAGGTATATAGATTTGTAGAACATTAATTCACATTATGATTATTTTGCAACGGACATTCAAGTAATTATTCTATTTGTTTTAAACAGCGTTAGATCCGCCATATGCTCTACACGAGGAGAATTCGCAAAGAAAGGTAAAAACTTGTACGAATTTCTTTACTTCTGTTCAATAATCAGATTTCAATAATTACAACTACTTTCCAGATTCATAACGAGAAAAAAAAATTAAAACTTGAATATAAATATGAGTTAGTATTTCTTTTTCATCTTACATAAATTGAACAGATCTAAAAATGAACATCTAATATAAACTGTAAAATAAAAACCGTTCTAACCTTAGTATAGAAAACTTCTACGAGAATTTCAATCGCATTCAAAACTCTCTAATAGCACTTGGCGATAAGAAATCAACAGTTACTGTGACTCCACGTGCAAAGCAATTACATATATGCACGGAGATTGATGTGGTAATAAGAAGTATTTTTATAAAAATTATTAAATGCTAAATTCTATAACATTTTCAGATAAATGATTTACAAAAACGTATTAATGATTTGAAGCTTTGTATGGACATACATATGCCTTAGTTATAAAATAACTTTTTTATGGATTTTTAATTTAAAATGATCAAAATTAGTTATTTTATCACACCAAAAGATAAATTTAAATTTTTTGAGATACAAAAGTTCGATAATGTTCACGTGAAGTATTCCAATGTTTGTGAAAGTGAAAACATTGTAATTGAAGTTAATCAATAAATGATTTTCATACCTATTCATTTATTTTAAATAATACACATACACACAGGCACACATATAATCAATTCATTCGATTTCCAACGATTTTATAAAAATTTATAAATTAATTAAAACAATAAATTAATTAAAACATGAATTTTATTTCATTTTCATAAACAATAGAAATAAAATATGATGGTTTCATAGAATCATGTTAAGTTTCATTATAGCTACATATACGCTGTACAAAACTGGAGGCAGCTAAATGTTCTTTTTTATTTTTACAGTTTTATAATTAATTCTATTAGCTATTAGAGATGATTGTTTTTACGAAATCATCGATTAAGGAAAATCATTATTTTTTTCAAAATATTGTTGAAAACAGTCTCATTAAATTGTATTTACTTAAACTCGAACTGAAGATTAAATACTTGTATTCACACAAAAACACTTTATACTTATGATAAAAACAATATCGGGCATACAAATCCACGTTCTTTAGATTTAAAAAAACTGATTTTAATTTATGCCACACAATATATTATACATTACTTTAATAACGAAAAGTAAACAAAAATGATTAAATTAAATATAAATGTAGTTAGTAATAAGTCTTTCAACAATTCTTCATGTTCACAAAAATTAAAACAACCTAGATAATTTTAAAAGATACCGTCGACTTTACGAACGTTTCTTAATAATGTTTTAATAATGTTTAACTCTTAAATTTCGACAGACATGCAAGATTTCAAATCAACTTTAAGCTAAAAATTATGCAACTTAAAGGCCAGAAATTTGAAACAAACAATGATTATTTATCCAGATCTATTAATCGATGATTGAAATAATTGCTTTTAAAATTGCAATGCGCTCAGCACATTTTTAACAAATACAGTAATTTACGTTGACTAAAAGTCCAAGCAATAAGATCATAATGTGATTCATTGTATTGCACCGTACAGTTCTGTCGTAATTTTTCGCATCCGAATTATAGAAACTTAAATATTTTTTCTACGCTGTACATGCATGCCTTTTATGATTGTTACTCAAGAGATTCATAAATTTCTTGTCTCTTTTGCATCAACAATATACATCAATGCTAAAAAGTATATGAATTAAATTCTATTACTTCAGGTTTGCTCATTTGATCGACAAAATTTTAAAGCTTTTCAAAAACGAATTCTGGCGCTGCAAGTAAAACGTTAAAAAATAAGCATATTCTTCTTACTGTCGGAATTTAATTACTTTTCTTCTGATTTGAACCTAATATATAAACTTTATTAACAACTATAATTGAAGAATTTGCCTGCTGTTAGAAACTTCTACACATTGTTATTGTTGTCGAACTGTCTTCCAATGGCGGAACTATATCAATGAAACCTAATCTTACAAAAAATTCATGAGTTTCTTTATCATTCACTGACATAGTTGTATGTGCTCCAAAAGAACCTGTAAGTTTTATATATCTATAGTCAATACAAAAAATACAAATTAGTTTTGAATGACATACTGGTATAAAAAAACTGTACCGTTTGCTCTAAGTGCCGCTAGAATACAAGTTACCAATCGTTTAGAGACTGATTGATCAGTGACTATGGGTAATAATCCACAAACAAGCTTTGATGGATGTTGTCTGCACAACTGCTCTGGTACATCAGGCATAAACGTGTGATAATATTGTATCGCTTCCTTTTTTTAAAACATACCATAATAATATTCATTAATGAATGATGTAAAAACTTATATAATTTATATTGACGTACTTGTTCGTTTGGTGACATTTCATTGCTTAAGCTTTGTAGTGGATACTTCAATTGCATTTCCGGAATCCACGAAACAGATAGCTTTTGATTTAATACTTTGACATTCAAGGCAGTTAGAGCGTAACCAACAATTCCAGTCTCGTCTTCGACGACCATACATAATTCCGGTGATAAAGTTAAAAATCCACCAACGAGTCTAAAAACAAAATTGGACGATACGGCGATATCAATTTTGAAATAGTTCTAGTGATACATTTTGCGCCCAAGAAAAATATATGTAATATCCGAAATGAAACAAGATTGATACCTGTCAGCTACCGCAGACGACGTAGAACAATTATTAATCTGATTGCACACTTTGTACACAGCTTCTTCATCGCTTGATAAATAAGGACGAATTGTATATATTTTACTGCTAGGCACTTCAGGGGCTTTGTATATGAATAAATCGTTTCCACTGTCCACAGGAATCAATCTCTGCATAAAAAGTACTGATCAACATGAATTTCATTCCTAACATTTGTAAAGAAGCATCGATGTTTTATTTTCATAAAGTACCTGTAAGTCTGCGGTAAGGCCGCCACGAAAAACCCATGGCTCTTGATCACCACTCATAAAAGTCTCTTTCCAGCCGTTCGAAAACCCTATCCCACAAAAATTGAATAAAAATCAAGAAAAAATAACGACGACTTAAATTAAACTAATGGTCTTATTTTTTTCTGCAGCTTCATGAAGATACTTTTAACATGCTCATTATCGATGAATGAATTAACGTTTTACTTCAAAATTTGTATGTATATTGAAAAAATGCGTTTCTTTAATTCATTCATAGCATTTCCTACCAAGGATGCTGTGTATATTTAAACAATTCATTCTTTTTATTTTATACATGTAAAAAAATACTATTTAGTCTTTTTCGAAACAATACAAATGAATAATGTCGCACAGATATTTTATTCTGTATACTTCAATTAATTTTTAGCATCCTAGATAAGCATAAATTCTTGAATTAATTGGATATAATTTTCATTTAAAAAGATTTGAATTAGGGATAACGTTTGCCTTTATGCACCTGTAATAAAATACATGTCCCTGAAAGAAAACGCATCTGAAACCAAGCAAAATAAATTAGTGCTGCATTATGAAAGAAAATAGATCGCTCAAGGTTATACTTCGTTAATCTAATATGTCAATGGATTTACCGTGAACGGTCGATTTTTTTTTGTTTAGGTAATAAATTCAAGAATTTATGAAATTGCTCTTAGGCAACGGAAATCTTACTGGTTGTCACAAATATCCTCTTCTTTGATTTTAAAAAATTAATGTTCCCATAGCTCAAATATTTTAATACCAAAAGTTATACAGTTTTATAATTTAAAATAAGTTTGAGGCCTCCAGCTTTTTTCAATTTGTAAACTACTAAATAATTTTCAACATGTTTCCAAGCTTCGAACTATAATTTTTCTTAAAATGTCTATGTAGAAATATTATTGATTATTAAACGTTCATAGATTTTAAAAGTGTACATATAAGTGGAAAACAGTCGAAATTATTAATTCAAAGCTTGGATATTACGATTTTTCCTATACTTAAAAACTGATCAGACGCATACATGTGTAACTCCCTTGGGTAAATGTCGTCATCGTGGCCGGAAATCTGCCAAAAGCTAATAACAAGAAAAAACAAAGAATAATTAATAAATGTTCAACGTTTTTTTCTATTTTGTCTCCGTATTATAATATTATAATATTATAGCAGAATAGACAAAAAAATATTCACTGTTTGCATAAAAAAATATTGAATATTATTTTGAAAAATCGATAATAATTAACACGAATAATTATTAATTGATTACTCAAATTAATACAAAGTTAATAACAACTTTAATAAAAAATAACGTAGTGCCTGCTCTGTCAAATCAACCGGAACTTTATCCAAAATACAGAACTTATGTTATAAAGCTATCTTTAACGAGTATCTATTTTTCATTATGTTATCAATAAAAAAGCTACAAATTAAATTAAAAATTAAACACTGTAAAACTAAGAAAAATAAATACATAACTAACATTTATTATATATGACATCCAACGTTTCAGTCAATTAAAAAAAAAGTAAATAAATTCCTACTGCATGTTAGGTAACTGAAAGTCAATAAAAAATAAGAGCAGCAGCAGATTAAAATATATTTTTTAAATAGAATAATAACACTTAGAAATACCTACAATTTTTGTTTCAAATAAATTAATGAAACAAAATTATTTTATTCTAATCTTTATTAAAATTCTAATTAAATATTGTGTATTTCATTGTTTAAAATAATAAAATGGAAAAATATTTATTACTATAAAAAGAAAACGTGTCAAAAAGAAACTTTGAATACCAACAGACCATATTCTCAATTGCTACAATATTTTTTTGCGATAAAAAGTGAACACGTTCCAACTTAAAAAATGAGATCATTGATCAGTTCATTATCATTACTGTGATGGTCAAATATTTTATATTCATAAATAGTAATGGTTCAATTTTTAATACGACATAAAATAACGTTGTTGATTCCATTTTTCCAATTTCTCAGCTGATCTGTTTTCGAAAAATAATTTATTATATTTTATGTTATTATTATGAAAGCTGTGAATTACAGTATATTCAGACGATTATCCAATTTATGAAATTCCAAATAAGTATGACTTTAAAAACAAAGCTTTTACATAAGATGCAACATCATCATTTTATACTGAAAAATTGTCTTGTAAATATTAAGTTGTATTAACTAATTTATACATTTTCAATATAAAAAATTTTACATGCAAAAATTAACTAAATCCTAATTGTTTATAATAAATTGTTCATAAGATTTAGTGATAATTTTATACTGTAAATAAAAACAATATTCCAGTACGGACCAGACATTAGCCAGATCAGTTGACAAATGTTGGATAAAGATAAACTTTTGTAAATTTTATATTTCTGCTAATAATGAAAACTTACCAAGCCATTTTACATAACTATTCAATAGCGACACTACTCCTCGCATATCCCAAACATACGAATATAAATCGTATAATAATTCTCGGTTATTGCAAAAAGTTAATCGCTGGAGCAAACGATTAACAGAATTACACATGTCATTCATTTTAGCTGCACGAGCGTGCCATTCTTCACTCTAAATTCAGAGAGAAAAAATATTCAACATTAAGATTAATTGTATGATTAAACAATGTTGATTTTGATTTGTTTACTACTTTTGCAAGATGAACGACGATGAAGTGGCACACGATTAGACCCATATTATTAGTAAAATATCATAATAAATAGCATTGTTAAATGTATTTTTAGAAAAAAAGAACTTGATGCAGTGGTTGTCTTAGGAAAATTAAACAAAGCAGAATACTTACATCAGCTTTATTGATAGGGTCATCTTCTTTAGATCTATGCATAATTATGTGAGCGTTACTTTTCAGCCAGTTGAACTCTTGCAGCAGTTGAATACCTTGGCCACTATGTTCGAAAGGCAAGTAGAAGAGATCACAAAGAAGCGACAGATCTTCGTACGTTAATTGCTTATCCGGGTCTAATCTGGTTAGCGAATCTTCATCTGGTTCGTCAATATTTTCACGTTCTTCGTGGTTTTCGTGATGCTCGCCGTCTTGCTCGACAATCATCAATGTTCCATTAACAGTCGTTGAATGCGCATCTACCTCTACTTGCATGCTTCCAGATGCCCCGCTGCATGTCTTATCAAGTACAATTATATTTATAAATTAGAACTTTTATAAAGAATTAATAAAAATATGCATGTGGAAAAAAAATACTTACAGAAGTATTTTCTACCATGGCATCATCATCTTGTGCGGATGTTTTAGGTGGATGCGCAGGTGAATTTGTAGGAGTGCTATTACAGTCCATGGGCTCCGTCGTATGTGGTACGGCTAGTGTGGGTGATGGACCTCCAGGGTTAGGCGGCATTACCTGCTCGCTAACAACTTTGGTCTCGGAGACAAGGGAGTTCATGACAGGGCCGGAGGGTGGCACAAAATTTTCGCTACTCATCACAGTGGAACAAACCTCGGCGAGCGCTTGCAGATGATTAGGGTTGCCACTGACACCGACGACGGGTGCCAGCACAGCCGCAACAACCGGCGTTGTCGAAGCGCCCGCTGATGTGGTAGTAGTAGTAGTCGCCGATGTCAAACTCATGCACGTATTCACCGAAGGGATTATAGGAATAGGAATTGTAGGTGCTACGCTGGGTTGCGGTTTGGCTATCACACCATATGCCGTACGTTTTTTGTTGAACTCTGGTAGCCACTCATTTATTGCGTTCTTGAGCGCGCGACGTGGATGATACATGTTCGGAGATAGAGTAGAAGGCACATCTTCCCCTAGAAGTCCATCTTCAGTTTCCGTCTCTAGTTTGATGTCTGCCGAGACTGTATCATCTGGAAACAAGTAAAAAGATATTTAAAACTTTTATTTTATCCACATTATAAATTATTATATAATATCTGTCAAGATTATTCTCAATACTAACTCAAACTAAGATCTCGTTTGCCGTCGACATTACATCTACTCCACTGTGCTAATGTATGTATTGCTATAAAATTTGCGCCGTATTCACAATTTGGATTTGTTAAAACACCTCTAAGTTTAGGTATGAGATCAGGAGATCGACCCGAGTAAGGTCCTAGAAATACTCGCTTTTGATCGTAATCATTGGCATGTAAGTTATCCCAGATTACAGGTGGCCTTCGGAGCACTTCCGTAATTTCTTCAATAGACTCAACTGTTAATAATCGTGAAATTACTTTTGGACCAGTCCACATTATATCTATTTCTTGTGCTAATTTACTGCCTAAGGTATTCAAGTATTCAGAAGTTGATACATTTGGCATTGCTCTCGTTGCACAGTATTGTGTTGGACATAAAAGAAAACGAGGCTGACCAAGATGTTGGAAAATGTCATTTGTAACCGAAACCTGTTGTACATTATTATTATGAAACATTATTCTTCTAGATCATTGAATATGAGATTATGAAATTAAATCACTAGAGCAACATGAAAATTCGTTTACCTGAGCATGTGCAAAAGATTGAAAAACCTCTTTATCAGCCTCACTCATTTCAGGTTCAATATCATCAAAAAGTAATGCAAATGCTTGACAGCCAAATTGGCTGACTTGTTCTAATTTTCTTTTTAAAGCTGTAACTTCCTTAACACTGGAATAAGTTATATCTAAGCCTGGAGAAAGGGCATAATAAAATGTTATTCCACATTCTCTTGCAGCAGTAATCAAACCAGTTAAGTGTTCAGCTTCTTCTACTGTGTATAAATCTCTCCAATACGCTCTATGCTTGTAATCATCTTTTGGAGCATACAGATAAGAATCCATTCCCCATTTTTTCAATCTATGATTATATTCAAAAAAGGTCAATTTTTTGAAACAGTTCAAATATCATATAATTTTTCGATATACTTACTTTCTAAATAGATCTTTACGCTGTTCAGTAGTCCATGGACGACCGTAAAATCCTGCAAGACATAATTAACCACATGAATCTATAGCAAGAAAGTATGTCAGATATTTGAAATTATAAAATTAGTTAGAGTTCACGTAAATTCTAAGTGCTATAAAAAAATTATTGCAAAAAATATTGCTGCAAGTGATCATATGTAAACAAGATGGGGAATTTAATCAAACTTAACTATAAATTGCTTTTCTTTACATATGTAACCCTGAGAGTAATTAGATCTAATGAGTATAAATTAAAAATGTTTTTAATTACCTTCGACAACACCGCAAATAAAATTTCCATTTTTTATATTTAAATTGGCGGATCCGTTTGTCTCCGCCATTGCGGATAATTTGTATTTCAGTTCTCACGCTAGAGTTTGCCGTATTTGTTGATAAAAAAGAATACACAGATTCACATACAACAATCGAAGAATCTAACAGAAAGTAAGAGAGAAACACCGAACAACAGTGATGAACGTAAAAGGCAAAAGCCGTCTAGGCGTCTACCTCATTTGGATCACGAATGCTGTTTTCTTTACTACAGTATGTATGTATTGTATATATAACACATGCATGTTTATGTGTGAGTGATAATAAATACAAGTTAGGACTCCTATAAGCAGCTGTATTGTTGCGTCTCATCGGTGCCGACAAAATACCATGAATTTTATAAAAACGAGATACTTGGACTAGGATAAAAAATAAGAAGAATCGAACAGTAAACCGTAGGCGAAGCTGTTTCTTCGCTATGAAAACGACTTATGGATGAATTCGTCTGGCGAAGCAATTTCCACTGAGTATACGTACATATTGGCGGTACTGCAGTCTACAATTTGATTGTGTGAATTTCTACATTATCGACTTATCTTAATGCATACATGTGTGTGTGTGTGTAATTGTTTTTTATTTATATTAATATTAATATAAGTACATCTTAAACACGGCTAATTATACGAGGTCTGGCTATTAAATAACGAGACTGGTTATAAAAAAGGGTTTTATTATAAAAATTATTCTACATTCGAATGCTAGATTCCATTCAATATACTCCCCTTCTCACGCCATACACCTTTTCATACGTTTTTTCCAATAACCAAAGCAATGCTGAAAGTTTCCTTCCCTACAAAAAATTCTTACATCAGTTCTAATGTAAGAAACATCGCTAGATCCCGTAGGATGTTTTCGTCTTCTATTTCTTATGCTTGAACCTATTCTCATACAAGATCCAACATAAAAATGACCGTACTCTATTTTCATGACTTTTTATAAAGTTTGATTTCTTAACTTTTATAAAAGTTTGGTTTCTTACGTATGATCTGACCATACGTTAGATCATATGTGAGGATATTTTCATGCATCAGATCTTTCATGAGAATAGAACATGAGTCATTTTTATATATTGTTAGATCTTGTATAAGAAAAGGTTCAAGCATAAAAAATAAGGGGCGAAAATATTTTACGGAATTTAGCGATGTTTCTTACATTAGAACTGATATAAGAATTTTTAGTAGGGTTTGGTATGAGGGCCTTTAGGAGCTCTGCCGTTTTTTGCTTTACCGTTTGTATCGACTCAAATCGGGTCCCTTTCGAAGCAGATTTTATCTTCAGAAACAAAAAAAAAGTCGCACGGTGCCAAATCTGGCGATATGGCGTTTGTTTGAATACTGACTCAAACAAACGCCATATCGCCAGATTTGGCACCGTGCGACTTTTTTTTTGTTTCTGAAGATAAAATCTGCTTCGAAAGGGACCCGACTGGAGTGTGTTTATCGTCCAAATACCGCTTCACAGATAGCGCGTTATGGGGAGGTGTATTGTAGGTATTGTCCTGGTGCAAAATCCACGAGTTATTATTCCACAACTCGGGCCTTTTATATGAAATCGTCCTCGCAATATTGCCAAAACTAACAAATAGTAAGTCTGGTTAACAGTTTAACCCTCTAGAATCTATTCAGTCATCACGATACCATTAATGTCAAAAGAAAAAAACAATTAATATTGTCTTGAATGTTGATTTGGACATCCTTGCTATTTTGATTCTGGACAATTCAGGCATCTTTCAATGCATCAATTGCAGCTTTGTTTCAACATCGTATTGAAAAATCCACGTTATATCGCAAGTAATAATGTTTTTCATTAGTCCAGGATCTTCTTTTAACCTTTCAAGAAAATCTGAGCAAACCTGTTGACGCAAGAACTTTTGGTCAGGAGTCAGGTTTTTTGGTACCAATTAACTTCGCACAGACTTTTGTGATGTGCAATTCCTCGTGTAAAATTGTTCTAACCGTTTGTTTATCGGCGTTTACAGCCTCTGTAATCATCCGGATGCTCATTCAACGATCTGCACGCACAATTTGGTTAATTTTGGTCACTGTTTCCGGAGTTGAAACAGTGACATATGGCGGCCCAGGCGCTGCGGTCATCTTCAGTGCTTTCTCACTGAAGCGCTTACACCACTCAAAAACACGCGCATAAGATAGAGCATTGTTCCAATTGGCATATTACAACAATTTATAGCACTCGGTTGGAGTTTTTTTCAATTTAACAAGAAATTTGAAATTGATACGTTGCTCGTGTTTTTCGTCACATATGGTTTTCGTTCGTTTCAAACAGCTACTGCACATATACTATAATAGTTAAGAAAACGTGTTTTTGTACGCGAATAGAAAAGATTTCTAGCTACCTAACGCACTACTCGTTTTTTGTTTCACCCCTCTAGGGGCGCAATCTCATTATCTAATAGCCATACCTCGTACATATGCATCTACTATAACTTAAATCAGTGTAGATGTTTCTCTTTACAGCATTTAAATGATAATTAATATTATATATTCTTTTGTTTATATTTTCTTATTGTTTAACTAATTGCAAAAAGTAAGATAGTGTTAAAATAAATAAAAATTTTTCACTCCTTTCATTTTTAAACTCAATTGTTTTAAAAGCTCCCCGTAGTCCTGGCGATACTCAAGTACGGTCACGATATGTGACTGTACTGGCAATATATATATATCCAATCATGGGAGTGATAATTCTCGTCTCTCGAGTCGGGAGTGGCGGATGGGAGGACCATTTTCTGTTCTGTTTCTGTTCTGTTAGTATTCGTTGGCTCTGGTGTCGACTCACAGTATAGCGAGACTGTGTCCCATCAACTGACTTGATACGTTTGCGCGCGTGATTCAAATTGGTGTTTTATTTGGGTAGAGCAAACCGAAAGAAAAGAAAAGGCAAGTAAGTAAGTAAGTAAGTAAGTATCAAATGTGTTGAAGAAAGGCGAGAATAGATGAATTGATCATAGAAGTAGAAGTAAATGTTATTAAATAGAGAAAGTAAGAAAAAATTAAAGGAATATTTCTGAATTATTAAGGAATTTACATAGAAGGTCAATGATATGCGGTTTAGGATCTGCAAGAAATTGGGAGATGGTGTAAGGAGGATAGATTTTCAATTTGTTAAGTTTGAGTAGTAATATGTTACGTTGTTCGGCAAAGCGTTCACATGACCAAAAGACACGATTAAGGTCTTTTACGTCTGATTCACAGGCACAAATGGGGGGAATCTACCAAATGCTTTCTGTGAAGGAAAAGCTAAATTATAGTGTTTGTTCTCCTATGAGTGATGGAAACTATCTGTGTTCTATAATGGCAATTGTTAAAAAACCAAGATTTTGAAGCTTTATTAAAATAATTTTGGAAATATTGTAACCCTTTGTTAGTATCGGTGTTCAATAAATATTCAAAGAAGCGATTTTTACAGCGCTCATTGATGAACTGTTGGAAGTCGGTGTATGGCAAGAGAAGATATGGGGAAAAGCCTGTACCTATCGCTTTTTTAGCAGAGTCATTTACTATTTCATTACCAGAAATACCTTTGTGGCTCGGGATCCAACCAAGGATGACCTCTTGATTATTTTCTAGTAGTTCTAAAAGTCGAAGTTTTATTCTAAAAATTGTGATGTGAGATGACTCGACCATGCATCCATTTTGTGAGATGGATGTAAGCTTAAAGAATCGGTAAAAATTATGGCTTTGCTTATTTTTTTTAAAATGATGAATTCCAGTGTCAGCTGGATTGCAAAAGCTTCGGCCGAGAATATAGAAGTATAAGAGTCTATCCTAAATTGTAAATTAACATTAAGAGGTTCAGGATTATAAATTGCTAATCCAACATAAAGCCCAGGACCTTTTTTTGATCCATTAGTATAGAAGGGTGGATGAGAGTTTAGAAGGTTATGAAATTGTATATTGCATTTATTGTCGGGATTGTGTAACGTGCGAGTTTCATGTGCGAGTGAAATTCGCGCGCTTCCCGTTTCGAGTGAGGACGACTCTGGCTCTGAAGTGAGAGGGGGATTCCACGATGTTGGGTTCTCGCGGCTGTTTTCCGGGCCCGGGTGTGGCCGAGCGAAGGAGGACAGAAGGAAGAGAGACTCGAAAGAGGACACTGGAGGTGAGCGAGCGGGTCAAGATTAGGAGTTCCCGTATTGCCCTCCCGATAGTGTGATCAGTAGGCAGAGTCTGGAACGATCTTGGGACTTGCCATCACGTCGCTTAGAGACCGTCGGCGCGGAGCGCTCGAAGCCGGCATCGTCAGCAGGATCCCGCCCTATCAGGATTTGGTCGTTTGTGGCCACAGGAGGCCCCGCGCCGTCTACAAGGGTATCCGTAAAGCTCAAGAGATCCAGCCGGTCGGGACAGTGAGAGCGACGATTGGCACCGAAGGCAAGTTGTTGGTGCATATTATCATCGTCCGAGAGTCTGTGCATTGCGAGGGATTCATTTGAATGGTGAGGTAATCACCTCACTCTGGGGAGTGGCGTTTGAGGGCGAGAGTTTTTGTTATTTCCGCGTCTCCGCGACGAGGCGATCTGCGCGCGTGCGACAACCGATAGAATAGTGTCCAGGAGCTTTATGAAGTTGAACTGTAATAAAATTTAAACCTGAACGTAGGCAAGAGATTTTGCATTGAATTCTCCTAACCTGAACGGGGCTAGCGTTTGACGTACTCATGAGCCGGGCATATCAAGATCGCTTGATCTTGAAAATAACAATGTATAGTAAAAAACTTTACAATTGTCAGCCTTAGCAATAATAAAACCTTTATTAAAGATAATGGATGCTTGGACTTGTTGAGCTTCAAGGGAGAAAACGTAACAAGGAGGCTTGGGGCTTGAATATAACATATTTCGGAATGGTTTTAGCTCTAAGTATGCAGTAAGAAGAGGAAGAGTGCGTAGATATTTAGTTTGTACAGCTAACTGACATAGTAGAAATAGAAGGATGGTTGGTAATTGAGAGCGAGCGGAGAATATAGTTGAAGGAGAATTTATTTTGTCTCAGATGTACGGGATGAATTCGAGATTCAGCATAGACAATCCTGTTGGGGGTTGAATTCCCCATACCTAGCGCAAACCTAAGAGCACGTCTTTGAATAATGTTAATTTTTTTGGAAAAAATTCGATGAGCTACGGGAAATGCAATAAAGACCAAAATCAATAGTAGCAGAAATAATTGCATTGTAAATCAATAGTAGCGATCTAGGGTGACCACCCCACCAAGTGGTGAGCAGCGATCTGATCATATTTATGCCTAAAATCAAATAATTTAGATGAACAGTCCACGAAAGGCTTTTGTCTAACATCATTCCGAGGATCTTAGCGCTGGATGAGACCGGTATTTTTGTTGAGTTTATTGTTAATGATAAGTCTGAGAGATCCTCGACTTTGTTGGTGTGAATGTGACTATTTTGGTTTTTTTAAGCGATAAGGATAGACCAATTTTTTGGAGAAATATATTGATTCTAGATAAATTACGTTCTAAGATCTTTAGGGCAATATTAGGATCGAGGGCGGTTGCAATTAATGCAATATCATCAGCAAATTGAAGGCATTCATAGTTTGTAAGAATAAGAATAAGTTGGCTAACACTAATACTATATAGAGTTGGACAGGAAACGCTACCTTGCGGAACGCCTTTCCTTGTTAAGAAGGGACCAATAATCTTTCCATTAATTTCAAAGTAGATGCGCCTTTCTCATGTGAGGTTAAAATAAAATTTACATAATAACTTTGGAATGCCTATATAACTCAATAGATGAACTAGAGAGGTAGGATCGACGTCGTCGAAAGCGGATTTTATGTCTAGGTATGCTACAGCAGTGTAAAGGTCTTTTGCAAAGCCAGTATAGATTTTGGTGGTTAGGATAGATAAATTGTCTAAGCAGGATCTTAATTTACGGAAACCAAATTGCGAAAGTGGAAGCTTGACATTATGTTCAAGCCATCACGATAAGCGAGTGAGAATTATTTTCTCAAAGAGTTTTAAAGGGGCCGAGGCGAGAGAAATTGGTCTGAACTTGTTATTAGCCGATTTGGGGATAAAAAAGATTAAGTATTCTTTCCACGCTTGAGGAAAGGTGCCCGAAAAGTAAATTTCATTGAAGGAATTTAACAACTCTTTAGTTACGTTGTCAGGTATATTGGATAGTATACAATAATCTATTTTATCAAGGCCTGAGGCAGAGTTTAACCTATGTGAGCATGATTTTATTGCGGATTTGATCTCAAGAAGAGTAAATGGTTTATTAAAATGTGCATTAGTTGAATCATCATTAATAAAATTTTGAGGAAAGTCGTTAGGAGTACAAGAACTCGGACAGATTGAATACATCATAACTTCTTGAGCTTGAATATTTTTGATATTGGTATGAGCTTGGTTTGCTCCTAAAGAGCGGTGTCGGAATTTTTTAATAGTTTGAAATATGGTTGCGATTGGGGTTGATGGGTTTATTGTTTCACAGAATTTTAAGAAGGTCGAGGCTTTTGCCTGTTTGAAAACCTGTTTAGCGTGTCTTTCTGCAGTTATAAGTTCGTTAATTAATCTCGGGTCATGACGAAAGTTCTTTAACCCATTAAGGACAGGACGGACACTTTTTCGTGTCCAACTTCAAGCTACCACCAAGCCAATAATTTAATTGCAAAAAAATTCGCGAACCACCGTTTCCTATGTTTTGGAGTATGTTCTTTCCGATTATGACACTTAATTTTTTCTAAAATGAGTTTTTTCATGTAAAATTTGAAGATTAAAAAAAAAAGCACTGATTTTTTGGAAAAAAAATTTTTGTGATCGAAATTTATTTACCTTTCGATTTTTTTATGGGCTTAAAATTCATAAAAAAGGTGTCCATGATACCTTAACTAAAAAATATCGGCCCTACGAAAACCCAAATATATATATTTTTTAATAAATTTGCGTAAATAAACAAAAATTTCATTCACTAACTTCACCGATTTTTATCTCGAAAACTATCGACTTTCATGAAAAGTTTATAACAACAAAAAATTCTTAGAATCAGTCAAGGAACACGTCTGAATTTTTTCAGATTTTTGGGGACCATTTTTGGATTTTTCGAAAATGGCAATTTATATCCTTCTTTCAGATCGAAAAAGTGGACGTGGCCTATATTATTAAGATTGATACAATCATCAATTACTAATGCGTTAATTCTTCGAAATTTAGTTCATGATGATAAGCAAAATTCTTTTAAACCAATTTTAGAGCCAACCCGTTGTGAAAAAAAATAATAATCAAACAATCATCTCAGGTTACAACACGTGTGTTTCGTTGGTAAATATCCAACCTCATCAGATCTTTATTAAAAAAACAAAACGAGAAAATGGTTACAATAACAGATATAAACCAAAAACAAACAAAAATCACGCTAACAAAACATTTACCTCAATTCGCAAGTCAGAATCAAATTAAATATCACAATAAAGTCAAAAATACACTGTCAAACATAATATTCGCTCAACTAGTTCATGATGATAAAGTAGGAACAAAATCGATCGCCTTGGAAATTGCAAAATACTATCTAGCTAAATCAAAGAAGCACGAAAGCGTACATGTTGCAAAGAAAGGATATTGTCAAAATTTTGAGAAATGTAACGCAAGGACACAAAAAATGTGCAAAAACTAATAACACTACCGTTGCCTAGCTCTTACCACGGGGAGGTAAAATTTTAAAACAAAAAAAACACAAAAAAAACGAGGCTCTTGATTATGCGTTTACCTCCCCGTGATTTACAATCTTCCTTACTCTATACTTTTTTATTAGTAACAACTATCTTACTTTATAATACTTCTATTTTTTTTTAACTATCTTTTCTGTTTTTCTCTATAGAGAAATTCAAATTTTACATGAAAAAACTCATTTTAGAAAAAATTAAGTGTCATAATCGGAAAGAACATACTCCAAAACATAGGAAACGGTGGTTCGCGAATTTTTTTGCAATTAAATTATTGGCTTGGTGGTAGCTTGAAGTTGGACACGAAAAAGTGTCCGTCCTGTCCTTAATGGGTTAAAGAACTTTCGTCATGACCCGAGATTAATAAATAAAAAGTGAAAAACCAAATAATAGTACGATGTATGCGACGCAGTTGCCATCACCAGACTCGACTAGGACCATTTTCTGTAAACGTGTTGGCTGCAGGCCGACACAAATGCATGCGAGTGTGTCGAGCGACACCTTCCCCCAGCACAATATTTCACCGACACAGCTTTCATCTTTTGAGCAACAATTGGGTTTGTTCCGAATGGAGGGCTCCTTAAGAATTTTGGCTGTAAAGTTGGCTACATTGGTCAATGTTGCTATGAGACCCCGGTCCCATAGCAACGTATGAATGCGGACGGATACGGACGCGAATCGCAACTCTAGTAACATCACTAAAAATATCTAGTTCGATTATTTAGTACCAACACTACCGGTAGTGAGCAAAAGTAACTGTTGTTTAAAACTGTAGCGCCGAACGTACCACATTTAATGTTCAAATGTCAGATCTACAATTTACTTTTCAAATTCTCATAAATATTGCTTATTGATGAGTATGCTAATGTAAAAAAAGCTTTTGGGATGATTAATACATATCATTTATATATATTTTCTTCTTCTTCTCATATATTCAAGTACTTCCATAAAATTAAGGCCTAATTCCACTAATTGTAGTTGAAAGTCTATCAATTCTCTATCATTTGCCATCTTATAGACTGCAATAATGTAAAGGTTAGATAAGCGTTCATTAAATGTGGTACGTTCGGCGCTACAATTTTAAACAACAGTTACTTTTGCTCACTACCGGTAGTGTTGATACTAAATAATCGAACTAGATATTTTTAGTGATGTTACTAGAGTTGCGATTCGCGTCCGTATCCATCCGTATTCATACGTAGCTATGGGACCGGGGCCTAATAACCATGCAGTATAGTCGCCGCCCGGACATTGATTCTGTCCATCCATTTCAAAATTTCAAGTGTCAGTGTGCAGATCTGAATTTTAATGAATGAATGAATAATATATTATAATATAATATAATATAATATAATATAATATAATATAATATAATATAATATAATATAATATAATATAATATAATATAATATAATATAATATAATATAATATAATATAATATAATATAATATAATATAATATAATAATATATAATATAATAATATAACTAGTTAAAAAGTAAATATATGTATATTAGAGATGTCGAATATCGAAAGAAAAAAATAAAGGTTCAATTCAAAATCTTCAACCCTACCCTACTAAAAATTCTTACATCAGTTCTAATGTAAGAAACATCGCTAGATCCCGTATGATGTTTTCGCCTCCTATTTAACCTATTCTCATGCAAGATCCAACGTTAGAAATATATAAAAATGATCTTATTCTATTATCATGAAAGATCTAATGCATGAAACTGTCTTCACATCTAAGAAACTAAACTTTTATAAAAATTTATAATAAACAATGGTGATTGCTTTGGTAACATGAACACTGTTATTTATTGTTCCGGTGCGACGTTACATGTGGGTGTGCGTATGAACGTGCGTGTAGTTGTGCGAGCGAGACTCACGATGGCGCTGCCTTTCCGGGTAAGCTTGATGCTTTCGGCCTCTCGCTTGCCGGCGGAGAAGGGGACAGCGAGCAGTCAGTCATTGCTAAGAGGTACACGAGTGAGCAGCAAGTGGTAAGAGACTTATCAACGGTAAGAAAAGCGAACCGCTTCACAACAAGAAAAAAGGGAAAGAGATCATGTCCTACAATAACGCCTGCGGGCTGCGTAGGCGTATTGGGTGGCTGAAGAGCCAACAAGGTGCTATCAAATCTGTGTGAGAGAGTGAGTGCGGGAATTCCCATCGCGTCGACGTTTCTATTGTTCGCGCACGGCTCGCGCACACGTGGTTAATCGTTTCTAGTTCATAGTAATCTTGTTTCTTTGTTTAATCTCATTGTACGTTTAGTTAATAAAATGGGTTTTTTATGCCTTCGAGGCTTTTTCCCATAAGTGAAGGTGTTAAATTATTTCCAGTGCATTCCTAATTCCATTCCGTAATTCCTTAAATATTCAAACAAAAACAAAAATTTAACAAAGGTGGGCGCAATTACCACCTAGGGTAATTGCGAGAAACTCAACGCTACAATTCATGGTGCCTCCTGTGAGGTTTTTCACAACCTCAACGTAGTTCTGTACGCGAGTGAAAACCATGTGTGTGAGTGACCGCGTGTCATCGTGCGTGTGCGTTCCGAGAATACCGGCGAATTCTATCGAAATACTTGAACTTTGCATCACATACGCGACGGCTGTGTTGATCAGCGTCGCCCTTGGCAGAATTTCTCAACATCAACCGTCACTCCCGTTCCAGGAAGCCTCACCACCCAGTTGGCTGCGCAAGTCTTCGATTCAGATAAGTGTTCTTTCTTTCACATATTCGTTCAACTTCCTTTAGTTATTTCATTGTCTAGTATTTTTATTCAGTTCTTTTATTTATTTATTTATTTCTTTGTTTCATTTGTTCAGTCAGCTCTTTATTTATTTAATTCTCTTTTACTCTTTATCTCATTTTTGTTCACTCAGATTCTTTTATTTATTCAATTTTGTTTTTTATTTATTATATTTTATTTAGTGTCATTTATTCGTTTTTTTTTGTTTTATTTTATTTATTTATTCGATTTTCATTCATTTGATTTCTCTTGTTTTTTATTTAACTTTGTATTTTTATTTAGTTCTTTTTTTTATTCAATTTATTTTTTATTCAGTGTCTTTTGCTCATTTCTCATTTTATCTAGTTCTTCGACTTCCAACAATTCAACTCTAGATTTAGACTTTTACCTATACCGGCCCATATCGTGAATAATCCGGAACATGAATTTGATTAGGAGAATGCAAAAATCATGCATTTAGAAGCTAATTACAGAAAGAGATGCATCGCAGAGTCAGTGTATATTAAAATTACGGATAATACCATCAATTCACAGGAAGATACAAAATATTTAAACAATCAATACTCAAGAATACTCAACATCATAAAATCTATTTAGTTTCAATACGAAAAATAAACATAGATATTACACTACATCACTAATTCCCTTTCCTTCCAGTGTTTCCCCCACTCATCAAGTACACTCTTTCTCTTGTTGTGTCTCTCTCTGTCTTTCTCTTTTATTTCATATACAGTACGATATGTTATTATATTCATAACAGTTACTTAGCTTTTAATTTGCTGATCATGATGTGTTTTTACCTAATTGACAAATTATGTTTTTACCTAACTGACAAAAGATTGTTAATTTATTTATATTTATTATTAGACAGAAAAATTAATATTTATTTAATTAAAGTGTAATGACTATATATGTGCGGAAGAACTTTTAATTTATTCAATTTTATCTACATTACAAAACGTATGTTTATATTATAATACAATACTAATATTGAAAGAATTCATTTATTTATAATAATATATATATTCAACAGATGTACTGAGGTGGCAATAAATAAAATTGCGAAACGTTTATAATAAAATAAGTGTGTAGTTTATTTATAGGGATGACTCCTAAGATCAAGATTACTAATATAATTTCCAACAATTCAATTTCTTTGTTTTCTATATTCAATTTTTATTCATTCTTTCTGCTTACGTTTCGCATCTATTTATTTAATCTATCATTGTTCTTTCTCTTGTTTCACCAGTCCCTTACTTGCTCGTCGTTTTGTTGTTAATGTCTTGATTTATCTGCGAAGATTCTCAATCGCATTCGTATGATCTTCTCCTCTGGGGTCAGGGCCCATTCCTAGTCAGGCGTTTTCCACAATTCATCGAGATTTTAGGTCCCTAGATAGGGTTATTCGATCGATCCAAAAAAATGGCGCGATCCGAACAGAAGGCGCGGATGGAATACATCGCGATGAAATTCAAGACGTTGCAGCGTTGGGTGGAAAATTTAAAAAACTATTTAACTAGCAATCCCAATTCAACGAACGCGAATTTGCGTTTAGCGTCCGTGACCAACATTTACCACGAGTACATCGAGCTAAATGAGGAACTTTGTGGCATTTGTCAGGAACACGAGTTGGTGATCGCATTTGAACGACTGACCGACGACTACTACGACATCGCAGCGACAGTAACGGACCGATACATGCAATCGCACCCTCCTCCGCCGATTTCTCATTCCACCCTGAATACCAGCCATCTAGGTAACATCACGGTCACTGAACGGGCCGATCGACCCAGATTGCCGGAGATTCAATTACCTACCTTTGACGGGGATAGGGCTGGATGGGCCACGTTCAAAAACCAATTCTTGACCCTTGTGCACAATCGAACGGATCTTGGCGATGATGTTAAGGCTAGTCAGTTGTTTTGTCACCTATCTGGGAGCGCCCTTTCTAAGGTCGGAGAATATGACCCTTGCGCGGCTGACTACGAAAACGCGTGGAAGGCACTTCTCGAATCTTACGACCAAAAACGAATTGTCGCAAATCGCCATTTGAACGCGCTTCTCGACCTCAAACGGGTGGGTACAAAATCGGGCGAACAAACACTTTCGTCCTTACTTGACACTATACGTCAGCATTTGAATATTCTCAAGCGTATCGATGCGAAACCCAGCGATGAGTTAGTTGTAAGAATCATCGAGCGTTGTCTTCCGTCCTATGTTTATAGTCGATGGAACGACAAACTCGATGTTGATCAACTTCCGACGGTAGAGTCTCTTCTCAAATTCATTCAAAACTATGTTTTCAAACTAGAAGCGTTGAATGAATCCAATAGCGGGTCGTGTAACCCTCGGAAGCGCCCAGCGGATTTCGGTTCTCGGTTAATGTGAGGTCATTGGTCACCACCATTGACGTCGAAGCCACCAACTCTCAGTCAGCCTCATCTTCGAATTCGACCCCTCTCTCGTGTCCTAAATGTAAGGGCACTCATCGGCTCTTCAAATGCCCCAGTTTCAAATCTCTGGAAATTCAGGAACGTTGGACGTTTGCAAAGACGAATAAGTTGTGCTTTAATTGTCTTTGGAGCCATCCATTTCCTTGTAACAGTGATAAACGTTGCATTGTGTGCAATAAAAATCACCATTCCCTCCTTCATGATGATAGGCGAGCGCCCCCTAAAGGGAGATCTACTTCTAAGATCGTAGGGGCTGCAAGTTCTTCTTCTCCCTCGAATGAGCCTCCCAAATGACTAGTTCATAGGTCATATGCGTCCGTAGCGTTCACCCCTGATAGTCAATTGTTAACCACCGCAATGGTCCGGGTTCGAAATCGTCAAGAAGAGTTCATTCTCGCTCGAGCTCTTCTAGACTCCTGTTCCACCGTAAATTTAGTCACTGAACGGTTCGCAAAACAGTTAGCTTTATCCACGTCTTCTTGTTCTATCAACATTGGAGCTGTCGCTGGTTTGTGCGCCATTTCTCATAAATATATAAAGGCCGAAATCCGGTCCAAACATAACAATTCCCGATTGGATTTTAGCTTCTTAATCGTTCCGAATATAGCTGATTCAGTACCCAATGACGTTTTCCCTCGTGAGATTTTCGACATCCCTACGAATCTCAAACTTGCTGATCCTCAATTCCATCTGCCAGGGCCTATTGATATTCTTTTATCAGGTTATTCGGTCACCTTGTCTGCATTAGCAGTGGGTCAAGTGAGGCTCCGACACGGTGGGTCCGAGATCGTCTTGCAGAAGACCAGTCTTGGATGGATTGTGGCGGGGGGATCATCGGATCTGTCTATCTCAGACTCAGCGACCTGCAATGTCATCAAATTGGACAAGCTCATCGAACGTTTCTGGTATATCGAGGATTTCGATCACGAACCTGTTAAATCTCGTGACGAAGTTGCTTGCGAACAACATTACGGTGCTCATACCAAACGTGATCCTACTGGTCGTTACATCGTTCGTCTCCCCTTCCGAGATAGCAAATTTCAACTTGGAGAATCCAAGGCTCAGGCTCTTCGAAGGTTTTATTCGTTGGAACGAAAGTTCGAACGAAACACTTCGCTCCAATTCGAATACACTAAGGTTATGGACGAGTACCTTTCACTCGGCCATATGACCTTGTGTGAAGATACCGACGATGGCTATTATCTTCCCCACCATGCCGTTCTTAAAGAATCTCACTAAACCACTAAGGTTCGTGTCGTGTTTGATGCATCTTCCAAGACCAGTACCGGTATCTCTTTGAATGATACGCTTATGGTTGGTCCTACAATTCAAAACACGATTTTTGAACAAATCCTTCGGTTTCGTACACATTCGTATGTCATCACGGCGGACATTAAGCAAATGTATCGTCAAATCCTGGTTCATCCAGACGATCGGAAGTTTCAAAGGATTTTGTGGCGGTATCAGGGACAACTTCGCACGTTTCATCTAAATACGGTAACCCTTGGCACCGCTGCAGCTCCATTCTTAGCAATTCGCATGCAACAGCTCGCCCACGATGAAGCCAAGGATTTCCTAAGAGCCAGCAAACTCTTGCTTCGGGACTTTTACGTCGACGACTTCGTGTCGGGAGCTGAGTCTCTTGAAGAGATTTGGGCGATTCGTGACGAGATGATTGCACTGCTGAAGCGGGGAGGTTTTGACATCCGAAAATGGGCTTCTAATCATCACTCAGCGTTGGACGACATCGATAAGCAGGTTTTCGATTTGGATTGTGTCATCAAGGAAGATCCTATTCAGAAATTGTTAGGGGTCACTTGGGATTCCAAAGGGGACTTTCTAAAATACTCCGTTAGCGAAATTGATTCGAAGGCAGTCGTTTCCAAAAGGCAGCTTCTCTCTGAAATTTCGAAGATTTTTGATCCGTTAGGGTTGTTGGGACCAGTGGTATTGTCTTCCAAGGTCCTAATCCAAGATTGTTGGAAGGCGAAGATCAATTGGGACGAATCTCTTCCACAAGATATTCATACCAAGTGGAAGTCGTTAGCCCATCAGTTGCCGCTCCTTAGACAAGTCTCATTCCCTCGTCAAATCGGAATTCCTGATGCCGTAGAAGTTTCTCTTCATGGGTTCTGCGATGCTTGTAGCTATGGGTATGGAGCGTGTTTGTTTCTTCGGTCCGTGGGCGTTACCGGAAAGGTTGCGATACGGTTGATTTGTAGCAAGTCCCGCGTTGCACCCTTGAAGGAACTGACCATTCCAAGACTCGAGCTATACTCCGCATCCATTCTTAAGAAATTGTACATCGAGTCCCAAGCACAATTTTCTTTTCCCATAGATCAAGTGACGTTCTGGTCTGACTCCACAATTGTTCTTTCCTGGTTGAAAAAGGCTTCCCATGTACTTAGAGTTTTTGAATCCAATAGGGTTGCCGATTTACAATTGTTAGGGAATCAAGTCTCTTGGAAACATGTTCGATCTGAGGATAATCCAGCAGATGCTCTTTCTCGCGGTCAACTCCCTGTCGATTTTGTTAATAACCATCTCTGGCGATATGGACCACCGTGGTTGTCTTTGCCGCCCAGCGATTGGCCTCAGCCAATTGATGTCGTTCCCGTTGATTTGCCTGGGCTCAAACAAGGAATTTGCCTTGTTTCAATGCCCATCGTCAATTTTAGCGAGGTATATCTGAGGTTTTCGTCCTATGGTCGGATGGTTCGAGTTTAAGCGTATGTTCATCGATGGAAAAATCCAACTCGTCGGAGGAATAATCGTAGTCGGATGTTCTCCGAGGTTGAGGATTCCAAGATCCGGTTTTCAAAAATTCTAGCGCTAATCCCGTCTCTAACGCCTTCCGAAATCGTCAATTCCGAACTCAGGATCGTTAAATCTCTTTAGCAGGAAAGACTCTCGTCCGAACTTCGTCATCTAGCGAAATCATCATAACCTTCTCGCAAGGGAACTAGTTTCGATCAATTAGCCCCGTTCTTCGACGATAAGGGTCTTAATCGTGTTGGGGGACGTCTCAAGCGATTCAATCTTCCTTATGATCAGAAACATCCGCTTCTTCTTCCGTCCAATCATCATGTAACTGACTTATTGATTTGTCAGACGCATTTGGTCAATCTGCATTCCGGTATTCAAACTACTCTTTACGCTATTCGATCCAAGTTCTTTATTCTGAACGGAAAGGATCAGGTGAGAAGAGTGGTGCGACAATGTGTTGTTTGTATTCGTCAGAAGCCTCCTCCTCTTCATGCTCAGATGAGTGATCTTCCTCAACCTCGAGGTTGAGGAGTCTCCGGCTTTCGCTGTACGGGGATGGATTTTTTTGGGCCAATTCTTATCAAAGAAAAGGCCCACAAAAATCGATCTTTTCTCAAGGCATACAGCTGTGTGTTCATCTGTCTTGCGTCCAAGGCAGTCCATATCGAGGTAGTTTCAGACCTTTCGACCGAAAAATTCCTATCCGCGTTTCAGAGGTTTGTCTCTCGTCGCGGTATTCCCAGTCATCTTTATTCCGATAATGGCACGAATTTTGTGGGGGCAAATAGGGAACTCCAAGAACTCTACGATCTATTCGAGCAGTCAGAGGTCCAGAAGGAGATTGGGGAACATTTTATTGCTAAACGTATCCAATGGCACTTCAATCCCCCACTATCACCGCATTTTGGAGGACTTTGGGAAGCAGCCGTTAAAAGCTTCAAGCATCATTTGAAGCGAATTCTCAACCAGCAAGTTACGTACGAACAACTCGAAACCCTCCTCATCGAGATCGAAGCGATCTTAAATTCTCGCCCCTTATGTGCGTTGTCCTCAGATCCCAACGACCCTTTAGCGGTGACCCCAGCCCATTTATTAATAGGACGTCCATTCAACGTTTTACCCGAAAAATCTTTGATTTCAGTGCCAGATAACCGACTTTCGACATCTCGATTCCTTGCCAAGGCCAGACAGATGTTTTGGTCCAAATGGCACAAGGAATATCTCCATGAACTTCAGATCCGCCAGAAGTGACATTCTTCCAACGGCGAACTCTCATCAGGGATGGTGGTGATCCTCATGGACGACTTGACTCACTGCGCATGTTGTCCTCTGGGTGTGGTTTTGGAGGTTTTTCCTGGGAGTGACGGCATCGCAAGAGTGCCTTCCGTGAAGACAGCAAGCGGCGTTTATACACGCAATATTACGCGTCTTTGTATTCTCCCTTCCACGGCGCTCTAAAACAGCAACCATGTTGAGCTTCGATCGCCCTCCTTGTCATCCCGGGATGCGTTGTAAAAAGCTCCAGATGTGTACGAGTTGAGCCTCATCGTATTCTGTTGAAGCTAAAGAAGCCTGGCCCGCGAGAACGCAGAAACTGAGTTTCTGTAGCCAGAAGATCAAAGACCTAGTCTTTGTTACCGTGATACTCAGCAACTCCCCACTGAGTTCCCAATTTCCTCGATCGAAGGCTAGGCTGTTTGCTAATCCGAATCGGGTTGTTCTTTCCTAAATTCTAGTAGTAAGATCGACCTACTGCGATAGGCATGTGTTGGGGAACAATCTCGCGAACAGAAATTGTCCGGTTATTGCCTCCAAGGAGATCCACTAATCTATTAGCGTGCAGCTCAGGTGGCTGTCAATGCGTTCTAGTTTTTAACTTTCACAAACTGCTTCGTCATTCGAGCTGAACTTCCTTCGCAGCTTGCGCCGGGAGAATGTTCGTAGTCGAGAAATATGCGTAGGCGTATTGGGTGGCTGAAGAGCCAACAAAGTGCTATCAAATCTGTGTGAGAGTGTGAGTGCGGGAATTCCCATCGCGTCGACGTTTCTATTGTTCGCGCGCGGCTCGCGCACACGTGGTTAATCGTTTCTAGTTCATAGTAATCTTGTTTCTTTGTTTAATCTCATTGTTCGTTTAGTTAATAAAATGGGTTTTTTATGCCTTCGAGGCTTTTTCCCATAAGTGAAGGTGTTAAATTATTTCCAGTGCATTCCTAATTCCATTCCGTAATTCCTTAAATATTCAAACAAAAACAAAAATTTAACAAAGGTGGGCGCAATTACCAACTAGGATAATTGCGAGAAACTCAACGCTACAATTCATTTATTATAAATTTTTATAAGTTTGGTTTCTTACATATGATCTGACCATACGTTAGATCATATGTGAGCAGGACTGTTTCATGCGTCAGATCTTTCATGAGAATAGAATACGAGTCATTTTTATATATTTCTTACGTTGGATCTTACATGAAAATAGTTCAAGCATAAGAAATAGTGAGAGAAAACATCCTACGGGATCTAGAGATGTCTCTTACATTAGAACTGATGTAATAATTTTTAGTTATTTAAAGAATATATATGATTCTTTGTGGTTCTTTTCAGGATATTACACAGGATAAATTAAGGAGACGAGACAAGACGATTATTAGGACTTTCTCCTACAAATGATATTTGTAGGGATACATCAATTTGCACTGGCTCTATTCAAATAGCTTGTTTATTTTACCAATTTAATAGCTGTAATTGGTCTTCAACCAAAAAGTATTGTGAAACTTATTGCTTGTAAAAATTTTTCAAAAACCGTGTACTTGATCAAAAAATATTTAAGATCAAGTTATAACAAGATCTGTAAAAACAACAAGGAGAGGAGAGGAGGATTAAAGAGAGGAGTTAAGATTATTAGGACTTTCTCGATCATGATATGCCCTGGAACCAAGTACTGGTACACCTTTTCTCAGAAGAATAATACCTTTATAAAATGGTCTTGCACTGGATTCAGAAATGCTCATGAACAAGTCTTAGCGAGCTTTCTAGTCGAGCTTTCATTATAACTATATCAAAAGATATTTGTAGATTACATCACTGTCACTGAACCCGTATCAATTGAAATGTAAACTGATTTTTAGTTGGCAGCTCCATTCGGCATACAAATTTGATATCTGCGATTACTTAAAGCTCGCCCTCCTGAAAATTAGTAGGCGAGTTCTTTGGCAAGAACTTGGGTAAGAACTTGCGTATGACGTATAGTAAGAACTTCTGTAAGCTCTTGTGCAAGGACTTGCATATGGTTTTCGATTTATCCAGTCACCATATAAGGTAAGTTCTTGTGCAAGAACTTATGTATGAACTTACGTCAGAACTTGACGACGATTTTGTAAACAAAATTCGGATAAGTTCTTACATACGAACTTGCCGGCAACTTTATTTAACAAATTCGATAAGTTCTTGGGTAAGAACATGTGCAAGAACTTGTCAACTTTTTTGTTCAACAGATCTAATTAGTTCTTGGGTAAGAAACTTTTTGATTCAACAGATCTGATCAGTTCTTGGGTAAGAACTTGAGCAAGAGCTTGCCGTCAATTTTATTAAAAAAAAATATCAAGAATGCATTTTCATTTCCACTTATTATACCAACAATATTATGCAATTTTAATTTTTATTTTATATATGCGTTTGCTCGTCGAAGATCGCAAATTTGTTTCTTTACTACACCGATTCGATAGTGAAATAATATTTTATTTGCAACTCAGCGAAAGAACATCATTATACATAATTAAATTGTACATAAGAACATCCACATCAGAACAACATCTTTTGCATAGTGAAAAACAGAACTTAAGAAGTCACTAAATGAATATTGATTAGTATAAACTTTTTCACAATATTTAATAAAATAGCAAGTTTGGCAGTGGTCAAATGTAACTATTATCGAGAACTTCCATGAAAACACAAATAGTTCTTATATTTTCAGTTTGTATGATGCTGAATGTTTCGTCTATTTCAATAATCTTGCGCAACGCTTCATAATTTTTACTTAGATTATGGTGAGTGGTGTGTACAACATAACAAAGAGTGTACTCTTCAGTTTTATCAAAATCAACAATAAATTTATCGATCTTAATAAAGCGTCCATCCTCTAATTGGGCAAAACAGTTATCTGAGCGTCGATTCACGTTTAAACAGGATGAATATAAACAGCTATCTTTGACCATTCGCTTGAAGAATTTAGAATTGCTGGAAAATCCAAAATATTCACGCCTCTAATTCTCTAGTGGAAAACCTCTTCCAAAGTAAGTTATTGCCTTAATTTTGATACTTTTTTTAGCTTGAGATTTTAAAGTGTTCGTTAGGTAGGCTTTAACTGGTTCTGATACGTGAGGATAAACGTGTTTTTCTAGAATTAAGGTAGATCATTATTCTTTTGGACGTTTTATAATTTTTCTCCTATGGATTATGATATTTTGAAATGTACTCACAATATCATCAATGAAGTCATGCTGATGTCCACGACTGCTACTGCTAGCATTGGTGCCAGATAAGTCTGATTCTGCAACTCTGAACTGACAGCGCTTATTGGTAGTTTTTGCTTTGCAGCTTTCTATGTTTTTTAAAAAATAAAATAATTATATGAGTACAAAGGCTCATTGAAGTATTGTTTATTGGTTAAGAATTACATACTGTCCATATTTATTATAGTTGCTTTGTGATAGCTATAATGTTTTTCGTGCTCCTCCAAGCAACCTGGTGCACATGGCCATTTTATATGGTATAGTTGAGAAGCAACGAAGTCTTTCTCATTTTCAGGTTTAAAGGCAATTCTTATTCTACTCCCATCTTCAGCTAATACTTTTCTTTTAATGTCATCAATAGGAACCTGATATAATTTTTTATCATAGCCTTCAAATCTCACAGTAGCGTATTCAGGCTTCCTACTTATAGCACCACTAACAGATTCTATTTCAGATTCACTAGCAGTATCGCTAAGGTCCTCCATTTCAATTGAATAACAGAAAACACTTTCAATGAGATCAAGTTGTTTAATTCTACTTTTGCCAACTATTATTGCTGAATTGGTCAAAGACGTTTTTTTCCAACAAAATGAGGTTTGGTCACTACCTTGGAAATATTGCTATGGCATCAAAAATAAATAAAAAACATTTGAAATTTCGAATAGGCAGCATTTTGAATAACCAAAAACTTTGCTACACTATGTGCGAGTCACATATTCTTAAATAAGTATTTTTACTATCCATCATGGCAGAAATATTTACTAATAAGTATAAAAGATACTTAACCAGTCGACGTGCAATAGATTTAACAGTATATGCCAGAAATCAAATCAAAAAGTCAAAGTTAAGTAATGGAACTGAATTTGAATCAAAGGTTAACGTAATGACAACATTCTCTCAAGATCAAATATTCATGAATGATTACCTGCATATTAGCCTTTTGTTGTATTGCCATACTTGTGTCCAATTTTTGTAACTGTTCATTTCAGCAACATGGATTAAATTATTCTGGTAGAGAGAGCTTATTTCATATAGACTCTGTGATCCAAGAAGTATTTTTGAATGATACTTATAACTTTAATCACACAAACCATGAAGAGAATAGCGAAAAATGTCTCAATACTAGATCACTGATTGACAATGTGGTTGAGGATCTTCATTTGCAAAATCTGGTATAATTTTCTCTACTATTTATCAACTTTCAATTTTTAATCCATGAACGTATCAGAAAAAAGTTGAGTTGTGTATACATTCAAACTTATTTTCTATGATCAATCATAAATGTAGATAATTTTTCTTGGAGTTCTTGGAAAGTTACTGTTTCTTTTGATCACTACTCCTAATCAAACTGCAAAAAAATACAAAAGATACTCACAAAGTATCAGTCTATCTATTGTTTATATAGAACTAAAAGATAGATATCTGACTGGATTTATTCTTGAATTCCACACAATACTTATGTAGTTATTAGATAAACATTGTAATAAATATTCACTATCTTTGCAATCAACAAATCACGCAAAAGTTTGACTGTATCAAATCAGCTGATTAAATACCACTAACCGAACCGCTTTCGTATAGTATAGTTGCAAAGGGGGGGATTTATCCTCGAAACATAGCCAAGTGCGCCACTGCTATGCCCCCTGCGAGTTAATAAAGGGTCCTTTTCCTGTGAAGGAAGCCGGCGCTGACTTCCACGGGAGCGAACCTACCGCGATGACGGGAAAGGTGAACAGAAAGAATCGGTATGAATACAAGAGGCGATCCCTTTTATTTACGCCAACGAAAGTACATCTACGAATATAAATACAAAGATGTTGAGCGCGTTCGCTCAATCCTCCAAATGCGACAGCAGGCGGCGGCTAGGAGCGCGATCGCTCAACTATCATACGCGGCTACTATAAAATATTTAGGAGCGAATTCGCTCAACTAATGATCGCGACAAGTCAATTTGCGGTGTCGTACCGGGCGAGAGCTGGTACGTGAGAGAGAGTCGCGGAATAGAGAGGCAACAAATCCACCGGGTGGCTCCTCCCGCGGCTCGCTGGTGGAGAGCCGGCGACGGCGGAATCGCAGTCCAGCCGGCAGTGGGGCTCGCTGGATCACCGGCGGCGGCTGGTTGGCAGCTGGCGGCCGGGATCGGCTCCTCGATCGTCTTATGGTGATCGCTGGGAGGGCTGCTCAAACCGCAGCCGGAGACTTGCCACACAAAGACGTACTCTTGTCCTGAGGTTTCTCTCTCCTGGCGCGTGTTCTAACTTCTCTCGCGCCGTGACCTCATTAGCGTACGGTCACTGTCCAACTGTCCTCAATCTCTTCCGCTCTCCTGATTCTCGCGGCGCGAGCCGCGCTTTCCGCGTTCTCGCCCATTCCTCTTCCTCTCTCGCTCTCTCTCTCACGCTCTTCGCGCTCTCGCTCCTTCTCGCACCGTCTTCTCCGCCGGCCGCGCTCTCCTCTCTCCAGGTCCAGCAACGACACGAGCGCGTGAATGCTATGTTAACCATAGCCACGCTCGGCCGCTACATCCGTGCGAGAAGAGTGCCGCGCACAGGGCTAGCGAACATCGCTATCAGCCCTGTCACATAGTATAGTCGAACGCTCTCGTTGTGAAGCGAGACGTGCAGCGCTCTCTATAGCCTTATAGCTCTTACTCAATTTTAAATGCTTTCTAAATGAGCTTCAAATTATTTCAATGTTGTTTGATAATTTATTTTTGATAGATTTAACACTAAAATCTACATATTAAAAAAGCTAAAAATTTATTGCCGTTATAAAAATTTGTATTAATTCAATTTTTATGATGATGAATATAATCGAGAAGATATCATGGTTCTCCCTATGACTTTTTTGATTCTGATAACGATGACGATGATAGTCTAGACATAAACAAAGTGAAAACTTTCAAAGAATTATTGAATTCAAAAGGATTCTCAAAAAAAATATCTACTCCAGTAGTTGTCAGCCCTAGTGAATTATTATTAATGGCATTAAAATTATGCAAAGGACTTCATTTGCCAACATCTGGTATGTCGAAAATGCTCGCATTGTTAAATGCAATATTTGAAAACCCTATACTACCGCAATCGAAGTACAAACTTGATCAAATTTTTAATGAAGCAAGTGATGCGGAGTTTCATACTGTTTGTCCAAATTGTACTGGGTATTTGGGTAATACGATAGACCTTGGGAGTGAAGCAATGTGTACATTATGCCAAAAATCTGTTGATTTATCAAATCCATCGTGTGAAAATTTGTTTGTAATAATTGATCCATCAAAACCTATAGCAGAATTATTGGAAGCTTATTATGATCATGTTGTTTCTGAAAGGCAAACAGAAAGTAATTACATAAAAGATATATATGATGGCGAACAATATCGACACTTTCTAAATTCGTTGCCGAAAGAAGACAGACATAGATATGTATCATTGACATTTAACACTGATGGAGCTTCCCCTTTCAAATCTGCGCCTTCCTCGGTGTGGCCAATTTATCTGATGATAAAGGAGATACCACCACAAGCTCGACTAAACACCTTAATTCCTTGTGGTTTGTGGTTCAATAAAAAAAAACCTCAAAAAAAAAAGGCATCAAACAGTTTAATAGGAAGTATGGCTGTAACTGGTGCTTACATCCAGGTAAATGGGCGCGGAGTATGAAATACCCTGTATATGGCGATGGTGTACCAAGTGACATTCCCGAAAGAGACGCCAAAAGCACGATTGAGTATATGATGAAATTTACTGAAGATGGTTACAAACCTGTTTTTGGGATCAAACACCCGTCTCCATTGATATATCTATATTTCTTTGATATAATACTAGAATTCGTTGCAGAATATATGCACAATAGTTTGTCTGGAGTAGGACAGCAAGTAACCAATATATTTTTGAAAAACGAAGACGTAGCTATAATAGAAAAACTTTTGAAAAAAGTGAAATTTCCACATCAAATTTCGCGCTTAACTAGGCAGATAAGTGATTCAAAGTTTTGGAAATGTAGAGAGTGGGAAAATTGGATACTTTATAGTAGTACTCCTTTATTTTCGTTAGTATTATCACCTACGTTGATGGACTACTGGACGTTGTTTGTTGCAGCCATGCATATATTATTACAGACAGAAATTACTATTTCGAATATTGATAAGGCTGATGAAATGCTGTTTGCATTCGTCTTTCAAACTTAGGAATATTTTGGAATCTCTGCGATGACATCTAATATTCATGCGCTGTTACATCTTTCTCAAAGCGTTTTCCATTAGGGGCCTCTTTGGGCACACTCTGCTTTTGCTTTTGAAGCTGGGAATCATGAGATGTTGCAAGCCATTCATTGTGCGCGGGGTGTAAACTCACAAATTTTAAGATACATCAATGTAAATCGCAGTACCTTAATTCTAGAAAAACACGTTTATCCTCACGTATCAGAACCAGTTAAAGCCTACCTAACAAACACTTTAAAATCTCAAGCTAAAAAAAGTATCAAAATTAAGGCAATAACTTACTTTGGAAGAGGTTTTCCACTAGAGAATTAGAGGCGTGAATATTTTGGATTTTCCAGCAATTCTAAATTCTTCAAGCGAATGGTCAAAGATAGCTGTTTATATTCATCCTGTTTAAAAGTGAATCGACGCTCAGATAACTGTTTTGCCCAATTAGAGGATGGACGCTTTATTAAGATCGATAAATTTATTGTTGATTTTGATAAAACTGAAGAGTACACTCTTTGTTATGTTGTACACACCACTCACCATAATCTAAGTAAAAATTATGAAGCGTTGCGCAAGATTATTGAAATAGACGAAACATTCAGCATCATACAAACTGAAAATATAAGAACTATTTGTGTTTTCATGGAAGTTCTCGATAATAGTTACATTTGACCACTGCCAAACTTGCTATTTTATTAAATATTGTGAAAAAGTTTATACTAATCAATATTCATTTAGTGACTTCTTAAGTTCTGTTTTTCACTATGCAAAAGATGTTGTTCTGATGTGGATGTTCTTATGTACAATTTAATTATGTATAATGATGTTCTTTCGCTGAGTTGCAAATAAAATATTATTTCACTATCGAATCGGTGTAGTAAAGAAACAAATTTGCGATCTTCGACGAGCAAACGCATATATAAAATAAAAATTAAAATTGCATAATATTGTTGGTATAATAAGTGGAAATGAAAATGCATTCTTGATATTTTTTTTTAATAAAATTGACGGCAAGCTCTTGCTCAAGTTCTTACCCAAGAACTGATCAGATCTGTTGAATCAAAAAGTTTCTTACCCAAGAACTAATTAGATCTGTTGAACAAAAAAGTTGACAAGTTCTTGCACATGTTCTTACCCAAGAACTTATCGAATTTGTTAAATAAAGTTGCCGGCAAGTTCGTATGTAAGAACTTATCCGAATTTTGTTTACAAAATCGTCGTCAAGTTCTGACGTAAGTTCATACATAAGTTCTTGCACAAGAACTTACCTTATATGGTGACTGGATAAATCGAAAACCATATGCAAGTCCTTGCACAAGAGCTTACAGAAGTTCTTACTATACGTCATACGCAAGTTCTTACCCAAGTTCTTGCCAAAGAACTCGCCTACTAATTTTCAGGAGGGCGAACAACAAGATCTGTAAAAGCAAGTGCTTGTTATAACTTGATCTTAAATATTCCGTGATCAAGTACAAGGCCGTTGAACAATTTTTGATCAAGCACCAATTAGAGCTATTAAATTGGCTTGACAAGCTTGTTATGTTTAATCAAGATTAATATTTGAAAAGAAAACTAGATGGCGTTAATTATAAGTTAGGTGGTAGCTTTGTTCAAGAAAAAGAGAGAGTTGAGTTTTGGTACTTGAATGAGAAGGTCGCAAGGCGACGTAAGAATTATTAATTTAGGCAGTGTGCTGCGATATTTAAAAATATGTAGTTCAGTTGAACACTTTACTTTCTATAACTTATTTAATATTCATTAAATTAATGTTTAACTTTAAAATTTGCTAAACATATCCATTATTGCCTAAACCTATATCACTTTATACTAATATTCTTATTATTACTATTTTTTTTATAACTTTAAAAATTCAGAAGTGGGATTGATATAAAAAAAAAAAAATCTTTTGACAATAGAAGTTTTAGCGAATTGATAAGGATTATTTAGTGGTGTTGTGAAGGTGTATAGTGATCCTAAAATATAAAATTTTAGTTTAATATACGAGATTTTTATATACTTAAAGTGTGAATTCTTTGAGTAGAGAATTGATGACAGAATCACTTGACAATTTTGAAAAGTTTATTCAAGAAAAAAATTTGCTCCCAGTATTATCAGGAAAAATGGCGGAAAAACAACTAATGGATGCTTTGGCTGAAATAGAGAGACAAAAGACAAGGAGACTTGAAGAACGCTCTTAAACGGAATCGAGAATAAACCAGCTGCAACAAGAACTTGACCAGTGTTCTCAGAATTATAGTCAAAACACTTCAGATTCTTTGAATACTGCAATAAATTCTCTCTGTGTTATTATGAAAAACCAATCTGATGCTTTTCAAGAAGTTCTAGTTAATTTAAATCAACCAGATAGAAATGTAGTTATGCATCCAACAGATGCGAAAAATTTTATACGAGAATTTTTTGGAAATGAAGGACCTGAAAAAGCAAAAGCATGGTTGAATGAACTCCAAAATTCTAAAATTATGTACAATTGGAGTGATGCTATTGTTATGAGTATTGCTAAATCGTGCTTGAAACGTGGAGCATGGAAATGGATTATAACTAAAGCTGAAACAGTAAAGACGTTTGATGCATTTTTGGAAGCTTTTCAGTCGACTTTTACTTATAAACATTCTCGCAGTGAAAAGTTAAAAGTCATGATGGCGCGAGTACAAAACCGCAATGAAACTATTCAAGATTATTTTCTTGAAAAAGTATGGATGTGTCAAGGACTGGATTTTAATGTAAATGACATTCGTGATGAAATAGCCGCCGGTTTATGGTCAAAGGAATTGGCGCAACATATTTTAGGACAAAATTATATAACTACAGATGCAATAATGCAAGATTTAGTTCGCATAGAAAATATACAACGAAGTCGTATATTGAGAATTTCGGAACAACGTGATTTTAGCTAAGGATTTTAGGAACTGCAGTGGAAAAGGGGAGAATTCTTCGAAGTCGGTGACGACGGTTGGAATAACTTCTACAACTAAACAGCGGATAAGAGTATGTGGCGGTTCCATGATTCGACCATCCATATCTAGATGGCATCGGCCAGCCACGAGCGGCAAGAAATACGCTGACGTGCTGATCGATTAGCCAGCTTTCATTGTCAAATCCTTATATAATTCCGATTGTGTCATTGAGTGGAGTTTCCTGAGACGCATTAATTTTTTGCACGTGTTGTTTTAAACAACTCGACCGACTTCAATTACAGACGAATCATACCGGGCTCGCCCGGTTAATTTCCTAACCTCTACTGACAGAATAATCAACCACAGCCCCCGCATGACGGGCGGCTTGATCATGTCGAACGAAGATCCGTCGAAGATGGACTTCGAAGAGAACGATGACGGAATCGGGAGAAAAAACACTTTGAAAAGAAACAGACAAGATGATAACGAAAAAGATTTCGAACTTGAAAAAGTTAAACGTTTTACAGCCGACAAAAACAACAGAACTCAACCACCTGGAAATCAAAACAAAACTACCGATTTTTTTAGCCCGAACAACAGAGGTCCTTATGGTATATGGATAAAGAGGAAGGATGAAGACAAGAAGGAACTCAGTGCATACACTGTAGGTAAATTGATTTTCAAAAAATATAAGAATGTCGAGGATATAGTTAATAGAGGTAGATTCAAAGTCGAAATACTATGTAAGAGCAAAGATGAAGCCAACAAGATCTTACAGGATGAGTGCATAAAGGCCTGTAATTTAGAAGCTTTTATACCTGAATACCGAAAGACTAGAAAAGGTTTAATTAGAAGAGTTCCTCTAGAATTACCGGAACAAGACATACTAGAAGCAATCGACTCTCCCATAGAAGTCGTGTCTGCTAAGAGACAAAAAAGGAGAAACTGCGAAGCAACGGATGATAGTAACAAGTGGTTGGACTCCCAAACCATACTACTAACTTTTTCTGGACAAATTTTACCTGATAAAATCAAACTATTGTTCGTGAGAACTCATGTAGAGCCATACGTTAATAAGCCTATGCAGTGCTATAACTGTTTCAAATTTAACCACACAGCCAAAACTTGTAAGAGTAAAAAGAAGTGTATCATGTGCGGAACAAAAGAGGAAGATCACCAGAACAATGAGGGAAGTTGCCCAGCTACAGCACCGAGCTGTAGTAACTGCCAAGGTTTACACAAAAGCATTAACTCTTCTTGTCCAATTTACCAGAAATACCTTAGGATAAATGAAATAATGGCATATGACAACATATCATTTGTCGAGACCAAAAAGCTTATTTTCACCGACTTAGAAGCGCCGACTAGAACCAAAGAACACTACCCTGCCTTCTCACAGAAGCAGAGCAAAAATTACTCCAAAGCGGCCAATGGAAACAAAAATAGACAAAGAAATCTCAAAGAAAATAACGAAAACTTTGATGCTAGTGTAGATTCAGAACTTAATGATGACCATATTCAATTACAAAATTCGATCTTTGATCTAAATAGTCATGTAGACTATTCTACTAACTACAAAACTTCTGAAAACGCTCATTATATTCAAGCTCCAGCTAGCTCTGGTGCATTCACTACAACTACTAAAAATCAAGACTCTTCAGACAACAAAATCAACGGAGCTAACAGCGGAGCCAGCAACAAGGCCCTTCAGCAACCAGCGCTGCCAGCGGTTACTCCAACCCCTGTATCACCCTCACCAATACCGCCGAAGCCGCCGAAACCTCTCAACTCGGAGCGGACGGCGCCAGCGACGATTCTCTCGACAAAGAAATCTCGGCCGCTTGACGGCACTATCAATAGACTCAGTAACAGAATAATGAATAATTCAAGTTTACCTGTAAAAACGTACGGTAAGAATGCATGCAAGCAAACCGCGAATTCCAAGTCTAAGTAGTTTTACCTTCGTCTCTTCTCGTAATAAGTCATTATTAATATATCTTTTTTCTAAACTAATTATGGATATTTTTAGTTTCAATATATTACAATGGAATTGCAGAGTATAACTATGCTTCTGAATACGATATCATTTCTCTGTGCGAAACGCGACTTAAAGATAATAAGAAATTTGATATTAAAGGCTTCAATGTAATAAGATTTGACAGAGACTCTGATCAAGGAGGGGGTTTGGCCTTCTTTATAAGAGAAAGCATAATTTTTCAAATGTGAATTTAGTCAGCCTAGAAATAGGTGCTATAAGTGTCTCCTCTGATTTTGGTGATTTGATCATAGTGTCTTGCTATAGATTACCCAAAGCGAGTAACAACTTGAGCGCTCAAGAATGGTTATCGTTAACGGACGAACTTAAAAAATTCAACTCATTCATTCTACTCGGCGACTTCAATGCTCACCATACTTTATGGGGAAGCGGTAGGTCGTGCACTAACGGTAATATTATATATGAAAATACGGATTTTGATGAATTTTTCCTATTAAATAATGGCAAACCTACTCGTGTTCAGATCTCAGAGAACAATCATACATTTACAAACATAGACTTAACTTTTGTATCTTTGTATCAAGCCTTTAAAGCGAACTGGTCAGTTTTGCAAGATTCATGGGGAAGCGATCACTACCCCATTAAAATATCGTTTAATCTGAAAATCGACGAACAAAATAGAGATAATTATCGCATCAATCTAAAAAAAATTGATTTTACGAAATTTTTGAAATTATTAGATGATGAAAAAATTAAATTTAATAGCATGACCTTTATTAACGAGTCAGTTGTCAATAGGTATAATATTTTTATGGATTTTATATATAAATCTCTAGACGAATCTAGTTGTAAAAAGAAAAAACCTGTGGCATTTGAATCTACAAGAAAAAAAAGAAAAACCATTTGGTGGAACAAAAAATGTGACAAAATTGTTAGACGGAGGAATGCCTCGTTTAGATCTATTCATTATATTCATTATAGTATAACGGGGTTTTAGCTAACTCGTCGTTATAATCGAGAGGATAAAATGATTGACAGCTCGGCTTAACCAGTTACTGATGCCACGAGGCGGGTGCGTTGTAGCACGTGTGACCAGGCCCTTCAATTAGCCACAATATCAGGCAGCCTCGTGGCCCGCGTAGAGCGTCGCAGGTAGCAGTGGCTGAAAAGCGCGAAAGGTAGCGACGGGCGCAGAGAATTCGCCAAGGATAAGGAGTGAGAGTTGGACGCAAAATTAGAGAAACACTGAAAATAAGGATAAAAATAATTTATACAAAGCATCCAAGGGAAAGTACACAGAGCAGTAAGTCGGCAAAGAGAGAGAGAGAGAAGCGGCAAGCCAGCAAGAGAGAGCCAAACGAGTAGGTACTTACAATACGATGGCAATGGCCAGGCCCTCCGTACAAAGAGTATCCGCTCGCCGAACGGCGTTCCCGGACGCCGGGTGCAGTGCCAGTGGAGAAGCGCGGGACCGCCTAGCACTAGGTCCCAGCACGCGCACACCACTCTATCAAGTCGCCGCACTACAGTACGCACTCGCAAAACACTTCTAGGCAATGCCAGGCCGAAGGTCCAAACTCTCCAGTAAAGAGGACGAAGTTGACGAACGCTAAATCGCGGCGATTGCCCAAGCAAAAAAAGGACGGAAAAGCCCTTGCCTCGATGCGCTCCCAGACACGTGTCGCCCGCGTTACGTCTGCCAGTCAATTGCCGCGAGAGGCGTCCCCACTCTTTTATCGCACTTTTCGGCAGCGCGACCACGCGCATACACGCATACATGCGAGCGCGACTCTCTCTGCTTGTACGCACATGAGTAGACATGCCGGGCTCTCTCTCTTACCTTACACTTCGGCGTTGTCGGCTGCTGCAGGCTGCTGTACATTATAATGTAAATTCAAGTATAGTACAAGTATATAAATTGTGTACATGCATGCGTGGGAAGAGAGAGACATAACGAATGAATTAAATTCGTTATAATAGATGTAACTTAAAATCTTTTATAAATCATAAAAAACTAGAAGCTCAAACTACAAGAACTTTATATGAAGAAAAAAAGAACTCATTAATATATTTTTGTATTTCACTAAATCGTAACGCTAGACTTTCAGACGTGTGGAGAAAGGTCGGTGCGTTCAAAAACGGTTTGAGCAGACCTACCTTAATGGTAACAAAATAGCTATACTTAACGCACAACAATGCCTTTCGGAATTGTGCACCCCTAAAAACTTGGATCTATGCCCTCATGAAAACATATCCGATTTTATAGGATCCTATTACTCTAATGAAGAGCAAACCTATTTTATGGACACTCCATTCTCTTTTGAGGAACTTGACGCAGCACTTTGCTCTGTAAATTTGAAATCATCCCCAGGGGCCGATAGAATTAGCTACGAATTATTAATCGCTTTACCGGAATTTTACAAACGGTTACTATTGGATATGTACAATGACTTTTACAATCAGGGAATTTTCCCAGAAAATTGGTCTAGGCATCTAATCACATTTATTCCAAAAAGCAACAGCGATAAAGTTCGACCAGTTTCGATTGCATCTTGCATCCTAAAAACTTTCGAAAGAATGATAAACACTTGACTGATTTTTTTGGTTAGAGAACAACAAAATTTTTTCATCATCACAGTTTGGTTTCCGCAAAGGTAAATCCTGTGCCGACAACCTTTCGATCCTAACCACACACATTTATAAAGCATTCTACAAAAAGAAAAGCTTAGTAGCTTTTTTCCTGGACGTTAAAGGCGCCTTTAATGAGGTTATCCCAGATATACTAATTAACGACCTGATTAAACTCGGTTTACCAAGAAAATTTATCATTTTTATTCAATTTCTTATTTACGAACGTATCCTCATTCCTTTAAATTCAGATGATCCCCTTACTTATTTGATGAACAAGGGCCTCCCTCAGGGAAGTGTCCTCAGCCCTATTCTTTACGCCATTTATACTAGACTTTTGAAAACATTCTTAGGAATTGACATAGACATTTTAGAATTCGCAGACGACGTGGTTTTATTCACTGAATGTGAGAAGCCACATGAAGGTATTAACAACCTTAAACCTACAGTCGAATCTGTATTGCTGTTCCTGAAAAAACTAGCTTTACATAAATGTGAATCAGTCTTCTATAACAAAAATAATATAAAATTGAAAGATATCAGCTTAGAAATTGAAAATGAGATTATTTTACCTTCGAAAGAAGTCAAATTTCTCGGCATGATTCTTGATCAAAAACTGAACTGGTCGAAGCATATCAATTATTTGGTCAGAAAGAGTGTCTTTACTACGAGAATTATTAGCTGCCTAAGAAGGACTTGGTGGGGTGCAGACCCTGGTACTCTATCTCTACTTTACCAATCTCTAGTTAGATCTAGATTGGAATACTGCGGTTTCCTTATCTCCCCATGTGCTGATACAAACTTTAAGAAACTTCAGAAAATACAAAATGCTTCTTTAAGGCTGGCCTTGGGTTACCAAAAAAGCACGCCTTTAAATATTATACTAGCTGAATCAAAATTAGTACATCTCTCATACAGATATAAATATCTCGGTTTCAAGTACCTTCTCAAATGCATGTCTTTAAACGACAATTATACGATGAAAAACATAGAAAGCATTCTTGAACTATCCGAGGATTTTCAATACGATTTCAATTACGACAAATCGCTACTAGTTAAATGTTATGAATATCTTAGGTTGTACTCCCATCAAGTTATTAAATCCGACTTTTTCTTCAAATTAACTCAACCATTTGAAAGCTTCTTTGAAACATTTGACATTGATCTTGACTCAGGTAAAAGAATCATAGAAAGCTCTGACCATCTTCAAACTTTCAACAATATGTTTAAGAACGAAAACGGATTGATTGACATATATACGGACGGCTCAAAACTTAATACTAGTGACAAGAGTCAGGTGGGTCTCGCTGTTTGGAGTAGCGAACCTCAATTTACTTTCTCCTATAAAATTCCAGATTTAGCCTCCATATTTACGGCGGAAAGTCTAGCATTAAATCTTTGCATTGAAAAAATTTGCTCTGATGCAAATAATAATAACTTTAGAATATTCTCTGATAACGAAAATGCCTTAAGAGCTTTAAATAATAAATTCAACTCTGGTTTCACTTCTCCTCTTATATTGCAAACAAAAACGAAATTGTCACATTGTAGAAAATTACATAAAAATTGTTTTATGTTATGATAATATCCAAATACCTTAGATGGTATTTGGTCAATTGTTTTTTGTTGTTGGAATTTTTCACGATTTTTTGGTTTAAGTTTAATTATGAAATTGTTTATTCGAAAGACAAAGAAATAAGACACTATTTAGGGAAAAAGCCTGCAAGGCATAAAAAACCACTTTTATTTGAAAATGCACTGATGCTGAAAAGATTGATACAAAGATTGGATGACGTAAGGAGATTGAATAACGAGTAACGCCGCACTAAGTGACTTGTACGCACGCCGGTATTTGTTAGAACAAAGAGAAAGAATGCGCGAGGAGAAATTCACCGGCCGCGTGGCCGTGCACGCACCGAGAGCTCTTACACACACACTTTCACACACGATTGATTTACGATCAAGGTGACAATGATCAAGATGATGTTCGACTCGGTGAAGCCGAACAAGTTCTATTGGCGATGTGGAGACCAATAACAATATTTTGTTAATTAGTTGAGAAACATGGGCTTCTCGCCAGTTGAGAAGCGTAAGCTTCTCGTTTGTTTAATCGTTTAATAATCTATTGTAAGTTGTTGCTGTTGCTAGAGTTGTTGACTGTTGTTCTCGTTGTTGCTCACCTGGAACAGAAAACCAACGGGCACGACGAACAAAGACTCCGTTCGCGAGGTGAAGATGAGAGCTGCGCACGCGATCACTGCTTGCTCTTGACTGACTGTCCGTTTTCGCGCGCTCTCTCGCTCGCCGGTAACAAATCGTGGGAATCAAGCCCGTAAGGTGGCGCCGCCTAGTCGCCTTTGCGTGGGCCTACCGACACACTCACACATTCGCACACATACATTGTGACGACGGAACATGCTCCCGGGGGAGGCTGCGGAATACCGATTTATCTAATCTTATGAAGCAGATTATGTTAATAATACAATGAACGCTTAATCTAGAAGTGACTGAACATATCACAGAACGCATTTACAAATCTTTGGTTGCTTGACAAGTTGGATTACAAGTTAATAAGTAAGAAACAATTTCCTTTGGAGGGATTGCCCTGTTGATTAGGTAATGATGATATGGCTAAGACTAGGTAAACAATAAAGGAACGTATTTACAAGTATGTACATAGTAATTAGGCTAACTACGATTGATCCTAGTCTAATTAGAACCTCAACGTCCCCTAATCCAGTTCTCCGGACCGGATACCGCGTCTCAAAAAACTTTGAGCTTCTGGCTGTGAAAATTTCCCGATTTCACCATTCTCGGACCAGGCTTATAGGCTGTATTCTCAGAATGCAGCTGCCTCTCAGAATACGACAGGGTTCGACTCATTTACGGCAAACCCAATCGCGCACATCTGGGGCCAATCAACGATTAGAATTTGGAAGTTGTTGAGGAACTATAGGAGAACTATTCTCTTGTTCTGTCGGTAAGATACATAATCGAGTAATATTGCGCTTGTAGACTCCAGATGTAGTTTTTACAGAAGCTACTCGAGCGATGCCGTCACTCCCAGGAAAGACCTCGAGGATTACGCCCAGTGGCCACCTTGCACAATGCGTTAAGTCATCCATCATGAGGACAACCAGTCCAGGTTTAATTTCCGAGTTTGACGTATGCCATTTTTGTTGTAATTGGATCTCATGGAGATATTCCCGATGCCACTTCATCCAGAAGGTTTGTCGGGCCTGGGTCATGAAGTTAGTGGTAGACAGACGATTACTTGGAACTGAAATCAAAGATTCCTCGGGTAAGACATTGAATGGGCGTCCGATTAAAAGATGCGCAGGTGTAATAGCTAGTGGGTCATTGGGGTCGGCTGAAAGAGCACACAAAGGTCGCGAATTTAATATCGCTTCAATTTCGATTAAGAGTGTTTCTAGTTGTTCGAACGTAAGTTGTTTGTCTAGTATCCGTTTAAGATGGTGTTTAAAGCTCTTTACAGCTGCCTCCCAAAGACCTCCAAAGTAAGGCGACAAGGAAGGGTTGAAATGCCATTGGACCCTTTTCGCGATAGCATGTTCGCCCACCTTTTCGCGAAATTCGGGTTTCTCGAAAAGGTCGTAAAGTTCTTGAAGCTTTCTGTCTGCACCTATGAAATTGGTGCCGTTATCGGAATACACATTACTTGGTATGCCTCGACGTGAGACGAACCGACGGAAAGCAATCAAAAAACCTTCAGTAGACAAATCTGATACGAGTTCGATGTGAACAGCCTTTGAGGCTAAACAGATGAAAACACTACCGTAGACCTTTAGGAAGGACTTATTTCGATTTTTCTTTTCTTTAATAAGCATGGGCCAAAAGAAGTCAACACCGGTGTGATCAAAGGCCGGAGATCCATCTACTCTGGCCTTAGGTAAATTGCCCATCTGAGCATGAGCCGCTGGTGGTTTTTGACGAATACAGTCTATGCAACTACGGATGATTTTTCGGATTTGTCTCTTTCCGTTGATGATGAAAAATTTGGACCTGATAGCATAAAGTGTAGTTTGAATTCCGGCATGCAAATTGGAACGATGAACTTGACGAATTAATAGATCAGTTATGTGGTGATGATCCCTGGGTAATAGAATTAGATGTTTTTGATTATCTTTTAAACGCCCACCTACGCGAATGAGACCCTGATCATCTATGAACGGAGTTAGCTTGTCGAAACTAGTTCCCTTGCGACGCGATCCAGATGAATTTGATAAATGACGAAGTTCTAGTGAAAATCTTTCTTGTTGAAGAAGCTTGAGAATTTTAGTTTCAGAAGATGCAACTTCAAGAACTAATAATGGACGTATCAATGCTATGATTTTTCTAATTCGTTCTGAGAGATCTGTAATTTCGGGAAACAGCCAAATGCGTTTGTTTGGTTTTCTAGATTTGAGTCTCCATCGTGAGACATATGCTATTACCCTAATGAAACGATCATAGGAAGAAAAACGTGAATAGACTTCACTGAATGAAGAAACTGGAACTGGATTGGTCACTAAACAGATTCCTTGTTTGAGTCCTGGTAAATCTTGGGAGAGAGATGAGCAGATGCCGGCCAATCGCGCGGTGGAAGAGCAAGCCACGGGGGACCCGAAGTCCAGAGTGAATTGTTAATAAACTCGGATGGCAACTGACCTCTGGAAAGGACGTCCGCCGGGTTGTCCTCCGAACGCACGTGCCGCCATTCGACCTGATCTCCCAACGTTTGAATGTCGGCAACTCTGTTTGACTCGAAAACTCTCAGCAGATGCGGGGCCTTTCTTAACCAGGCCAGAACGATGGTGGAATCGGACCAAAAAATAGTTTGATCGATCGGGAAATTGAATTGGGGTTTTGCTTCTACATAAAGCTTCTTAAGAAGAGAAGCGGAGCATAACTCCAACCTAGGAATGGTTACCCCTTTCAGAGGTGCGACTCGCGACTTGCTGCAAATCAACCTAATCACCACCGTATAGGTGGAATCTGAGGATCTGAGGAACATGCAGGCTCCATCTCCATAAGAGCAGGCATCACAAAATCCAAGAACTTGAACCCGAATTGGATTAGAAACCAGGAATTGTCGAGAGAACGACACTTGTCTTAATAATGCAAGTTCGCTGGTCAGCGATTTCTATTTGAAGGAGATGTCTTGTGGAAGCGACTCATCCCAGGTAATCTTTGCTTTCCAGCAATCTTGGATCAAAACCTTGGCAAACAATACGACTGGCCCCAAAAGGCCAAGAGGGTCGTAAATCTCGGATGTTTCAGATAAAAGCAATCGCTTTGTGGAGGTGGCTTGAGGATCAACGACATTGGTGGAATATTGAAGAAGATCTTGTTTGGAATCCCATACGATGCCTAACATTTTTTGGATGGGATCTTCCTTGATCACGCAATCCAAATCAAAGATAGTTTTGTCAATACTATCTAGAGCAGACGAGTGATTAGAGGCCCATTTTCGAATGGCAAAACCTCCTCGACGTAACAACGCTATCATCTCGTCGCGAATCGCCAAGATCTCCTCAAGAGTTTCTCCGCCTGACACGAGATCATCGACATAAAAATCACGAAGTAATATTTTGCTAGCTCGTGGGAAGTCCTTGGCTTCATCGCGAGCGAGCTGTTGAATGGTCCGGATTGCCAGGAATGGGGCTGAAGCGGTACCAAAAGTTACGGTATTGAGTTAACAAGTCGACAGTTTTCCTTCAACACGCCACAAGAGCTTTTGGAATTTCTTATCGTCTGGGTGTATGAGAATTTGACGATACATTTTTTCTATGTCCGCCGTGATGACGTACGTATGAGTACGGAACCTGAGCACTTGCTCAAAGATAATGTTTTGCAGCGTGGGGCCTACCATCAGGACATCGTTAAGAGAGATTCCCGTTGAAGTTTTCGATGAAGCGTCAAAAACGACTCGAACCTTAGTGGTTTCGCTGGATTGCTTGATCACAGCATGATGAGGCAGGTAATAGCCGTCCTCGGAGTCTTCGCTGAGACTCATATGACCTAGAGTGAGGTACTCGTTCATCACCTTTGATTACTCTACCTTTAGCGACGGATCCCTTTCAAACCTTCTTTCTAGAAAATGAAAACGCTTGAGCGCTTGCGATTTGGATTCGCCGAGTTTGAATTTGGAATCTCTAAAAGGAAGACGCACAATATAACGACCAGAAGGATCGCGCTGAGTGTGATTGAGGAAGTGTTGCTCACAAGCGACATCGTCTTGTGACTTAATCGGTTCGTGATCGAAGTCTTCGATAAGCCAGAAACGCTCAATGAGTTTGTCTAATTTGATTAAGTTACACCGAGCTGAATTTGGAGATGATTGATCACTGACCCCTCCTGCCACAACCCAACCCAGGCTAGTTTTTTGCAAGATGATATCCGATTCTTTGTGTTGGAGTTTGATTTGACCTACAGCTAATACTGACAAGGTGGTACTGTATGATAAAAGAATGTCGATAGATTTTGGTAAATGAAATTGAGGATCAGCGAGTTTTAGATTTTTCGGAATGTCAAAGAGTTTGCGAGGGAAGGTGTCGTTAGGCACAGCATCAGCAATTTTAGGTACGATCAGAAAACGAGCTGGAAATTTTGAATTATTGTAATTTGAATGAACACTGGTTTGAATGAATTCGTTAACAGCCGTGGATAAACCATCGACTGCTTCAATGTTTACTGAGCAAGGTGAATTAGGTAAGGCCAGAGAATTTGCAAAGTTTTCAGTTATCAAATTTACAGTAGAACAAGAATCCAAAAGTGCTTGTGCCACGACAAAATTACCTCGTTTATCTTTGAGCTTAACGAGAGCTGTCGTCATCAGCTGAGAATCTGCAGGAAAGGCTACCGAGGTGTAAGATTTATGAACTAGTCATGCTTGAGGAGTACTGGAGTTTGGGGTATCTTTGTTACCCTTGGGTTTGGAACCTGTCTCCGAATGAAGTAGTGTGTGGTGATTCTTTCCACAAGGCTTGTTATCAACCCGATATTTACAATGTTTATCGCTACTACAAGGGCGTGGATGTTTCCAAAGGCAATTGAAGCAAAGATCGTTCTGTTTTGCAAACCTCCAACGCTCTTGAACCTCAAGAGATTTGAAGGCATCACACTTGAACAATCGGTGAGTACCTTTGCATTTTGGACATGACAAATTGAAGGAAACATGAGCTGGTGATGTAGGTGCATCAGAGGTAATAGTGACTAGGGATTTAGCCCGTGATTTTGGGTTAGGGGTATCCATAGAAGATCCAGCTGGACGTTTTCTGGAGTTCGATGAATAATCATTCGATTCATCAAAGGCTTCTTGTTTGAAAATTGCCTTTTGGATGAATTGAAATAAGGACTCTAGAGAAGGGAGTTGATTTACTTCCAATTTGTCATTCCAGCGTCCAAAGAGATAAGGAGGCAGGCACCTCTCAATGATCCTCACGACAATCTCGTCGCTTGGTTGTGCGTCAATTCGCTTCAGGACATTGAGATGTTGACGAGCGGTGTCATAAAGGTCAGAGAGAGCTACTCCCCCGTCATTCCTGTCTCCCCTGACTTTCGGAAGATCTAGAATCGCGTTTAGGTGACGATTAGCTAGAATCCGTTTGTGATCGTATGAATCTAACAAGGCTTGCCACGTATTGGCATAGTCATCATTGGCACATGGATCGTACTCCTGGACCTTACTACGAGCACTACCAGTTAAAAGGGAAAAAAGCTGTCCTGCCTTAAAATCATCGCTAAGGTCGGTTCGGTTGTGAACGAGGGTAACAAAGTTGCTTTTGAATATGGCCCAATTTTTGCGCGATCCATCAAATTTCTCTATGGTAATATCGGGAAGTCTGGGCCTATCTTGCCGCTCAGTGATTGTAATGTTGCTATTGTTCAAGGTGGAATGAGCTGACGGTCCTTCGAATAATACCGTAGTCGAAGTGGCTACCTCGTAATAAAGGTTAGATAACTCTTGGAACGACTCGACAAGGGCATGTGTTGGTTGGAGTTTGAAAAGCTCTTCATTGAGCTGAAGATACTCATCGTAGAAGTTCTCGACTTTTTTAAGTCGTAACTTAGCGTTAGTGGGATTTGGGTTATCTTTCAAATAGTCAGCTAACACCTTCACATACCTTTCAAGGGATTGAAATTTAGTAGCGATTTGCTCCACTCGAAGCGTTTGATCCCTTGATAAATTCATAGTGTCTAGCTTTATCAAATTAATAAAACAAAAAAAAATCAGATATGATTTTAATGGCTAAAACAATTTAAATTGGAATGAATTTAAAAAATCGAAACGTTAATTGTGTATAGAACATGAATATGAGAATTATGCTAATAATTTCAAAAGTATTGTTTGAGTTCGTTAAAATCAATGCATAAAATTATTTTGCTCGCTAGGCGCAAGACATTAAAAGGATTCAATTGAAAGTTGATGATTGTTCGAACAACTCTATTTAAAGAAAAGGGCATTCAAGTTCAATAAAATGATGTATCGCAAATATGATTTCGTTATGCGGTCGCTGCAACGCGCGCAGCGACAACGCGCATTCGAACACGTGTCCGAAAATTCAAATCGATAAATAAGTGGATAAAAAATAATCGCAAATTTCAACTAAATAAAAGTCTTATCTTAATTATTCCTACGATGCAGAGGCTCCACTGGGCGATGAGGTTTCCTTGGATGAGAGTGACGGCTATATGTTGATAGATGGCGTCGACAAAGAACGAGGTTGATTGATGTAGTTAAAACTGCGATAACTTTGCGCTTGACTTTCAACGGCGTGTTCGCGCCGAATTCTCAGAACTCAACGAGTACTAATACGCTGTGTTTATACGATGCGCGCGGTCACTTGTTTCGCCAGACGTCACTCGCGCACAAAGAAAACGATCGGTATTCAAACCTCACAGGAGGCACCATGTTTTATGTTATGATAATATCCAAATACCTTAGATGGTATTTGGTCAATTGTTTTTTATTGTTGGAATTTTTCACGATTTTTTGGTTTAAGTTTAATTATGAAATTGTTTATTCGAAAGACAAAGAAATAAGACACTATTTAGGGAAAAAGCCTGCAAGGCATAAAAAACCACTTTTATTTGAAAATGCACTGATGCTGAAAAGATTGATACAAAGATTGGATGACGTAAGGAGATTGAATAACGAGTAACGCCGCACTAAGTGACTTGTACGCACGCCGGTATTTGTTAGAACAAAGAGAAAGAATGCGCGAGGAGAAATTCACCGGCCACGTGGCCGTGCACGCACCGAGAGCTCTTACACACACACTTTCACACACGATTGATTTACGATCAAAGTGACAATGATCAAGATGATGTTCGACTCGGTGAAGCCGAACAAGTTCTATTGGCGATGTGGAGACCAATAACAATAATTTGTTAATTAGTTGAGAAACATGGGCTTCTCGCCAGTTGAGAAGCGTGAGCTTCTCGTTTGTTTAATCGTTTAATAATCTATTGTAAGTTGTTGCTGTTGCTAGAGTTGTTGACTGTTGTTCTCGTTGTTGCTCACCTGGAACAGAAAACCAACGGGCACGACGAACAAAGACTCCGTTCACGAGGTGAAGATGAGAGCTGCGCACGCGATCACTGCTTGCTCTTGACTGACTGTCCGTTTTCGCGCGCTCTCTCGCTCGCCGGTAACAAATCGTGGGAATCAAGCCCGTAAGGTGGCGCCGCCTAGTCGCCTTTGCGTGGGCCTACCGACACACTCACACATTCGCCCACATACATTGTGACGACGGAACAAAAATATAAAAATGATATGGATACCTTCTTATAAAGGTATAGTAGGTAATGAATCTGCCGACCTAGAAGCCAAATCAGCAGCCGAAAATGGAACTTTTATGAACATTGAACTTCCTCAAACGGATCTTATTAGTAAATTTAGGAAAGATTGCTACCAAGAAAATTTTGATTATCTAATTTCCACCAGCCAAAATAAAGGCACCTCTTATTTTAACCATTATTTCAAAGAAAGCAAGAAGCCATGGTTTTCGAAATTTGCCTACTTACCTAGAAAATCAATAACAACTATAAATCGAATCAGAAGCGGACATATGTCACTCAATTCTTATTTATTTAGGTTTAATATTGTCAAAACTGATATGTGTAGATGCAATAAAGAAAAGGAGGATATAGAACATATTTTTTGGCGTTGCGAACTCCTAAAAATTCCAAGAGATAAGATGGTCAAGAGACTACGCAATATGACCCATTATCAATAGTATCTCTTCTTAAAGACATGGAAACTGATGTAATTGTGGCGTGCGCTCTCTCATCAAATGTTTGGCAGATGTTCATACTTTCTCTCAACAAACATTGTAAATCTCGCAGCCACTGCCGCGACGGTCCCGCGCAATAAAATAGAAAACGTCTGGCCGCCGACGCGCCTAACCCTTTTTTTATAAGCTCGCAATAAACCGTTCTTTCGGCTGCTCCGCTGTTTTGAGAAAACGCACGCCCGTCCCTCGCTAATTACCCTCAGACCCAGCGACTGTTTTCCCGCGCCCCGCGAGAGGGACTTTTCCCTTCCACCTCGCTTTCAGCGTTAATGAGTATACCTCGCTGGGGGTGTATCGACACTCTCGCTCGAACCGGCGACCCGCGCTGATCTCGACCTCTCTGCCTGATCTGCTTGTCCGCGTTCTGCCGAGTCACACAATTGACACTAGTGACCTTCTGTATTAGTTTTAGTTACTTTGAATAAATCATTATTAAAGCTTATATTCACCCAACCAAATCACCTCAAATTGGTGACCCCGACGTGATTAAAGGGTGAAAAAGTGATTAAAAAAACTATTAAGTGCCTCGAGTGACATATTTTTTTGTTTTTTTTTTCGTGTGTGCGTGCTGTTATCAAAAAGTTTGCAACATGCCTACCACCGGCACCCGCACCGGCACTGGCGGTACCCCGCCCGTTAACAATGAAGTCGCCGCGGTAACCACCGCCGGTGCACCCGTCGTGAACGTGCACGGACGGTTTCGCGCACCTGCATTCACCGAAAAAAGTATCGCTCTGTACTTTGCGGTACTCGAAGCTACGTTCGAGACCTCTGGCATCACCGACGAACAGCAGAAGTACTCCAACGTCATTTCAAGCTTGCCAGCAGCAGCTCTGCAAAAGATGGAGGACGTCGTGGTGACACCACCGCCCCAAAACAGGTACACTGACTTGAAAAGCAAGATGATCGAGCGCTACACTGAGTCAGACAGTGCGCGCGTCAAGAAAATGCTCGAGGGCGAGCAGATGGGCGACCGAAAGCCATCCGAGTTCTAGAGATGCTTGAAGTCCCACGCTACATCGTCTACTACCGATGCATTTGTCGTGCAGATATGGAAGACTCGATTGCCATCGAACTTGCAAACAGTGCTAGCAGCTACACAAGAGACTGACGTTAACCAGCTCTTAAAACTTGCGGATGCCGTGCATGAGGTGAGCCCGTCCAAGCGAGTCAATGAAGTTAACATCAACGCAGTCTCCGACAGTGCAACGCTCGCAGAACAAATAGAGAGGATGATTAATCTCAAGCTGAATGCGTTGTTACAAAATCGCAGCCGCTCGCGTACTCGTGGACAAAAGCAGAATGCCAAAAGTCGTGCTGCTACGCCTGCCTCTGGACGCAACGATTCTACGGGAAAATTGTGCTTTTACCATCAGCGTTTTAGGGAGCGCGCTACTAAGTGTCGTGACCCGTGTACGTGGACGGGAAACGACGCGCGCTATTAGTGAACGCGGCAATCACTGATGGACTAGAAAGTCGCCGTTTTTACGTTAAAGACTGGAACTCAGGTAGATCATTTCTTGTAGACACTGGTGCTGATTTGTGCGTGTACCCGCGAAAGTGGCTCGATAAAAAATTTCAAGAAAAAATTGAAAAGTGCGAGTACGAAGTTTTTGCGGCAAACGGATCGCGCATCTCTACATACGGAAGCACACCGTTTAACTTAAATTTATCGCTTCGTCGCGAATTTAAGTGGTCGTTCGTTATTGCCGACGTGAGTTCCGCTATAATCGGCATTGACTTTCTCGCACACTACGGCTTACTCATCGATCCGAAAAATCGCACATTGATCGACAACACGACTGGCTTATCTGCGCGCGGATTTTGTGCTAGTAAAGACACATCCGTCGTCAAAACAGTGATCAGTACCTCGGCGTATCATAAATTACTTGCGAAGTACCCCGATCTGACTCGCCCGCCTGTGTTTCGCTCCGACAAAACCAAGCATCAAGTGCAGCACCACATCAAGACCACGCCCGGCCCTCCTGTTCACGCCAAATATCGCCGTCTCGCCGGCGACCGCTTGAAGCAAGTCAAGGCCGAGTTCGACTTGATGATGGAACAAGGCATCATGCACCCTTCGAAGAGTCCCTGGTCTACGCCCCTGCACATTGTGGCCAAGAAGGACGGTAGCCCCCGGCCGTGCGGCGACTATCGTGCGCTCAACGCTCGCACGATCCCCGACAGGTACTCTCCACCGCACATCGAAGATTTTTCGCATAATCTACATGGCAAGACGATATTTTCGAAAATCGACCTTGTACGTGCGTTTCATCAAATACCGATCGCTCCAGAGGATATCGAGAAGGCAGCGCTTATCACGCCGTTTGGTCTCTTGGAGCCGTTAATGATGATGTTCGGCTTGCGCAATGCAGCGCAGACTTGTCAGCGTTTCGTCGACGAAATCTTACGCGGACTTGATTTTGTATTCGCGTACATCGACGATTTTTTGATTGCATCCGAAAACGAGGAGCAGCATCTCGAGCACATGAAAATTTTATTTGATCGCTTATCGACTTACGGCGTTGTAATTAATCCGGCGAAATGTGTCTTTGGTGTAAGCGAAATAACCTTTCTCGGTTATACGGTGAACGCAGATGGCATTTCTCCAATGCAAGAGCGCGTCGCAGCGGTGTCTGAATTTTCATTGCCCAATACCGTGAGAAGCCTGCGCCGTTATCTCGGAATGTTTAACTTTTATCGCAGATTTGTATCTCGCGCTGCTGAAATTTTGCAACCTTTAAACGACTTATTGGTTGGCAAGAAAAAAGGCAAAGACCCAGTCAATTGGACTGACACAGCTCGCGACGCGTTTGCAAATTCAAAAAGTGCTCTCGCTACTGCAACTATGCTCGCGCATCCCGCACCCGGCGCGCTTATCAGCATTGTAGTCGACGCTTCGGATTTTGCAATGGGCGGCGCGCTGCAACAATTGGTAGATAATGCATGGCAACCTCTAGCTTTTTACACTAAGTCTTTCACGAAAACCGAACGCAAATACAGTGCGTATGACCGCGAACTTTACGCTATATACAGCTCTGTCAAACGTTTTCGTCACATGGTAGAAGGCAGAGAATTTATAATTTTTACTGATCATAAACCGATAACTTAGGCTTTTAATCAAAATTTAGATAAATGTTCTCCGCGTCAATTCCGACATTTAGACTACATTTCTCAATTTACTACTGATATCAGGCATATTAAAGGTTCTGAAAATTGTGTTGCCGATGCATTATCTCGCGTTGAAGCTATATCTGCAATCTCGCAATCAGTCGATCATGATGCTCTCGCTTCCGCTCAGAAAAACGACGAGGAATTACGCAAATTGTTATCAGCCGAAAAATCTACTAGAAAATCGGATTTCAAATTACGAAAAGTATACTTTCCAGATCAAGACGTGCATTTATATTGTGATATGACGAGCGACGTCGTACGGCCTTATGTCCCTTTACCCTTGCGTCGCGCCATATTCAACTCGTTGCACAGTCTTTCTCATCCTGGCATGCGTGCTACTCAGCAGCTCGTCGCTTCGCGTTTCGTTTGGCCGTCTATGAACAAAGATTGCAGAGAATGGACGCGCGCGTGTATTTCGTCCCAGCGATGCAAAGTTACCCGACATGTTTCCCCTCCCGTTCAGCAATTCGAGAAATTAGCTAATCGATTCGAGCATATTCACATTGACATTATTACCATGAGTTATAGCCAAGGTTTTAAATATTGCTTAACAATGATCGATCGCTTTTCTCGCTGGCCCGAAGTCACACCAATGGCAGACATGGAAGCCAGTACTGTCGCGAATGCATTGCTTTCTACGTGGATTTCTCGCTTTGGCGTTCCTTCACGAATTACAACCGACCAAGGACGCCAATTCGAATCGGAACTTTTTGCGGAATTGTATAGGTTGTTAGGTACTAAAAGAATTCGTACGACAAGCTACCATCCCCCTGGAAATGGTCTGGTAGAGCGAATGCATAGACAACTTAAAGCAGCAATTAAGTGTCACGATGGCGACGATTGGGTTTCTGTTTTACCTATTGTCCTTCTCGACATTCGAACTGCTATAAAAGAAGACCTCGGAGCAACCGCCGCCGAGCTCGTTTATGGCTCAGGTCAACGTCTGCCTGCGGAATTTTTCATCACCACCGACCAAAATCCCACTTCGACCTTTGTTGATAATTTAAAACAATGCGTTAACAATGTCAAGCCGTCGCTCGTGCTTCGGCACGGTGAGAAGCCAATCTTTGTATTCAAAGACTTAGCCCATACACCTTTTGTTTTTATACGTCATGATGCTGTACGCGGCTCGTCCGATCCACCGTATGATGGACCATATAAAGTCATCGAGCGCAACGATAAATCTTTTGTAATTGAAATTAACAATAAAAAGGTTCGCGTCTCAATTGATAGACTTAAGCCCGGTTTTATTTTAGCAGACAATGTTGAAAAACTCGCCGAAGAAAAACAAATGTACGACGATGACGACGATGATGATATTGAAATAAAATATAATCGCGGAAATGTTACGTTTCACGATCAGGCCGCTCCTGCACCGACTAATGTACAGCAGGCAAGGCCTCCGAATTCAAATGTAAACGTCGAGAATAATAATAACGCTTCTCGTCCTACGCGACATAGAAGAATGCCAGATCGATTCCAAGCTGGTTTTAAGTAGATTTAATATTATTTTTTTTTTTACTATTATAATCATTTTCTTGTATGTTATTCTCTAGCATTGTAATTTTACATTATTTTTAGCAGCGTAATCTGATATTAATGTAATTCATTATATTGTTTTTTTTTACGTTGCGTTATCACTGGTAAGGGGGTGATGTGGCGTGCGCTCTCTCATCAAATGTTTGGCAGATGTTCATACTTTCTCTCAACAAACATTGTAAATCTCGCAGCCATTGCCGCGACGGTCCCGCGCAATAAAATAGAAAACGTCTGGCCGCCGACGCGCCTGACCCTTTTTTTATAAGCTCGCAATAAACCGTTCTTTCGGCTGCTTCGCTGTTTTGAGAAAACGCACGCCCATCCCTCGCTAATTACCCTCAGTCCCAGCGACTGTTTTCCCGCGCCCCGCGAGAGGGACTTTTCCCTTCCACCTCGCTTTCGGCGTTAATGAGTATACCTCGCTGGGGGTGTATCGACACTCTCGCTCGAACCGGCGACCCGCGCTGATCTCGGCCTCTCTGCCTGATCTGCTTGTCCGCGTTCTGCCGAGTCACACAATTGACACTAGTGACCTTCTGTATTAGTTTTAGTTACTTTGAATAAATCATTATTAAAGCTTATATTCACCCAACCAAATCACCTTATAATAAATATCATTTCGGACTTCATACTAGAAATAAACATTAATATTTGATATTTTTATAATTAACTTCTATTTTTAACTTGTTTGTATGTACATACGTTTTAGCATAAGATTAGAAAACCTACTGTTAAATTTTTTTTATGTTATGATGTATCACCACTCTTATCATAGAAACTAGCCCTAAGAAACATTGTATACTCTGTATTAAAAACATTGCAACCATAAAATCTAGTTTTAAGACATATTTTGTAATTCAAATTTGTAATTCAGCGCGCCCTCACCGGAGCCACTGTCTTGGTGTTGTGGCTCTATACTGTAAAAGTTTATGCCAATAAAAATACTAAAATTCTGAAAGAAATACGCTCACTGAATATATAAGTCCGCATAGCGACACGAGCACTTCGAGCGTATGAGGCAGATGTTACCGGCCGTCGAGCCTCACTGACGAGTCCAGTCGGTAGCATCGGAACGAAACGCTTCCTTCCTTACCAACCGCCCGAGTGTGAGCCTGGCTATCTCACACTGCAACCAACCTTTTACTCGAGACTTCTCGTACGTACACACCCATACATATTCAAATATCTCGAATAGCCAAAAGTACTTTATCGGCAACTAGAGATGGCGCAGCTGAACAGAAGAATTTGTACCCGAGTTCATCATTCAATGTTCGAAGCACTAAGAGCGATTTAAAATGTTATAATTGCAATCAAATTAGACACATTTCACGAAGTTGTAATAATCCTAAACGCGAAATCACATGTTTCTTATGTAAAAAGGTAGGACACATTGATACTCGCTGTCCAGACAAATTAATTGATAATGAAAGAAAGTCTATAAATGTTATATGTAACGAGATGGAAAAATGTAGTTACGGAAATAAATTTGTACGTGATGTAAAGATAGGTTATAAATACGTTACTGCTCTTATTGATATGGGTGCGACAGTGTGTACTATAAAGTCGACTACTGTGTTATGTTTGGGATTTAAAATTAATTACGCTTATTCTGTTTTGATAGGCTTTGGAGGCCAGCAAGTAGAGTCTCCCGGTGTAATAATCGAAACAATTTAACTTGATAATTTAAAACCTTGTGAAATTACTTTAAGAATTGTACCTGATACTGCTCAGCATGAAGACGTTATTATTGGACAATCATTCACTGAATCTAATAATATAACTTACGAGGTATGATCAAAAAGTAAGGTGAATTTTTTTTTTCTCAAAAAATATTTATTTATTCATCAATTTTTATTTTATCTCCTTCAAAGTAATCCCCCTCGGATATAATGCACTTGTGCCAACGCTTTATCCAATCCTTAAAGCATTTCAAAAAATCATTTTTTGTGATCTTGTTTAGTTCATCCATCGATGCCGTCTTTATCTCCTCAATCGTGGCAAAACGCCGTCCTTTCATGGGCCTCTTCAGTTTTGGGAACAAGAAGAAGTCACAGGGGGCCAGATCTGGGGAATACGGTGCCTGTGGCATCGTTACTGTGTTGGTTTTAGCCAAAAATTCGCGCACAAGCAACGATGTGTTAGCAGGGGCGTTATCATGGTGCAAAAGCCAATTTTTATTTTTCCACAAATTCGGATGTTTCTGGCGGATTGCTTCGCGCAAATTGCGCATAACTTGCAGGTAATATTCCTTATTTACTGTTCTACCCTGTGGCAAGAACTCATGATGCACCACGCCCCTGCAGTCAAAGAAAACTGTAAGTAAAACCTTTACATTTGATCGAACTTGGCGTGCTTTTTTTGGTCTTGGTGATCCAGAATGCCTCCACTGGGACGATTGAGTCTTAGTCTCGACGTCATAACCGTATACCCATGTTTCGTCACCTGTTATAACCCTGTTGAGTAAATCTGGATCATCGTTAACGTCATTCAGTAGCTCTTGGGCGATGCTCATGCGACGTTTCTTTTGGTCGAAATTGAGCAATTTCGGAACAAACTTCGCTGAAACACGTCTCATGTCTAAAACACTCGTCAAAATTGATTGGCACGAACCAAATGAGATGCCAATATCATCAGCAATTTCTCTAATGGTAATTCGACGATTTCCCAACACTATTTTCTTCACTTCTTCAACATTCTCCATCTCTTTGATGTCTTGATGGAATCTCTCTCCTTGTTCTTCACTGTAAGCACCTAAGTTGATCGGGAAGTAGTCAATGTGAGAGTCAAGAAAATGTAATTTCAAATTCATATTGCAACCTAATGCCCCAAAATTTGTAACCATTTCGGCTACTATTTCTTTATAGTTTTCAGTTTTTTTATTACCCAGGAAATTTGTTACAATTTCTTTGAAACTATTCCATGCAGCTTTTTCTTTATCATTCATGTGTTCAATAAAGCTATCATCTCTGAGCATTTTTCTAATTTGTGGTCCATCGAAAACACCTTCTTTCAGTTTTGCATCAGCTATTTTTGGGAATTGTTGTTTTAAGTACTTGTAACAATTTCCTTCCTCTTCCTTATTCAAAGCTTTAACAAACTGCATCATCAGACCTAATTTAATATGTAGGGGTGGAAGGAGTACTTTTGTAGAGTCCACCAGAGCTTTACGGATTACATTCTTCGAATTAACCTGAAGCGAAGTCCTTTGAGTCCATACTTTCTTGGAATAATGATTCTTACGATCACGACTATCCCACTCACATAAGAAACAAGGATACTGAGTAAATCCAGATTGTTGCCCTAAAATGACTGTCAAAATTTTGAGATCTCCGCAAACTAACCACTTATGTTCTGCATATTTTATTTTATTTAAAACTAACTGTATTTCTTCATAGCTCTCTTTCAGTTCTGTCGAATGTGCTACAGGTATTGGTGCGTAGACGTTCGTATTATGAAGTAGCACTGCCTTCAGACTTCGCGTTGAAGAATCCAAAAAAAGTCTCCACTCATCATCTTTGTAAACACCAGGTGCTAACTCATCCATAAGCCCATTTACATCGTTACAATATACTAATGAGGGATCTTCTAACATAGTAAAGAATGGCCGGAAAGCCTCTTCTCTATTACGAAAACTGTCTATTTTCACGTTTTTCTCCACCTAATTTTTTTCTTTCATATATGATGTTAAATATTCTTATAACTATAAGTTATAAGAATATGTTAAATATTCTTATATAACTATGAATATGTTAAATATTCTTATATAACTATGGCGGGAGTAACTATGACTCTCTTAATATCATGCGTATGGTTGGGCGTCATGCGTATGGCCGAAAGCAATGCGTATGGCTGGAAGCAATGCGCGTGGTGATAGAGTTTTTAGTTGCTCAATGGACTAGGCGGAGAGGTGTCCCCTCTAACTTAGTCAAGTCTTGGAGCTACCTCTTCGTGGTACCGCTAGTAATACATTTGACGTGGCTCAAATGTAGCTAAAGTCTTCAAGGCGGAGGGATACCGTGAGAGAGCAGCCCTCTCACATGACCAGCCTTCCCACTAGTTAGTGGCGGTATCCCCCTTAGGAAGGTGGTATAATTTGGAATATAGGGTTGCCTTCCCTATACTTCACAGGAAGCAGGCACGAGTGAAAATAACAATTCTCGTGAGTCACGTGATTCACCGCCGGTAGCCCCACTGGGGTCTCGGATTGCCGGCCCTGCTTCGCATAACAATCCCGCCATAGTCATAGTTACTGCTTTATCTTTTGGCAGACCTAGATTTCTCACGAGATCATTCAATTGCCCCTTTGTAATTTGTTTTGGAACTTTATCTTTCACACTATAAAGAGTGTAATCTTTGTCATCATCAGAGGATAATGCATTATCGCTATCTTCAAATTCTTCTTCCTCGGTGTATACAATGTCACTTTCTTCCAGAAATTTCCAAACTCTCTATAGATGATATTGTACTCATGATATCATCATTATTTTCTTTGTCTTTTCCTACTTCTTCTTCTTCTTCTCCTTCTTCTTCTTCTTCTTCTCCTTCTTCTTCTTCTTCTCCTTCTTCTTCTTCTTCTTCTCCTACTGATCGAACTACTAGTCTTGTAACTGACAATACTTCAACGTAGGTTAAACTATCCTTTTTTTTCCTATTAACCCCTTTACAAGTATTCTGACAAAAATAACAATTTTCCTCATCTATTGGTTCATTCCATACTGTTGGTGTTATGAATTTCACTTCTTTGCTTAGTTGACGATCATTCCAGCGATTAAGCATTTGGTAACACGCACTGCACATGCAATGAGGTACCCATCGATTACTTTGATCAATAACTTGCATTTTAAAGCACTTGTTATAGCATTTTATAGCGATAATGCATTATCATCTGATGATGACAAAGATTACACTCCTTATAGTGTGAAAGATAAAGTTCCAAAACAAATTACAAAGGGGCAATTGAATGATCTCGTGAGAAATCTAGGTCTGCCAAAAGATAAAGCAGAATATTTAACATCATATATGAAAGAAAAAAATTAGGTGGAGAAAAACGTGAAAATAGACAGTTTTCGTAATAGAGAAGAGGCTTTCAGGCCATTCTTTACTATGTTAGAAGATCCCTCATTAGTATATTGTAACGATGTAAATGGGCTTATGGATGAGTTAGCACCTGGTGTTTACAAAGATGATGAGTGGAGACTTTTTTTGGATTCTTCAACGCGAAGTCTGAAGACAGTGCTACTTCATAATACGAACGTCTACGCACCAATACCTGTAGCACATTCGACAGAACTGAAAGAGAGCTATGAAGAAATACAGTTAGTTTTAAATAAAATAAAATATGCAGAACATAAGTGGTTAGTTTGCGGAGATCTCAAAATTTTGACAGTCATTTTAGAGCAACAATCTGGATTTACTAAGTATCCTTGTTTCTTATGTGAGTGGGATAGTCGTGATCGTAAGAATCATTATTCCAAGAAAGTATGGACTCAAAGGACTTCGCTTCAGGTTAATTCGAAGAATGTAATCCGTAAAGCTCTGGTGGACTCTACAAAAGTACTCCTTCCACCCCTACATATTAAATTAGGTCTGATGAAGCAGTTTGTTAAAGCTCTGAATAAGGAAGAGGAAGGAAATTGTTACAAGTACTTAAAACAACAATTCCCAAAAATATCTGATGCAAAACTGAAAGAAGGTGTTTTCGATGGACCACAAATTAGAAAAATGCTCAGAGATGATAGCTTTATTGAACACATGAATGATAAAGAAAAAGCTGCATGGAATAGTTTCAAAGAAACTGTAACAAATTTCCTGGGTAATAAAAAAAGTGAAAACTATAAAGAAATAGTAGCCGAAATGGTTACAAATTTTGGGGCATTAGGTTGCAATATGAATTTGAAATTACATTTTCTTGACTCTCACATTGACTACTTCCCGATCAACTTAGGTGCTTACAGTGAAGAACAAGGAGAGAGATTCCATCAAGACATCAAAGAGATGGAAAGACGGTATCAAGGACGATGGAATGTCAATATGATGGCAGATTTCTGTTGGAACTTAAAAAGAGAAAAGGGGCGCCAAATGCAAAAGAAAACCACTCTTGAGATCGTTTCTTAATAAACGAGTGCGGTATAGCAAAGGAAAATAAATTAGAAAGATGTTTTATGAGAGTATGGATCGAGAAACATGTAAATATATCTTTTACTTTGTTTGGAATGCATTCTCTAAATTTCACATTGATTCGACTTTCAACGAGGGCCAATGGGATCAAACGGACCCCGGAATCAGATTCAGGGACCTCGAAAACATGTAAAGATACCTTGTTCACTTTGAATGTGATGCATTTTATCATTTTGACCTTGACCTGACCTTGACCCTGACCTGACCGGGTTAAACTGACCTCGGATTCGAATTCAGCGACCTCAAAAACATGTAAATATACTGGTATATTTTATTTGCAATGCATTCTCTGAATTTGACCTTCATTTGACCTTGAACGAGAGCCAACCTGGTCAAGCGGACCCCGGAATCAGATTCAGCGACCTCGAAAACGTAAAGGTATCATGGTCTTGTCTTTCGCACAGGCCATTTTTTTTTCCCGTGGGGCTGTGTAATGAGGGAGAACCTCTAAAGTTAGTTTACGCTGTTAGTAGATGTACAACCGAAGTAGAATCTAAATATCATTCTAGTCGACTTGAACTTATGGCTACTGCATGGACTTTGGAACGTTTACGAAACTTTCTCATTGCACTCTCGTTTACTGTAGTTACCGATTGTCAAAGTCTTGTACATTTAAATGCTTGGAAAACTAAGAATACTTAAATTTCTAGATGGATGAGTCAATTATCTGAATTTGATTTAAACATTGAGCATAGACGCGGTGAGTTAATGCAACATGTAGATGCCTTATCTAGAGCTCCAATTATTAATGACTCTAATAATAGTTTAACTCGATGTATTATGAATATTCAAGTTAATAACGAAGATAAAATTCTATTGTTTCAACGCTCAGATGATTCAATTTTAGATTTAATTTCAATTTTATTGAAAAATGAGAAAGAACGTGACAAAATTGAAGTTGATAAAGTAAAGGATTTTATTTTAAGAGAGGGACTATTGCGAAAAAGAGTTTTTAAAAATAATAAGTTAGTTGAATTATTAGTCGTTCCCAAAGCAATGCGAAAATCATTAGTTATAAAGTACCATGACTTTAATAATTATTTTGGAATCGAAAAGACAGCTAAACGTATTGAAGAGTATTATTATTTTCCTAGATTAAGACGTTATGTTAGGTACCATATAAATAATTGTTTAGAATGTATTTTAGCGAAAAGAAAATCGGATTCACTTAAAGGTGAATTACATCCAATTCCTCTGAGTAAAAGGCCTTTCGAAATAGTACATGTTGACCATGTAGGTCCTTTTCCTACGACTCCAAGAGGAAACAAATATATTCTTGGCATAATTGACAACTTAACTAAGTATATAAATTTCTATCCTGTGAAAAGTGTATCTGCGCTAATTACAGTAAAACAAATGGAAGATTTTGTAAACAAATTTGGTGCACCCATTCGTATTATATCAGATCGTGGCACTAGTTTCACTTCTCATTTGTTTCAAGAATTTTGTTTGAAACATGGAATAAAACATACTCTTAATTCGAGTAGACATCCTCAAGCTAACGGATTAATTGAAAGAATGAATGAAACATTAATACCGGCTTTAAGAATAAGTGAACGAAATGATTAATGTAATAGCTGGGATAAAAATGTAAAGTCCATAGAGCAAAGTATTAATTGTACTATTAGTGCATCAACTGGTTTAGAACCATTTAAAGCCTTGTTAGGATATTTACCTAGATTTAATGATGATCAAATTCGTCAATTAACTGAAAATTGTGAAACTTATGTTGTTCCATTAAGCCATCATGATAAGGTTCGAAGCAATATTGTCAAAGCTTAGAATAAATACAAAAATCGTTGCGATAAAAATCGTCGTACTAATGTAACATATAAGATAGGAGATATAGTTTTCATGAAAAGAAATCCTACTGCGACTGGAAAATCTACAAAATTGCAAAATGTATTTGTAAAACCTATGGTTAGGGTCGCGCTTGAGACGCCGTCGCGAGCAGACGTGTTTACACGCACTGTAAACAGTGAACTTACTGTGCGCGGTATTCGGAGTGCTTCTATGCTGATTGTGTTGAAATTTATTTCTAGTGATATTTTGCTGTTCATAGTGCAATTTTTCACGCTTGCTGGTAAAGATCTTTTATCAGCTCCGCGAGTGTTTGAGCTTTCAAGCTGCGGCTGCAGTTTGACACGCTTCATCACTCGTCTTCTACCATGACTGCTAACAATGGACAAATGACAGATCCCAACAATGTTTCACCTAACTCTCAGACCAAAAATAGTTACGCCAAAATTATCGCTCTCTCAACACTCCCGAAAAAAGAACACGCTATTGTTATTGACTCTATCGAAGGTGCGACCATCGACGATTACATCGATGGCCTTGAAATTCTTATCGATCCCAGCAACGTTAAATTTATTTCCAAAATATCAGGCAATCGAGTATGTGTTTTTCTCGGTGATAACAGCTTAGTCGATAAATTATCGAGCAAAGATATAACAGTAAAAGATGTCAATTTAAAGATCAGACCGCTTATCGGTAAAACTAAAAGAGTTGTTATTTCTAATGTTAATCCTACTATCCCAAATGATGCTATTTTGCACCACTTGACAAGCAAAGATATTAATCCAGTATCTAACATTAGCTACATAAGAGCAGGATTAAAGTAGAGTAGATCACACATCCTCTCCTTCAGATGACAAGTATACATAATAGAAGATGACGAAAAACTACTTCCCGAATCTATTCTAGTTTAACTTCGAAAACACTACTTATTGGATCTACTTCAGCACCGATTCTATGAATTGCTTTCTTTGTCATCAAATTGGGCATTCTGCCAAGCTCTGCCCAAACCAATCTCCAACTATAGCTACCCAAAACGTTAGACTAGATTCGAATATTGAAACACCTGCTTCCCAATCTCCATCTCACGTCATTCCTACTACAACTGCAACGTCTGCTCAAACCGATATACAAACGACCACTCCAATGTCTACAGCTCCTCCAGCCCTTCTTCAAGATAACGACTCTCGCCCTGCTGCTCAAAAGAGACCACCGCCTCCATCACTGTCTTCCTTGTCAGATAATTCTTCAACTGGTAAAAATGACGAGCACAATCATGCTTCCAAGGATAAGTACACAGCTGACTCAAGTTTCAAAACTCCGAAAGATACACTTAAATACTCTCCTCCCAAAAAAGTCAGATCTAGCACTTTTGAATCAAAAGATGAACTGGAAATACAGTCTGACCTGCAACCTGTTCAAGATGCAATTGAACATAACAAACTAACAACATCTATCGACATCGACAAGTTTGCAACGTTTTTAGAGAAATCTTACGGGCAAAGAGATGTACATGTTACAGCTTCATCCTTAATGCTTGATATTGAAGGGCTAATTACTACTATCGAAGAAGTTTATAATTATATCGAAAGCAAAACTCTAAAAGGACGATTAACTCATCTGAAAAAAAAATTGTCTAGAATGGTCATCAGTGACACAGAAACTGAATCTGGTGTAACGGTCCAGTCTAATTTGTCTCCTATTTTCCTCTGCAAAACGGCAACCCGTCACACACGAGACTATTAGAGAAAAGCGGTAATTGAGCGTAGGCGCTTTTCACACGTATATGCAAATGTGTTAGGGCAACTCTGCGAAAACATTACCATATAAGGAGCGTGACGTCACGACCGTGGGAAAATTTATTGTTTACAACAGAAAATCGTCAATTATGAAGTTTTTTAAACGAACAAAAGTATTTCTTAGTTAAATTTGATGCGTTGATCCTGAATGTCATGTTGTTATAGCTCTAAAAACGATATTTGTTAATCAAATCTAATCTACAAGTTAACATTGTTAGTTATTTTGCAATAAACAACAATATTGTTATTTCGAGCATGCGATTACAACCTCGACGTATTGAAACAGAAAAGCAAGAATTTGACACTTTGATAACTAATTATTCACTAAGTTATCAATAAATAAACAATTTATAATTTTTTTAAACAATTAAAATAACACTGTTAGATAGCAAATCGATCATACGTATCTGTAAAATTGATGATTATGATTGTTACTAATTTGCTGATTTTTAAACCGCTAAAAAAGAAATTTGCAAATCTGTTTTTTAATTATTATTCAAAATTAAAGAGCAACATTAATCATTTTTTATTTGAATAACATTCTTCTAACCACAAGCGATTTTTTCATGTAAAAATTTTCCATAATTTTATTGTAAAAGTGGCGTAATTTGATTATTAAATTGTATAACTTATAACTTTGAAAGGCGATTTTTCCTCGAGATGGAATTTATGTTAAAAAATTCATCATTTCAAGTTTAATTTTTTAAATCGTAGAATTGCAAATTCGATCGAGCCATTTTGCGATAAAACATGTACAAAATTTGCGTCAATGACAAAAATAGCGTTGTAGGGGCTACCAAGCGTAGAAAGGAGCCCACTTCGCATGTATAAATTCGCTCGTCGCTGCGGCAAGAGGACTCACTTTCCTACCTTGCTTAGCAGCGCGAGCACTGTAATAGAAATAAAGCCTCAGCTATTTCCTGAGACGAATTTCTTGTTCAGTGGTTAGCCTGTTAAACTCCCATCCTACAGATATCTAAGCGCTCAACTCATGAGACTATCTCTCTCATGAGAAAAAAGCAGCCTTAGAGATCTTCCCTCCTGAAACATATTTATTGTTAAGAAGTCAAATTGAGCAGTGATCGCGGCGCTGTCGGGCCTCTCCCCGATAGATGCGATTGCTATCAATTGCACTTCGAAGCAGCTCATCGAGTTGGTAAGCCTTGTGGTTTGCCACTTGAAAGATTTTCTTTTGTTATTTAGATTGCGCGCGTGTCAACTTCTTGCTTTTCTCGGAGACGTAATTGCGAATTTAATGTAAAGAGTCCGAACTATTATTTTCATAACGCGAGATACATTCAAATGTTACATTTGGCGCCCGAACAGGGACTCTTTAGAAGTTTGTAAACAGTTTCGAGCGAAAGATCCTTGATTTGTCGCGTGCGTATTCGAATCTTCATAATGACAAATAGCCGAAAATTAAAGCTAGCGAAACGCAAAAATGCTGCGTTGAGAAAAGAAGTGCAGGAATTGAGAGAAAGAATTAGTTTATTGGAATCGCGATTCGAAACGGTATGTCATGTAACGGCGACAAACATTCGCACCTTACACGAGGACCTGTTATTTGTACACAATATGTGTACATTCATGGTAGATTCATTGCTCGTTCCAGCAGCCTAATGACTAGCGTTTGATATAAACAAGCTTTACTTCTTACTCTATTATTCAAATATATTCATGAAGTTAGAAAATATAGTATAGTCTTTCATCGGTTTATTGTTAATTAAATTTGAGTAATTAAGGCACGATCTCTTATGTTTTGACTCTCTCAATATTTCTTTGATCAAGGCGACCTTTTAAGCTAATTTCCAAAATGTCGGGAAATAAACGACGCTCTATTTTCACGTCAACTGAAATCACTTCAGAAGCGATCCTAAACGAGTTAAATAATGATGTTCTGGATGATGATTTGAACGATCATGATAAGAAAACTCGAGAATGGGAAAAAGCGGTAGTAGGGGAGTTAAAACAACTAGATTGTGAACAAACGAAACTATTTCATGATTTCGCTACCATGTCTGAAACAATCAACAAACTTTGCAATAAAGTCGAAAGACTAACATGCAAAATAAGTGAACAGGAGACATTGATCTCCACATTAAGATCAAATTTGAATGACTCAAATGTAGTTATCGAACAATTGAAAGAACGTTGCGATGAAAACTTAAATGATATTATCCGCGCTAAGGATAATATTATTAACGAAATGAAAGAGAATATTTTAGAGCTTAGAGTAGAAGTAGAGAAATCAATAGTAAATGAAAACAGTAAACATACGGTTAACGAGACGATAGTAGAGACTTTCAAACAGCCCACGTTGACATGTCCAAAGTTTGATGACAGCTACAAATATCGTCCCATTAAATATCTGAATGATTTTAAAAGATATTTACAAGCAAGTAATTGTAATACGGCTCAGTTGCTCTGTTTAATTTCCCAAACAATAGCCGGTGTGAATTCTGCTTGGTATGATCTAGTACAACTGGAAATCAATAACTTTAATGATTTTGAACGCTTGTTTAGAGAAAAATTTTGGAATGCAGAAATCCGTAGAAACATTATGCGGGAAATTGAATTTGGAAAGTATTACCCTAGTGGTAAAATATCTAGGTATAACTATGCAATTCGCATAATAAATTTAGCTTATGATATTAACGAGAGCTTAGAGAAGGAAGAACTCATTGATAAACTCTCACGTCATTTTGATAAGGATGTACGCTTGCTAGTGCAAGCTAAAAGTGTACGCAAAGTATCTGAATTTATTAGAATACTCTCTTCATTTGATAATGACGATTATGTGAGTAACCGTAACTCATCCAAAGAGAATGCAAATGAACACCAAGTCAATAGCATTTCAATCAATTCCTCGGTTCAAAAATCTCAAAGTAAACGGCGAGAGCGCAAGCCCAAAGCTTCCCTTGAGGAGATCAGTGAAGACTCAGTAAAACTACTTGAAAACACTACATCCTCGGGAAACGAGTAAGCGTTGCTCCTCGTAACTCGGATAAGAAAAAAAAATCTCAGCGAGTAGCAACGGTAAAAATTTACGATTCGAGCAAAAATTCGAAGGAAGGATAACTATGCACTATATTTGATGATCCCCGGGATGAAATTAAGAATGAGCTCGAAAACAATGAAGATAACATTCATATCAGAAAATGCCCTGAAATTAAAATTATTATAGAAGGCATTTCGGTTAACGCGTTGATTGATTAGGGTAGCGAGATTTCAGCAATCTTCGACGAATTTTACAATCAAAATGCATTCGCGCTGGCATCATCAGGCCATCGAGCAGCCCATACGCCAGCCCTATTCACATGGTGCGATCGTCATCGGGAAAGCTGCGCCCAACGGGCGATTACAGGAATCTCAATGCCCAAACAGTTCCAGATCGTTACCCGATTCCGAGAATCAACGACTTGCTCCTGTTGCTTCACGGTAAAAAGATTTTCTCCACGATAGATCTTAAAAAGGCTTACTTTCAGATACCCGTAGCTCCAGAGGACATTCATAAGACGGCAACCACGACCCCGTTCGGTCTTTTCGACTTTGTTGGAATGCCACTTGGGCTGAGAAATGCCACTCAGACGTTCCAGAGATACATGCATGGCATTCTTGGACATCTCAGCTGTGTCTCCGTCTTTATAGACGATATTCTCATCTCATCGAGCAGCATGCCGGAGCACATCGAGCACCTGCGTACCGTTCTTGACGTCCTGCTTGAAAACGGTCTCAAAATCCACTGGGAAAAGTGCCAATTCGGCCAACCAGAGGTAAACTTCCTTGGATTTAAACTCAGCGCCGAAGGTTTCCGGCCACCATCAGGAAGAATAGAAGCCATCCTCAACATCCCAAAGCCTTCGACAGTACACAAAATTAAAAGCTTCTTGGGAGCAATCAATTACTTTAGGTCACTCATTCCTCATGCAGCCGAATCGCAAGCGCTGCTGAATGAAAGTGCGAAAAGCACAAAGAAAAAGGATAAAACACTCATCGCATGGACGCCGCAGCTGGAACAGGCATTCGCTGACACAAAACAATCTCTCGCTGATGTCACCTCATCTGCTTTTCTGCACCCCAGCGCGCCCATTTTCCTCACCACCGACGCCTCGGCCACGGCTATAGGCGGATCGCTCGAACAGCTTGTCGATGGCAAGCACATGCCTCTAGGTTTCTTTTCCCGCAAGCTCTCAGCCGCCGAGCGCAATTACAGCCCATACGACCGCGAGCTGCTGGCAGTTTTTGCAACGCTGAAAAACTTCGCTCACATGGTGGAAGGCAAGGAGTTTACTATCAGGACCGACCACAAGCCGCTCACAAAGGCCTTCTTACAGCGTCCTGAAAAGGCATCGCCGAGACAGCTACATCAGTTAGACTACATAGGCCAATTCTGCGCGACGATCGTCCATATCCCTGGTGATGAAAACGTCGTCGCTGATGCGCTGTCAAGAATCTGCGCAATCAACATGCCCACCAGGCTCAGCGCGCAGAGTATCAGCGAAGCGCAGGCAGCCTACCAAGATCCACCGGCCCACGAGAATGAGTCAACACGCGGTCTACAGAGGCTTGAGATTGAAGGACATCGTCTGCTCTGCGAAGTCTCAACCGGAACAGTACGCCCGTACCTACTACCCGCCCTTAGAAGAACAGCTTTCGACGTCATCCACGGCCCCGCTCATCCGAGTGGCAGAGAAACGGCACGGAAGCTCCGCTAGAAGTACTTCTGGCCTGGCATTCGGAGAGACGCGCTCACCTGGTCGCGTGAGTGTATTCCATGCCAGCGTGTCAAAATCCATCGCCACACGCGCAACCAACCGAGCAGCATTGACGTGCCCGAAGCACGATTCAACCACGTGCACATGGATCTCATTACCATGCCGCTCGTTAGTGAGTACAGAGGTTGCTGCTGCGTTCTACTCCGGCTGGATATCAACATTTGGCACACCACTAACCATTACGACAGACCAGGGAGCGCAGTTCGAATCGGCACTTTTCAGCTCGCTGGCTAGGCTCATCGGAGCGACGCGCATCCGCACGGCTAAGGACAGCGTTTAAAGAAGACATCAAAACTTCTCCTGCTGAACTCACGTTCGGCACAACCCTCCGAGTTCCAGGAGAATTTTTCGTAGGCCAGGATCTACCTACGTCGCCAGTTACTTTTCTCGACCGCCTGCGCAAGTATTTCCAGGTCATACGACCCACACCTACTTCGCATCATGTCAAAACAAGGCAATTTATGCACGGCGACCTCCGTACATGCACGCAAGTCTTCAAGCTGGGTGCGCCAGTGAAGCCTCCGCTCATACCGCCTTACTCAGGACCATACCGAGTTATCCGGAGGCTGGACGACCAAAGATATGTCATCGACATCAGCGGGAATCCGCAGACAGTATCGACATCAATGTTGAAACCTGCCTACATCTCCACAGATGAGCCAACATCAATGCATCCGCAAACTTCGGCGCCCAGCCTCGCACAGTTTCTTTTCAGGTGCCGCATGCGCAACGAGCAAGCCCTCTGGGAGCAACCACACCTGCGCCGACCGCAGCACAGCCGACCCAGCCTACTAAACGCCCAGCCAGGACCTTCATCGGGGTTGCCTCCTCACCAGGCAACCTCTAGGGAGGGAGTGGCTGTGGCGGCCTCGCCCAGCTTGCCGTTGCAAGCATCAGGAGGCGCCACGTCTCAGCAACCCGCGCGGCGAGCGCGAAAGCAGACGCTGGCCCCTCGCAGCGACTTCTCGGCGCATTAGCTCCCCATGCTCGCATCCCCTCAGCTCTGGGGGATCGAGCATGCCTGTATAAGTTTGCAAATTAGAGTAAATAAAACTCGTTTTTGTCATTTACTGAACAACGTGCATCTCAGGCTCTAATTCCCTCCTGCAAGTTGTGTCGTCATCCAAATCCTCGCCTACAACCCTGGAGCGCATAGCGTCTCCACTCCTAGTCACTTGAACCTCAACAAACATACCCAATGCGGTGGCGTTGGCACCCGCGAAAGCTTTTTTCAAATCAAATATTTCTTCTAAAACTATCTGGCAGAATTAAATTATGACAATTACATAAAATTTATTGGCATAAACAAGTAGTATGGTTATATTATTTTTCAATTCAGAAAATAATTTTATATCTACTTAAAAAATATTAATATTAATAATTTCTTATTTCATTAATTAAAGAATTATAATAATAATGCTCCACTCCTTTGACAATTTTGTAATCAGCGAATTTTTTATCCAAGGAAGTTAAAATTACAAAAATATACATCTACATTTATCAGTCAGTGACAAAATGTATAGCAGCTATATCTACTTATATCTACTTTATATAAAATAAACGTATTTATCTGTAAAACAAATTGTTCTTGTAATATCGTTTTCAATCCGGTTGAATTTCCTTGTTTTAGCAGCCATACAGCGTCAAACACTGAATGTGTAGAATGACAAGAAAAAATTCATTTTACAGAGCAATGCTGCAGTTTTGTATTATAGTAGATAGTGTTTTGTCAATGACTGATAATTGTAGAAGCATATTTTTTTGTAATTGAACTAGTATTTTAGATAAAAAACTCGCTGATTACAAAATATTCAAAGCAGTGGAGTAATATTATCATAACTCTTAAATTAATTCAATAAGAATTTAATTGACATTAATATTTTTCATGTAAATATAAAACCATTTCTGAATTGAAAAATAATCTAATATAATTTTTTTAACGGATAGATCATATGTAATTGTCATAATTTAGTCATATAAGGGAGCTATAAAAGAAATATGATATTTGAAAAAAGTGTTCGCGCGTATCAACGCTATCACACATCATATAATATATATTACGTCTGGTTGAAATGTGGGCGAAGGGGATACGGGGTCAATTTCGTTGTGTGCTGCGTCACTATAGGACATGCTCGCAGTCAGCCGACAAGCTATATATATCTATATATATATATATGTCGGGCCCCGTGGCCCCCGGGGAGCCGATTAGGCAAGCACATATCAGTATATATACGCATGTGAAGTGTAGCAGACAACACTACTTTTATATATATATATTGTATAGTCACTCCGATAAATTGAATTTTCGGATTCTGAAATAGTGAACCAATTAATTTACAATTAGTGAGTATCATGTGATTGAGAAGCTTATCTTAAGTCCTCACCAAGAGAGGACCACTTCAATCGAAACTTATTCATTTTATCAAAGTTAATGAAATACTTTGATGGATGAATTAGATATTTGGATCGAGTGGCTAGTTGTAGACCGTACACAATATTTGGACGTTCTTCAAAAATATACTTAACATGTTTAATAGAATAAATAGAGACTTAGTACCTATAAAGGCACATTATTTCCTTTTTTACGCAGGTCAGTAATATTCAAATTTTTATTATCACTATTGCTAGTAACTTTCTTTTATAGGTTATCGCATGCATTAATTAATAAGAACATAATTGATCAAAACTATTTATGAACAATTATTTATGCATTTGTAAAATTGATTCTAATTTTCACAGAATTTGAAAACTTTTTCTAAGAATATTTTATAAGTGTATGTAAATAATTTTCAATGACTTATTTTTTTATTTATTACATGTTTTTTTATATTTATTTTATGTGTTCTTAAAAATAATTTTCCAATGTAATAGAGTCAAAATATTATGCTTTGTAATAAAGGACAATTAATTTAAAAAACTGCTTTGCCAGATAAAAAAGAATACAAACACTCATTTCTGTTGATAAATGTACATTTTTTATGAATTTTATCAGCACTTATCAAATTTATGATTTGGTCTCATTCATGTATTTTCTGGTCTAATGGAAAATCTAAGTAAATTTTTTATTTTAGGTACTAGTCCACTTATGCAATTTCTGCCAACAGTTGCTAAACAACTGGGATTTTCAGGAAAGGAAGTAGGCTTTATATATACAATACTCCCAATATCAGGCTTGATAGCAAAGCCACTTTTTGGAAGTTTTGCAGACAAATTTAGACTACATAAAGGAATTTTCATTGCCTTTCAAGTTATTTTAGCTATAGCTTTTTTAACAATTAACTTCATACCTGAAGAAGAACCTAGTGCTAGTTCAAGACTGACATGTCGTGGAGACACTTTTTTAAGAATATGCTCCAAAGATGAATTACCAAAAGAACCAATATATTTGCAAGATATAGTTAGCTGTCAATTAGTTTGTTCAGTTACACCAAATGATACAATTTCCATTTGTAACTCTTGGCATATAGATGATGTTTGTGTTTCTAACAAAGACAAAATGGAGTATGAACAACAAATGCAAAACTTAAAATTGATAAACTTCAAAATATCATTTAATATGTCTTATGACGATCAATTAGTAAGTCATGTTTCTACTTTTTTTTCCTAATTTTCCATTTATTTATTTAAAATGAATCCTATATAGGTCAATTAGAATTATTTATATTGAAAGAAACCACATCGAGTTGCAAAATCTTAAAATCAGTTGCCTATTTTTATTCCTTGTTTCAAATTATTTAAATTAATGCTTTGTTATATTTATAAAAAAATAATGCATATAATTTAAATTAAATTAAAAATAAATTTTATTATATAAATGATCTTTTATTAAATTTATAAAAATCTTACTTTTTTCTAGGAAGCAACAAAATGTTTATATATGAAGGTACAGAGTGCCACATTTGCTTCTGGGAATATTTCAAAAACTTGGTGTGCCATGTCTCCATTTGATGTTCCATGTAGAATAAGGTGTCCAAAAGTTCCTTATCTTGATAGTTTGATAAAAAATATAAGCCAAACTGATCCTCAAAAGCCATCTAGTTGGAATTTTCAATGGTTTTTGTGGGCATGCATTATCAGTTGGATTGGTATGGCTGTGGTAGTTAGTATAGGGGATGCAATTTGTATTAATTTATTAGGTATAAACTGACAATTTTCTTTGCTATAGCTATATATAACTATATATATATAACTATATATATATAACTATTTATATATAACTATATATAGTTATTAAGTAATAATTTAAACCCACCTGAATACTTCATTTTAGGAGATTCAAAGAATCATGATTATGGAAAACAAAAAATGTGGGGAAGTGTTGGAGTTGGAATATTTGGAATTGGTATAGGATATCTTATAGATCTTTTCAGTAAAGGACAAGAAATAAAAGATTATAGTTCTGCTTTTTATATCATGCTAATTATCATGGCATTTGATGTTGCAGTGTCATCCATGTTAAAAAAGGTGAAGTAAATTTATATGCATGTCTCAACATTTTTATAAGAAGGCTTAGTAGTACAACATCTTACGTAGATTCATTTTTATTACCACTATTGTATTTTTCTTATTATATATCTGTTATCAGCATTATATTTAAGGAAAGAAATTTATCAAAGAAAATATGACTTATTATTTTAATGCCATAGAACGGCCTAATTTACATATCATAATATTGATAATTTGGTTTTGAGATATTGCGAAATAAATAACTGTTTTTCTATAGATCTTTTAAAATCATTAGAATGTGACCAAAGTTCTTTTAAAGTAGTGCAAATTACCTAATATATCTTTTGATATTTTTAATTTTTGAAACCAAATAAGTTTCATACTCAAATGTATAATTATGCAAATTTTTATAACATTCAAAACGATATATGATTTATCTTTAATCTTCAGAAGCCAATGGATGGTACAAATGAGCCATCAGTATTTTGGGAGTTATGGTCTATATTTAAAGAAGGCAGAGTACTTGTGTTTGCTTGGTGGTGTGTAGGTGCAGGCATGTGTACTGGAGTAGTATGGAATTTTTTGTTCTGGTATACTGAAGATATTTCTACAGGTAAAGAATGGTTGAAAACCTTACAAGGATTACTTACAGGAGTTCAATGTTTCTTTGGTGAAATGCCTTTCAACTTTATATCAGGCAATATTCTGAGAAAAATAGGACATATAAATGTCATGAGCCTTGTGCTTTTGATATATTCAATTAGGTAATTTAATTGTATTTCTATTTTAAACACATTGTTCATATAAAATATTGTCAGTTTAAACAATGAAAAATGATAAATTAAAAATTTTTACAGGTTTATGGCTTACAGTATATTTGCTAATGTGTGGGTGTTCTTAGTTCTTGAACTTCTTCATGGCCCTTCTTTCGGCTTATGCTGGCCAACAATGGTTTCATATGGAGATAAAGTGTCTCCTTCGGGTACAAAGGCAACTATCCAAGGACTTGTGGGGGCAATTTTCGAAGGAATTGGTAATATATTTAATTTGCTAGCAAACATATATAGCTTTAAATATAAGATGTTTACTGTTTATTTCTTATATAACACAGGTGTATCAGCAGGAAGCCTACTTTGTGGCTACCTTATGGATAAATATAAAGGTATAATAACATTCAGAGTTTTCTCAGTTGGAGCTCTTATATGGTTAAGTAGCTTTTGGATATTGCAACTATTGTTACGAAAGACTAAAGCATATCCACTGCAACAAGGCCATACTCGTGAGTAAAGATAAACTTCACAAAGGATTAAATAAATGAAGTATTGCACTTATTATGCACTAATATTTTTTATGTAGTTTTATATGGTTTCGCTTTATACTTATTATGTGCACTGATTATGCACTAGCATTTGTTATGTGGTTTTATTTGTTTGCGCTTTATAAAGTTTTTATATATTTATGTTATTGACATTTTTATTTGATTGCTTATTACCCTTCTGCACGCATGTTCTACAATATGTTAGCCATTAATTACATATTACAATAAAAAATGATAATTTCAGATCTGGCTAGTTATGCACTGGATGATGATGCAATTATAATGACTATGAGTCAAGAAATGCAGACATATTAAGAAACAATAACTAGATACATTATAACTATTTGTTCGATAAATGAATGCTTTAATTGTAAAGGATAATAGGCATGTAATTTTGAAAATATTCTACATTAATGTTTATTATTTAAGAAATTCTATTATAAAAATGTTTTTTTGAACTATTCAATTTTCGTTTATTACTTAAATTAATTTTATGATTTAGTTATTACTTGGAGAATCTCTAACGCAATCCACTTGAATTTACTTTGTATCATAATGGCTACAGTTAGTTATATTTTTATAAAGTGAGTTTAGTGTGATTTATTATGATTCAGTATTTGTAAGAAGTGAACAAAAGTGTGTAAGGAATGTTGACAATTGCTTTTTAAACATAAAACTTAAAAACATTTGTATATTTTAATTTTAATAAATCTTTGATATTTTACAAATGTGCTTTCAATAACAAAAAATATTTTTCGATACTTCGTGCGCAAAGTGCGCCTTCCCCGCACGCTCGGCAGAAAACATGCGTTGAAAATCGCACTTTCCACACGTCGTATCAAAAAATACGGTACGGCACATGTTCTCGCTTCGCTCGGGCGTAAACGCCACACGAGACAAGAATCTACTTTCCCACACTTGTATCGTAATGTACTATTCTTATTGGTAACTTAATTTATTACAAAAAGTTATTTATGTTTTATATTTACTATATTTTAATATAATATGAAAATCAACAATTAATAATTTTTATATAATTAATATTTACTTTAAAATTTATTTCAGTTCAACCATATACACTATATACTAGAATAATAATATATCCATAAGATTAATTTAAATTTTTGATAAATACATTTACTTAAACATTTTATAAAAATGTAGACACATATTTTGACATCAATTTTATTAATACTTATTCGTTAAAGATTTTTACATAAAGAAACATCAAATATGTCATTATAATAATGTTTTCATTGTTATCCGATGCTGCTGTCCGACATTGGATGTCTATGTAGAGAAGTCCCTAACAAAACATCGAACGTCGAAAAATGGACATCAGACGTGTACCGAGATTATCAAGATAAAAAACTAATTGTTTATTCAAAATCTGAGTCATCTGAATATATCTGGGATTGCGCAGAATACGTGCAATAAAAAAAATTAATCTACTCTATATCAACATTATTAGCAAAATAATTTATCATATAATTATCTTTTTTCACCATTATATGCTACACGTTTGATAGTCGATGTCTGAAAATCGATATAGTTTTTTATATGAACAGTTTGAATGAAAAAAAATTAATCTAGATATTTACATTTTATATGAGATTACTAGACCAGTATCAGATTGACTAGATTCTGAGATCCTAATTGTTCAAAAATTCATCTATTATAAAATGTTTCTTTCAATCGCTTATAAAAATTCTGTTGTCCTGCACAGTAAACATATAAGTTTTTTAAGCATGTAAAATTGCTAATTAATTATTTTTTAAATAATTGAATTATAAGTAATGCGAATTAAATAATCATAATCTAGATAATTCAGACATATATAATAGACCTATTAAAGCGAATATTACAGGTCATCCAACAATTACTCATGATCTGTAACCGTTATTCTTTTGTTTTATTGAATCGTTATTGTTGAAGAAGTGTCACACTGACAGTAATTCGATCAGAGATTTCGATGTTATGAGAAAGTCTTATTAGATTTGGATTCTTTAATGTTTTACTTATTTTAGTTTTATATATGTAATAATATTTTTGTATAAAAAAATTTATTTATATAAATAGTTAACGAATTAAACATTAAAATAAATTATATTTTAATTAGTAGAGCTTTTAGGTACAAATAACCTATAAGCCACCTCAATCACATCAGCGTATGAAATTTTACATACATACTAAATCCACAAATTTTAATCAACATGGTTTATTTTAGAAAGTGTGAGTTTTATTTAAAAAAAACGAAAAAGATTTGTATTTTGTTACTATAAATTGAAGTTTTGTTTTTGACGTTTACTTTTACTTTCAGTAACTAAGAAGTACAGATTTTTTAAAAAGAAATCTATACGAAAAACTCTACTGCAGGGATCTTTTACACCTCTTGATATAGTGAGATTATCAAAAAATAGTTTTCATGCAAATGAACGTGACGGTAATGCTTCTTTAATTGTTGATGTGATAGTAGACTGAGTATGGTTTTGATATCAATGTATTATTGTAGCTGTTAAATATAAAAAATCTAAATTGACAACCCAGGAAGATACAACAAATAATACTATTATTGAAACAGATTCTAAGCCTAAAGATGCAGAGTTCCCTAAAGAAGAAAACCATGTAAATTCAGATAGTAAAACTATTTCATCAACACTTAACCAAGGTATATTTTATCAATGTTTTAAATAATATATACTATACATCCTACATATTCTATTTTTATTGAGTTTGTATATATTTATAGAATTGCAGCGGTCAAAAACTATTATCAAGGAAAAAACTGATTCTAATATTTCCAAATTAGGACTAACAAGATCAAGCAATAATGAGTCATCAGAAAAAAATATAAATATTTATTGTATAAACACAATCCATTCAAATTAATTAAAAAAATGTTTAAGTTAAAATGAACGCAGAGAAAAGTTAAACTTATGCATAAGAAAAAGTTTATTTATTAATAAAAATTTTGAAAAAGTTAATAATTATAATGAGAATGCGTGAACATATTCCAGAAGATTTTAAAATTAAAATTAAACTGTACTAGTATAAAATATTTTAAATACCAAACAAGCAAAAAAAATAAAGTAATGTATTATGTCTTGTTTTAACAAATTATTTTTACAAGTTTCTTAAATAAATCAACGTAAAACTTCTTTTTCGAAATTTAAATATAAATAAGAAATAAAAAAAAGAACACTTTGCTCAGGTATTTTGATCACAAAAAGTGTAAGTACATATAATTTATTATTCTTGACTAATAAAACTTCTGTGCTCTAGAATAATCAGTAGGACTTAAACAATCCGAAGACCTTGTTTATGAATCATTAAAATAATAAATTCTTGAAGTTTGATTTAGAAAATCGAAAATGTTTTGTCCAATATTTAACTTGTGGCCTCTCCAGCAAATCTATTTGATGTTTTTCACTGTTTAAAAATGTTGTTTAAGCCAAATAAAAAAGTAAGGTACATCGTTTTCTTACATGCATAAAAATAAACTACTTAAAAAAATAGTACAAACTCTATTTTACTAAAATAAAAATTTTATAATTCATGGCAACTTATTAGTGTAAAAAATATGAAACTGATAACGAATGATCAACGATATGCAAATTAGCTACAATTCTTAGTAGAACGCGAGACTAGGATTGGCGACGCAACAATATAAGTGCATCTTGAACGAAAATCTTAAGAAGACCAACTAAGTCTTGTTTATTTAATTTATATATCAAATAGCATACCAACAGATAGCTTTGCCATGGTTAAAATTTTTGATAAAATTTTAATATATTATTCACTATAAATAGATCCTTGCCAAAAAAGATTTATATATGAAACAAAATATATGCCCATGATCTTATTTTTTTGTGTTATTATTTTCGCTAATGCTGCGTATTTTAGGCACAATGAGTAAACGCGAAATCCATTGTTTCACTATTTCTTTTATGTTCATTCAGCATTTATCCAAGAAATATATTCGCTCACTAAAATTATTAGCTCGAGAAAAATATATTAAAAATGTGTGTGTGTGTGCGCGCGCGTTTTTGTGTATGTATATAATTTTTATGATAGGAAAAAGGTTTTCATATTCATTGATTTATCGATTGTAATATTGATATGTTTGCTTGCATTTTGTAAAGTCTTTGTGAAGATTATCTGCAATAATCGTTGCGGGTCTATTGCAAGAGGCTAATTTTGTACTTCCAAATATATAAATATATAAAATTATGTACTAATAATTACTATGAATGTAATATAATGTACAATTTCATGATACGAGCACTCTATGTCAATTTATATGTTAAATTACGGGAGTTAAGCTGAAAAGATAAATAAAATGAAAACAGTCTTTCTAGAATAAAAATTGATTTGTAAAATACAACTGAATATTTAAGAAATTCATTATTTATGCATTATTTGCGATCTGTATTCTTATACTTACTATAAGTCTACAGGAGTTCGATTCGAGTGAACTCTGAGCTCACCTGATTTTTTCCAATAATTCAAACTTTTAAGCTTGTGAGTTACTTTACATGAGACTAAAAGTTTGTGTTTATGTAAATTTTAGTCTTTCTATGAGTATTTATGTTTTTTGAAATATTTTAGAAATGTTATTCGCTAGCGTGAAATATAAAAATGCTGTATAACTTACCATGACGTACGTTTTTAATGGTACGTTACGATACATGTGCAGGAAAGTAGATTCTCATCTAGTATGGCATTTACGCCTGAATGAAACGAGAACAGTAAGATATAGGCAAGAGGAGAATCTACTTTACTTTCCCGCACTAGTTAGGTGATTTACTGTTAAAAAAGCTTAGAAATTGAATAACAAGATAAAGTTTGTGATAAAATAATTGATAGAATTAATTGAAATATAATTGTTGGTAATTCATATTGAAATTTAATTAAAGATATACATTATAAGTCAATGGAGTTTTACATTTTACTATTTTAGATACCAAAACCAAATAGAACATATTGTGCGTGATCTTTTCAAATTGGTTAAATTAATTTGACTTTTAAAATAATGCGAAAATTAATTGAAAAATTCAATATTTTATCATTTGAAATTAACATACCTTTGTATTGTTATTATCTAAGAGGAAAAGGAAATATAAACGGAAAAATACAAAATCTCAATGAATTTAACACGTACATATGATTTATTAGAACAAAAATTCGTATAATTGTTTTTGTTTTTTTCTTGCGAATCTAGACAAAACAAATATTACGAAACAAAATAAAAATGCACAGACGATTACATAGATGCTATTGAAAGTATATAATATAATGGTGAACGTGTCGCGTCGTGTTGTAAGAAATGCATTTCGCTTAGACTGAAATATATAATATACCCCATGTACTGACTAACTTTTTAGTTGTCAGTCTGTGAAGAAATCAATAATCGAACCGATAGAGAGCATTAATAATTTGATACGAATCTTAATAACTTGTACAAAATATACCGTATCCATTGCAGAAATAAACTGACGATTGATTTGAAAACAATTTGATTTTATGTAAAAGTCCCTGCTAAATTTGAATTGCTTCCTACAATAATAATTCTATCAAGCACGTTTCTAAAGCTAAGCATCATGAACTGATCTAAGAGCACGATTAATTATTACGAACTGGCTCGAATATTTGACTTTTCAACTCAAGTTAACGATACAATAACAGTTGATGAATTTGATTATACTTTTACGGCCAGGTGTTTTAGTGTTTGTCACATCCCTTACCATGGATTGATTATCAATTATAAATCTAGAAAAGAATCTGACGCAAAATGCCTGCCTAATGCTCTATCGTCTGTCACTAACATTTACATTTTTAACTTTTAACAAGTATTTTACATTAAAAATGTACTGTATTTAAAGCTGTCATTATAAAAGTTTATAGAAATCAGTTTATATTGAGTTATATGAGCTTATTCTTAATGTTATGTACCGTGATGAAGGTCTACAATGGAGATTATACGCACTTGCTTTTCGAAGATATAAAATGTTCTGTTTAGAAAATCGTGTATCTAAAATTACATACTTTTTGTGAAAATTTTGCTTTTATAAAATAATATGAAAAATGTTTAATAAGGTTTTTATAGTATAGTGTATAAAGGTTATTTTATAAAGTTCTTAAAATTATTACAACAAAATATCGCTTAGGATATGCTTAAAATTACAAGTTTACAAAAGTTTGATTTATACAAAGATTTATAAAAACTGTTTCATATTCAATATTAAAAAAAGTTATAAAATTTTAGATCCATCAAATAATACTAAAATTACAATTAATTTCGCAAAATAAAAACTAGATTGCAATATTTATCATTAGAATTGCAACATATATTGTAAATAGAAATAATATTCATGTAATTTAATATACTTAAACTTACGACCATACGTGGTTTCATTAACTTAAAGTGCTTACATTCCTAATCTTTTGTCTTTGTTGTTTTTAGAATAGATCTTTTTTGATCATATGATTAACTAAACGTTAATATTGAATTTTTATACATTCGTGCTTGCTTGACACTAATTTTCGACAATACTTGATGAAAAACTACGATCTTACTGCTGGCAGTCGGATTATAAATAACAAATATCACGTAAACCGTGAACACTATTTGCATAAGATTTTCCTAGTGAAAGTTATGAATCTTAATTTCTTTATTTTTCAAGAATCGCACAATTTTTAATCACATTCTATTCTGTTTACAAAAATGTCATTCTAGATTTTCTTTAAATTAAAGTTTTTTACACTACTTTTTTTACATAATACATAAATTAGACTAATAAATAATTGTATTGTCATTGACACTGAGTGTTGGAAAAACATTCTCGATTGAATCTCTGAGCTATTGCTTTTGCACGACATTTATCTTCCATTAAATTGCAATATATAAAACTAGAAAATAGCATCAACATTCACAAATGACGCAAATAATTATAATTGTTGTATAACTAAACGTAACATAAAACAGAATAGAAAAAGCTTAAACGCTGCGACGCATTGTAAAAAAAAAGAGTTTAATGAAAAAAATATCGTATATCTTAAAGTATTTTTAGCAAGACAATATACTCCATTTTGCTTCTTTTCTTAATGTTTAGGGGACGAGTAATTTTGTCGATTCAATGTGATGACAATGATTTAAATTTCCTTAACTGTGTCTACGTTGGATAAAAAGTCATTATATTGGTCTTGTTCGGTAGAGAAATTGTGCTATTAGAGTTTATGTCGAAAATACTTTTTGTCAACGTGGAACCGTGCTTTTAGGTAGACAATTATTTGACTGGGATTGCAGTAAAACATGGCAATAAATGTATCAGAATAAAAAGTTAGGTAAAGAGCATTTGGGGGCGATAAAAGTGGGCATATAATATTTGACTGATCTGTCCCACAGCACGAAACATTGTGACGGATGCACGACGTATCTGCTGAAGTAAGTCGAAACCTTTGTTACAAATCGTTGTTGGCAAAGGCTAACGAATCTACATATAATTATGATAAAAATTTGGCTGATTAGATTTGATCACCAGTTTGCCATTCCGGGTTTATTTAGGGTCATAAAATAGATCTGACAGGAGCTGCCGCCCTTGGCCGAGGAGAAGAAGACCTTATCGTTGCGCTCGCAAAGGAATTTGAGACGTTGTGCTTTTTTGTGCATGAAGACTCCATCGAGGTGGCCGCTCTCAACACTGCGTATCTCGATGGCCTTGTTGCCCCAGCCCATGATCTGTCCAATGCCGATGTAGGCAACGCTCGTAGGCATCTCTCCCCATTGGAGCACCATAGTCTTGGAGACGCGTCCGTACGTATTAACGTAGACGCCCTCGTTGTCGTAGCAGAGCAGCAACTGCATGCCGTTGCTGTTGGGCAGCGTGACGATGCAGTGCGGGCAGATGGGACCCTGGGTGTGCTTGGGCAGATAGATGTCATAGACAGTGGCGGAGTCAAGATCGACGGCGTGGAATCCGTCGGTGCTTCCGTAGATGACCTTGAGACGGGAGCCTTCTTCGACCGTGAGATCAACCAGAAGCGGCCGGTGGGCTAACTCGCCAAACGACTTGAATGCCATGAACTTGTGGTAGGGCTTGGGCGCCCAGGCGTATATCTCGATGGACTCCTTAAGAGCGATCACTAGAAACTTGATGCGCTCGTACTTGACGATCTTGAAGTGAACAGCGCCCTGCAGATCGCCCACGTTGATCCAACCATTGCGCCGTTCTACCTGTTCGCTATGGCCGTCGGTGCGCAGGATCTTGCTCTTGAGCCAGGACAGGTAGTAAACACGCACCCGGTTCTTCTTGCCGCTGATCGTCACCAAGATATTCTGGCCCTCCAGCACCTCCATCTGCTGGAAGCGTCGCCGACTGATCAGCTGGTATACTTTGCCCTGGCCGCTGCGATCGAGCAGCATCAAGCCGTTCTCCGTACCGATCAATAGGTTAACGCCCCATAGGGCTGCACATAGAATCTCACTGTTGAAGCGCTTCTTGTACTTGCGGATCTCTGGGGTGTCGCTGCTCAAGTCGTGACTGGTAGGCGTCACGTTCACGTTCACGTGCGATTCCCGCCTGGCCGGCCCGGCGCCGAAGCCGAAAGTCAGGAACGAGCGCTGTTTCTGCTGCAGCGCTAGTGGTGGCGACTTCACCGCCTGCCGGTACTCGTCGCTAATAGATTTATCCTGGCGCTGACCCGGCGACGAGGTCAGTAGGTCGGGGAGCACCGAACTCGTCCTGGAGCCCGGGCTGTCCAGCCGCTGGAAGTCGCTGCTGGCTGTGCCACCGGCCACCCGACCGGACCGTTCCTCCCGGTTGCGTTTCATCACCAGGGTGTGTTCGCTGCTCTCCTCCTCGTCGGGCGTCGGCGGCAGCGGCCGGTTTGGCGCGCCGGCTTCGTGCTGCGAGTTGCCGTGGCCGCGCGATGACGAAGAAGACGACTCATCCAGCTGAGGCAACGGCTTGGGCGGATCACTCGCCAGCAGCGTACCGTCGTTCCGATTGCTCGTGCCGCTCACGTCCTCCATGTCGTCGTCGCTGTCGCTTTCGATCATCAGCGCCATAGGCTTGAACACGTGGCTGTTCCTCTGCGAGACAGCCACGCTCACGGAGCCGCCGCCGCCGCCGCCACCTCCGCCTCCCCCACTGCTCGCCTGGTGATTAGATGGTGGAGTTGGGACTTTGTGCGACTGTCGTGGGTCATCCTTGGGCGTGGGAGGTAGTGGTCGGGAAGGTGGGTGCGGATCCGGCACCACGATCAGTCTGTGCGGCACCGAGGGTCGATTGTGCTGCTGACTCTCGCTCTCCTTGGTCGCGCGGCTGGGTATCGGCTGCTTGTTCTCCTTGGCGGCAGCGGCATTGTGCGGCGACACCTCCTGAGACAGTGTCCTGCCCTCCTGAATCTGCTGAAAGTTACGTCGGAGCGTGTCGCCACCGGGCGCTTGTATGATAGACGATGGCTCTCCCGCGACGGCCGGTTCGTCGTCCTCATTCTCGCTACCACTGTACCGATAGTCATCCCGTTCTTTCTCTTGTTTCCGTTTCTTGCATCTGTCGATATGGTCCTTCAGTTGGATCCTCACTTGCCTCTCTGTGGGCTGGTCACGAATAAATGGGTGCTTGAGCAGTTGTTCAGTGTATGGCCTCTGGTGATAATCTTTAACTAGTACGGTCTCGATAAATCCGTGAAACTTTTTAGCATACTTTTTTGACTTGAGCCGCGGAGGAGGGTTGCGAGGAATCAAAAACAGTGCTCTCATTGGGTGCAAATCGCAAAGAGGCGGTTGCGACTCTGCCATCTCCAATGCGGTTATTCCGAGAGACCATAAGTCGCTTCTATTGTCGTAGGTTGCTTCAGGATTTTCGTCACAAGCAATAACTTCTGGAGCCATCCAGTACGGTGTTCCTATGAATGTATTTCTACGACCAATTGTTCTGTCGAGTTGAGCACTAACTCCGAAATCAACTAATTTCACCTCTGCATTATCAGTTAACAAAACATTTTGCCCTTTTATATCACGATGAATCACCTTATTACTATGAAGATAGCTAAGACCTCTAAGAATTTCCCTTGATATGTAAGCTATCCACTCTTCTTTCAAACTTTGGCCTTTCGTAGATTTTACAAGATCAGTTACAGATCCAGCACCACAATACTCCATTACCAACCACAATTGGTCGTCTTTCCCAGGTGGTGACTTCTTTATAAATGCTCCATAATATGTTGCTATGTTTCTATGATTAGAGTATCTTTTCAATACATTGATTTCTAACTTTATTTCTTCCTCTTCATCTTCAGTCACATCCATAACTTTGATCGCAGCCAACTGACCAGTTTTTGTATGTCTGCCCTTGTAGACTTGCCCATACGTTCCATTTCCAACTACTTCAATCAATTCAAAAATGCCAGCAGGATCTTTGAGGGCATTCAAGTCTATGTCATCTAATGAGCAGTTGACGCTTGGTGTCAAGTTGTGAGCCATCTTAATTGATTTCCTGTAAATTACAGTTTTTTTTAAATATTAAACATATTAGAATTTTCAAAGTATTAAGTGACCTAAGCTTCTTTTAGCATTAACTTCTGACAGTTGGTTGATATCATTGTTGATTTTAAATCTATGCTTTTATACTTATAAAGCTATATGTGTACACTGCATGAGTCAGGAACCCTGATAAATGGATGCACATATAGAGTATGAAAAAAATGATATCTCAATAATACATTAATAATTAAAATTAAATTAAATTAAAACACGCCAGACTAAGTGTGAGAAACTAAAGTTTCAAATTGGTCTGATAGTTTATGAGCTATTAAAGATTCAATTTTAATTATTTAAAGATAGAACAAGTAATTTATTTCAAGGAATCACTGTGTGAATGAAATAATAGAAATAAAAAAAAATTCGTCCGTCGCAGTGGTATCACCATAAAAATTGTTAGCTAACAAAGCATTATGCGTAAGCGAAACCTTAATGATGACGTTTCAGGGCTTGCCGAGATACGTTTACTCGATTCTATTTTATTTTTTTATTTGCCGTTGTAAAGCCACGATAAGTCGTACGTAACCATTTTGTAGTGACATGCTTACCTAGCTTCAGACTAGATTTTGCATGTACAGCCGTGGTTTCACTTTAGTGTGCCTTATATGTGCAGCTAAACAATAATCGATTATTAAAACACGCATATAGAAATACAAGTGAGGTTAAAAAGATTCCAAGTGTACCTTATGCCGTTTTTTTTTCATTATCCTAATTAAACAGTAGTGAAATCAATGAACAACATGGTTGAGCGAATAATTATTCGTGAAACCACTAATAAATTAGAAGTGAGCAAGAACGAAAATATGTAGAAACTTGCAGTACACCTATATCAAAGTAGATAGGAGTGTATCTTCCTTGACTGTACTGTACACACGGGTGTATCGCTATATCTATTTCACATATATGTCTATATTATATTACTCATGCAAGCCAAATAACAGTATGCCCTATTAGGGATCATCTACAACTCTAACTTGTTAGATCGCTATCTCTGATAAAAAAAGGTAAATATGACTTCGAACTGTATATTTAAATAACAATAAAATGGTTGCAGTAATCAATAATCATTACTAAAATGTTCTACACTTTCATTCCATCAGATACTATTCAATCGAGAATTCGTGAATTTATACGAAATATGCGAATGAAGCAACAATGTAGATATGTCTTAAACTTTTAATGACACACGCCATTTTGACGGTCCAATATGTGTTCCTTCCAATAACTGATAGAGCGCGAATTTTCAAAAATGATGATAGCGGAAAATTCATCGCTACGTTAGTGTAATTAATTTTTGTTATTTATTAAATATTCTGCTTTTAATTGTTTCCATCTCGATTTACTTAAACCTTTCACATTTTACTATTTTCTAATACAAAGTTGCTATATGTTTCAATGCATATTTGTTTTTCAAATATATTTTCTACAGTAATCGCAATTATGGTATATTTGTACAATCAAAAAATGATTTTATAAAGCTTCAGTTTCTCTATCCTCGAGAAAGTTCTATTGCATATTAGAAACATTTTTGTTATGAAACTGTAAATAAACTTTTGAGTTATTTATATAAACAGATAATATCTAAATGTAATAATATTTAATTAATTTCTTCTATTAAAATTCATCAATGTGTTTGTTCGGTTGAGAACTTATTATATCATTATTTCTTTAATTCATGTATTTCTAATGTATTTTTACGTATGGTTGCAACATAAAAATACAACATTTCAAACTTTACTTTAATTGCAAAATTTTAATTAAATACAGAAATTTATCTTGTTTCCTATTCAGCCAAAAGACTGCCTAGTAACACCTTCAAGCATTAGTGAACAATAAAAGTTAGTTCTATCGAATATGTTCTTATTGATACATATAGTGTTCTGGAAATTGAAAAAAATATATCTGATAACAAATATTAAAATAAGTTGCTTTTCATTAAATGACAGTATTTTGAAATTCTAATAAAAATGCATTATCTAAATTAAAAAATAAAAAATTTATTTGTAACAGATAAAGTATACAATTTATAACCTTAAAAAGTTTTACTTCCATCATTTTAGAAAAATTATGCAAATTAAACAAACACAATTAGAATATATAATTAATTGATAATTTTTCACTTCAAGTTAAATAGTTGATTTGGCAGTTACATATTTATATTGAATTCTTTTACATAATCAGTTTCAACATATTTTTGTAAAAAATGTCAAGTATTTTTAAAATACCAACCAAAACATTACAAATTCATTCAAATAAAAGAATACAATTGAAGATAAATAGCATTATTATTGTTAATGACGACATAATTGAATTTCTGCCACAGTAACTACATTTCATTGTTCTATAAAATGATTCATGCCAAGTGTGAATTAACGCTTGAGATAATCCGAAAGACATTTCTTCAATATAAAATAAGTGTTACCTGGAAGACTAGATTAATCTTGCTTCACTTAATCACTGGACCAGCAACGCAAATTGAGATGCTACTCGGATGCTTCAGGTTACGTATATAATGGTTTGCAGTTGAGAAGCGAGAGTTGACAATCCAAAGTAAATTGGTAACGGGATGCGAACAAAGACAAGATGAATGAATGTTGTTCAATACGATTAATAGACATTTTTTTATAAAGATTTTAATCTGACAGTGATCATGCAACACTAACGAAATTTACAAACAACAGCAGACGAGATGAAACCTGAGACTCGACCGACCCGCGACGACCAAGGGACGTGGCGACTGGCGATACAGTGCAGCGATCTAAGGGTCTGTCTCCATAGGGCCTGTCCGAGCCGGCCGAGATTTTTTATGGGCACGCCATCTCTATAATTTCGTGTTCAATGGCGAGTTTCATAGTGAATGCGAGAAACGCATCTATGGAGTGGCAGTACCCGTGGTTTGAAGTTTCCTGTCTGGCTGTCTCTATGCTCTGGCTATCCTCCATGTTCCTGCTCCAATTTTCATTCGGTAAGTTCGTAATTAATAATAATTCGTAAATAATTCCTACTTTTATTTTCATAAAATTGCAAGTTTCATAATCCCTTTTTAGAGTCATATGCACGAAGAGTTAGGCTTTCGAAATCCGTCAACTGTCAAATGATAAGTAGTAGCAGCAGCAGCAGTAGTAGTTGTAGTAGCAGTAGTAGCTGAGGGCAGGTGGTAGGTGAGAGAATCACAATGGCAGCCGAAATCAAGCCCGCGCCCGGGATGAACCAGGACAAGTTCAGCTCCAAGAAGCCTATACTTCTGTCGAAGCTCGAAGGTTGCAATGACGACGTCAATGCCGCCGTTATCATTCCCAGGGTTGACGGCGTCATCAGCGTCTGCGACGACAGGTCAGACTCACTTTTCTATTGTGTTTGCAATGCTTCTGATACTCGATGCATATCTATATGATGTATATACGATTAATTTATTTACATCGCATGCTTCTAGCTCGACTCTTATTGGACTCATTGTTTATAATGCAAATAGCAATCGTACAGTCACTTGCATCTTTTGTTAGACTTTTTTCAGACTATTTTTTGCATTGTACATATTTTTTACTCCTATTTTTTCATGTAATATATAATTTAATTAAATTATAGGTAAAACAGCAAGCTTTTTGTTATAAGTAAATAATAATTGTATGACACCTGAACAATCTTTCTTTATCTGCAAGTTCTTAGATAGGATGATTCAGACTGATTGCTTTATCTATCTGGCCTTTAAGCAATGTTTTGCTGTATTTTAGTTATGAATAAATTTTCTAATTACTATTGCAGAACTGTCAGAGTTTGGTTGAAACGTGACTCAGGACAATACTGGCCAAGCGTATGCATGTACATGGTTGCAGCACCAATCTCTCTTGATTTTTGTCCTGAAACCAGACAGCTGTTTGTTGGATTAGATAATGGTAGTATAAATGTATTTATCAAGATCAAATTCATTTATAATTTTTTCAAAAATTGTGAATCAAACGAATTTTTGGTTTTGTAGGAGTTTTTATTGGAAAGCGATTACAATCGTATGACAGCCATTCGAGAATACATGGCTCATCAAGCAAGAGTTGCTGCAGTAGTTTTTTCTTTGAGCTGTGAATGGGTACTTAGTATAGGTAGAGACAAATTGTTCCAGTTCCACAGTACTGAAAATGGAAAGGATCACATCAAATAATATGTTCAATAATCCAAAAGGTAACGTCTACAAAAAGTTGCTGTACCACATGCATGGAACATACACCTACAACATGGTGAGCATTATTAATTTTAAAAATGGTTCAATTTCTGGCATTCGATCAATCTTGGTAGTTGCTACATTATTTTGTATTATTTTCATCAATTTCACGCTTTCATCAATGGCTTTTTGTAAGCCATCGCCATCATCTACTTTTCGTTTCCGACAAAATTTATAGTGTCAAGACCAAGCAATAAGATGCATAACATGAAAAGGTTAGATAGGTTAGAAATAATCAACTACAAGAGGTTTTATTTTATTATTTTAAATTTATTAATAATCATATGTTAAATCATTATCAGATGTTTAAACGTGAGAAAACAACCTAACATCTCGAATAATATTTTTGGCATCATCCCACAGGTGTCTACTGGTGAAACATGCAGCATGCCATTTTTCAACGAGCTCCTTTGTCGCAATAGGAGTTGAAGACGATTTAAGTTCCCTCAAGAATGCCCTCAATTTTCTCAAGGGAACATTAATTACATTCAGGTGAGTTGGCCACAGACTGCGGTATAAATTGCTTTGATGCAAAGACCATCTATTTGTTGTAGCATTATTTGATATGCGATTATCGTCCTCAATCGTGCCCAGGACTCTACATGTGCTTCCTCCAATTGTATTAATTTCTTGCATTATCTTTTTTAATACTAATCTATGGCTCATCATATTGATGTCAATGTCAATTATACCTTCATTCTCGTTGGAAAACCACAGAATGAAATTATGACTTCTCATATTTTCCAAATTGAGATTGACAACACGAAAAGCTACTGGTACGTAGCGACGAAAATCATTTTGCATGATGTACTGAATGGTGAATTTCATTTTCACGTTAAGTTTTTCTTCTTCAAATGGCTTTGAATGTAAAACATTTTTCACAGATAGGTTATTCATTATTAAAGAATACTTTCGGTCAGAATCAATCGGAATTTATTTCTTTATAAAAACTGCCTTGACACAATGAAGGTTCAATGCACACTGTAGTGGGCATGCACGCGTCCTGAAACAAAGAAAATAAAATCACCAATCTCGGCTTTTCATTGGATCATAACCCATTAACGTGCAACATAGGCGGTACAACTGAGCATTGCATACGCTATATATTTTTACTCATTATTTTTCATAAAAAAGTTATATACAATTATTTTTTATTCTAAACTTTGTGTTTATTCGCTGAATTTATAATAAATATTTTTATTTTTACAGATTTTAATTATGAGACTAGATGAACGAAAAGTTATGAGAATTTGGACATTAATGCAGGTTATACTTGTTTCGCTTAAAACATTAAAAGTTATAAAAAAAAAGAAGAAGGCCTTGCGGAGATGGTGGGTGAAGCCACATATCGTACCGAGAATAAGGAATATTATAGGAGCATTTGCTACAGTATGCCAATATTTACAAATCAATGATCACGAAGAGTTTACAAATCAATTTAAGATGACACCAGGCAATTTTCAAGAGTTGTATACGTTAATTGCTGATCAGTTGCAGAAGCAGTATCATATTAGAGAGCCAATTTCTGCATATATTCGACTGGCTATAACAATACAGTAACTATTTATATACAATTATGTCAAGTATTTTCATCTCATAATAAAAATAAATATTAATTTTTATTAAAATTTCAGTTATTTCGTTCAAGGAGGAAATGCTTTAACTTATTGCGCGCACTACCGAATTGGAAAAGCTACATTTTTTAAAATCATACACGAAACGTGCTACGTTATTACTTCAGTTCTGCTGCCAATTTACGTGAAATTTCCCAACGAACGGGATTGGTTACGTATTGCCCAGGAATTTGAAGACAGATGGAATTTTCCGAATTGTGTTGGAGCTCTAGACGGGAAGCACATGCGAATAAAAAGACCAGCTCATGCTGGAAGTGTTTTTTATAACTACAAAAAATTTCATAGTTTAGTTTTGATAGCAATCAGCGATGCACAAAGTAGATTTGTTTGGTTCACCCTTGGTGATGGTGGTAAGAATAAATTTTTTAAAACAATAAAGACAGAGTAATTTAATTAATTTATATGTAATAATTTCTTTATGTTGTAGGTTCGTTCAGCGACTCCAGTGTCTTTCAAAATACTAATTTTTATAACAAAATTTTGAACAATGAATTGAACTTACCTGCTCCAACAAAGTTGCCTAACAGTGACAGATCATCACCTTTCGTAATAGTCGCTGACGAGATTTTTGGTTTGGGATTTAACTTGATGAAACCGTACAATAGAAGATTGCTGCAGTCAAATCAAGAAAGAATTTTTAATTATAGATTGAGCCGAGCCAGATTCACTATAGAACGTGCATTTGGAATACTTTGTGCAAAATTTCAGTTATTGAATAGTGCTTTAGCTCATAATTTAGATAAGAATAAATTAATTATAAGCGCTTGTTTAGTGTTACATAATTTTTTAATTACGAAAAATGTAATCAACGTTGATGACGATTTTAGACACTTAGATAGGCAAATTAATCAGAATGTTATGCGAAACCCTATTTTTATTCGGCAAAACTTGGCAGAATATTTCAGCAATGAGGGAGCTGTTCCCTGGCAAAATAATTATATTTAAAGATAAATAATCTATATTAACAAAATAGAAATAAGAAGGCAGTTTTTATAAAGAAATAAATTCCGATTGATTCTGATCGATTGACTCCTCCATATTGTGTAGAAACTTGAAAAAAACAAAAAAACAAATGGTATATTAGTTTTAAGTATTTAGTAACAAATACATTAGTCTTAATTTTAGATATTTATGAAAATGAATGCGTAGCAAAGCAGTTCCGATAACCTCAAATTGACAATAGTTCTTCGATTCAATTTGCCATAAATAAAAAATGAGTGGAAACACTGAAAAAGATATACTACTTGATGAAGTTATCATACAAATCGTGAAACCAAATAATTTTATTTACGATAAGTCGAATGATAAATACTATACTGAATTTAGATCGCAACGAACACAAGTTTTCGAAACTATTTCCCAAGCGATTTATCAACTATACGAAGTGCACATTACAGGTGAAATTCATACACTATAAATCTTTATTTTAAATAAAAAAATATATATATGTATATATAATATTCATTAATCAATAATAGAAAAAGAGATTGAAGCGACATGGCTGTATTTAGTAAAAAAATTCAAAGGAGAAAAAGCAAAAAAACGCAAATACCAGCCATCTGGATCAGAAAGAAAACCCGAAGTGACCTGGGAATTGTATAATGAGATGTGTTGGCTTGATCCATATCTGAGTCATGAACCGCAAATTTCTTCAGACGATGTGGAGTTTATAACAAAATCAGAAATCACCGATAAATTTTGTCGGAAACGAAAAGTAGATGATGGCGATGACTTACAAAAAGCCATTGATGAAAGCGTAAAATTGATGAAAATAATACAAAATAATGTAGCAACTACGAAGACTGATCGAATGCCAGAAAGTATTCTTTAATAATGAATAACCTATCTGTGAAAAATGTTTTACATTCAAAGCCATTTGAAGAAGAAAAACTTAACGTGAAAATGAAATTCACCATTCAGTACATCATGCAAAATGATTTTCGTCGCTACGTACCAGTAGCTTTTCGTGTTGTCAATCTCAATTTGGAAAATATGAGAAGTCATAATTTCATTCTGTGGTTTTCCAACGAGAATGAAGGTATAATTGACATTGACATCAATATGATGAGCCATAGATTAGTATTAAAAAAGATAATGCAAGAAATTAATACAATTAGAGGAAGCACATGTAGTCCTGGGCACGATTGAGGACGATAATCGCATATCAAATAATGCTACAATAAATAGATGGTCTTTGCATCAAAGCAATTGATACCGCAGTCTGTGGCCAACTCACCTGAATGTAATCAATCATTAAAATAATAAAACTCGACGGTAGTCTCGGTGAAGGAGGAGGTCAAGTGCTACGAATTTCATTATGTTTGAGTGCACTCTATAAAATTCCTATTGAGATTAGCAACATAAGAGCAGGTCGTCCAAAACCAGGTTTGTCAGCTCAGCATCTTGAAGGAGTCAAATTTTTAAAAGAAATGTGTAACGCTGAAGTGCATGGAGCTGCAATAGGCTCAACCTGCTTAACTTTCATACCAAGAGACCTTTCTTAATAAAAAACAAGAATTTATAGTAGACACCAGAACAGCTGGATGTATTGGTTTGCTCATTCAAGTTACTTTACCTTGTGCTCTATTTTCATCTAGGGCAGCAACTTATATTCTCAAAGGAGGAACTAATGTACCTTTTGGCCCTCATATAGAGTATTTAAGTATGTTTTTAGACCTCTGTTGAACAGATTTGGTGGAAACTTTGAGCTTGATGTTTATAAGAAAAGGATATTATCCTCAAGGAGGTGGAGAAGTTCATATGCGTGTAAATGCCATTCAGATTTATCTTTTTTGTAAAGGTGTATAGTTAAAGGTTTTCCAAATAGTAACTAATAAATATAACTTATTCTGAATTGAATGGTTTTTTAAAGAAAAATTAATCGTTTTTATTATATACGTTCTTTATAATATTTAAATATTTTTTTATATTGTAATACGGTTTATGTCAGGATCTTTCAAACATGAAACTACTAATAATCAATATAAATGAGTTGAGAAAATAAATATATTAAAGAAATAAGAGCAGTTAGTCTTTATTTTTAATATTTATTCTTCATTAGATATCATAAACTTATCCATAATAGTTAATATCCCATTAACACATTCCAACACATGGGTTGATGGGACATACTGCAAACTTTGCTGTATACATAGTACAAAATTATCTTTAATCTCTTCATTATCACTATCCTTCATTAAAATGTTTATATTTTCCATAGCTGTACTTGTATTTTTTAAAACTTTCATTTCTAATTCTTCGAGATGAGTTTTCTTATTAAAGTAACATTGGCTTACTGGTGGAATGATTTTATCATTCTTTTCACTACATACTTCAATATCTTGAGTTTTTGATGTTGACGGCTCATCACTTTCTGTTGATCCCAAACACTGGTATTTTTTCATGACGTGAGGGATGAGAAATTGAAGTTCATTGTATAAGTAGTACTTGCTTAAATGAGGTTTGTTAAATTTTCTAACAAAAGTCCTTCTTATATTTTCCCATTCCTTTCTTACAATAGCACCTAAAACAAAAGTAAATGCAGTTAATGTATTTTCACTCTCTGTATATAAAAAAATACTATAATAATATAAATGATAACTTACCAGTCAATAGGACATTTAACTCTTTGTCAGAATTAATTTTAGCAGCTATTTCATTGAAAGCCTTATCTTTGACTTTTATTAAATAATAGTTTTCATGTGTTTTATCATACAAACATGAATAATTTTTCAAATAAACACAAATTTTTTTATCGAGATTTATATTTCTTCCAAAAGACTCCTCCATATTGTGTAGAAACTTGAAAAAAACAAAAAAACAAATGGTATATTAGTTTTAAGTATTTAGTAACAAATACATTAGTTTTAATTTTAGATATTTATGAAAATGAATGTGCAGCAAAGCAGGTCGGATAACCTCAAATTCAGGTGTAGCACAACACTCAATGTACGTTGTACGAGGTGAAAATGGATGTATATCCTTATTCAAAATTAAATGCGTAGCAAAGCAGTTCCGATAACCTCAAATTGACAATAGTTCTTCGATTGAATTTGCCATAAATAAAAAATGAGTGGAAACACTGAAAAAGATATACTACTTGATGAAGTTATCATACAAATGGTGAAACCAAACAATTTTATTTACGATAAGTCGAATGACAAATATTATACTGAATTTAGATCGCAACGAACACAAGTTTTCGAAACTATTTCCCAAGCGATTTATCAACTATACGAAGTGCACATTACAGGTGAAATTCATACACTATAAATCTTTATTTTAAATAAAAAAATATATATATGTATATATAATATTCATTAATCAATAATAGAAAAAGAGATTGAAGCGAGATGGTTCTATTTAGTAAAAAAATTCAAAGGAGAAAAAGCAAAAAAACGCAAATACCAGCCATCTGGATCAGAAAGAAAACCCGAAGTGACCTGGGAATTGTATAATGAGATGAGTTGGCTTGATCCATATCTGAGTCATGAACTACAAATTTCTTCAGACGACGTGGAGTTTATAACAAAATCTGAAATCACCAATAAATTTTGTCGGAAACGAAAAGTAGATGATGGCGATGACTTACAAAAAACCATTGATGAAAGCGTAAAATTGATGAAAATAATACAAAATAATGTAGCAACTACCACGACTGATCGAATGCCAGAAATTGAACCATTTTTAAAATTAATTACATCTGGTTACAGTAAAATACCAGAATCAAGAAAATACCAATGTACGAAGGAAATAATTTTGTACATTGTAGAATTTAAGAAAAATATTGAATAAAAAAACGTGCATTTATAACCTTTAATTCTTATAGTTTTGTTATTTCATTGTTTACATATAAATATATATATATATATATACTATGAAAAACAAAAGGTTTTTTTATTATAAATTTTTAATAATGCTCACCATGTTGTAGGTGTATGTTCCATGCATGTGGTACAGCAACTTTTTGTAGACGTTACCTTTTGGATTATTGAACATATTATTTGATGTGATCCTTTCCATTTTCAGTACTGTGGAACTGGAACAATTTGTCTCTACCTATACTAAGTACCCATTCACAGCTCAAAGAAAAAACTACTGCAGCAACTCTTGCTTGATGAGCCATGTATTCTCGAATGGCTGTCATACGATTGTAATCGCTTTCCAATAAAAACTCCTACAAAACCAAAAATTCGTTTGATTCACAATTTTTGAAAAAATTATAAATGAATTTGATCTTGATAAATACATTTATACTACCATTATCTAATCCAACAAACAGCTGTCTGGTTTCAGGACAAAAATCAAGAGAGATTGGTGCTGCAACCATGTACATGCATACGCTTGGCCAGTATTGTCCTGAGTCACGTTTCAACCAAACTCTGACAGTTCTGCAATAGTAATTAGAAAATTTATTCATAACTAAAATACAGCAAAACATTGCTTAAAGGCCAGATAGATAAAGCAATCAGTCTGAATCATCCTATCTAAGAACTTGCAGATAAAGAAAGATTGTTCAGGTGTCATACAATTATTATTTACTTATAACAAAAAGCTTGCTGTTTTACCTATAATTTAATTAAATTATATATTACATGAAAAAATAGGAGTAAAAAATATGTACAATGCAAAAAATAGTCTGAAAAAAGTCTAACAAAAGATGCAAGTGACTGTACGATTGCTATTTGCATTATAAACAATGAGTCCAATAAGAGTCGAGCTAGAAGCATGCGATGTAAATAAATTAATCGTATATACATCATATAGATATGCATCGAGTATCAGAAGCATTGCAAACACAATAGAAAAGTGAGTCTGACCTGTCGTCGCAGACGCTGATGACGCCGTCAACCCTGGGAATGATAACGGCGGCATTGACGTCGTCATTGCAACCTTCGAGCTTCGACAGAAGTATAGGCTTCTTGGAGCTGAACTTGTCCTGGTTCATCCCGGGCGCGGGCTTGATTTCGGCTGCCATTGTGATTCTCTCACCTACCACCTGCCCTCAGCTACTACTGCTACTACAACTACTACTGCTGCTGCTGCTACTACTTATCATTTGACAGTTGACGGATTTCGAAAGCCTAACTCTTCGTGCATATGACTCTAAAAAGGGATTATGAAACTTGCAATTTTATGAAAATAAAAGTAGGAATTATTTACGAATTATTATTAATTACGAACTTACCGAATGAAAATTGGAGCAGGAACATGGAGGATAGCCAGAGCATAGAGACAGCCAGACAGGAAACTTCAAACCACGGGTACTGCCACTCCATAGATGCGTTTCTCGCATTCACTATGAAACTCGCCATTGAACACGAAATTATAGAGATGGCGTGCCCATAAAAAATCTCGGCCGGCTCGGACAGGCCCTATGGAGACAGACCCTAACATAACCCGCGCAGGCAATAGGCATACATATATAATATTATTTCAAATTATCCTCGTTTTACCGACAGCGGTGTGATAACTCCGCCAAATTTAAATCAATGCATAGTATAGTCCACCGCAATATATAGACAAAAGATGCTTTACGTTTATAGCAGGTATTGCAATTCTATACTTCAAAATAGGTAGCTTTTTCTCATGCAACTATTCTTAATCACTAATGAAAAAAATTATAAAAAATTGAAATGGACAAACATTTTAACCGAGGTATCAAATGTTTGGATTAAAAAAGTGCACGCGCACTCGTACACTGACTTCGTTTGTAAACTGAAATTAGAGCAACTATTCAAATATTATCATCGAAAAAACTTTAGCCTACGGTTTGCGATAATAAGACGCTTTGATCAATCTACGTATTGCGATTGTAGTGAAGCGGTTGTGTTTTTGCTAGTGTGCGACATGAATTTTGATATCGCTTGTGCGTAATTTCCTGCAGAGTTAATTCCCATTATGACGACTTAAAAAATGTCAGTGTTGTAGAATTCGACTTCGATATAAGCCGACAAACGTTTTTCAAATAATCGTTCGTAGCGTTTTACACAATAAATATTTTACGCTGTATTTCTATTGCGAGATTTTTTCTTTTATATGAAAACGATTGAATTGTTGCAGAAAATCATACTAAAGATGCACTTTGCTGTCAAAATATTGTGCTGTGCACTGATGCTGAGTCTCTTTCAATATGCAAGTGCAGCAAGCAATGATCTGATAGTGGGTGATCGAAAGGAAGGCGACACTCTTCTCGCGACAAAGCACGTTCAAGTGGATTGGCACTTCCTTCGATGGGTCACGGAAAAATTAACTTACGCTAGCAATGGCCAAACTATGATTACAAAAATCGAAATCCTTGATCAACATACTAATGGGATGGGAGCTCATCCTACTATTCTTTCAGGTGGACCAGGTAAAACTTATGTGACCATTGGTTTTGAAAGTCTCCTTAATTGTAATATTGATTTCCTTGTCAATATTTATGGCATTAAGAATCACATTTGATATATTTTGTAATTCCTACGGCATTTCTTATTGATCATTAAATACATGAGAGATATACCGCCAAAAAGGTACCATAATTCGGCACCGTTTTTTCCAATGTTCAAATAACGATCGCACCGAATATTCAGGATAAAGAGTGGCTCCTCTAAAAATAATAAGATCTTTTGCACACAGTAGTGACATCAATAGAAATGAAAACGTTAATTTTCATGGCATACTGAAATGTAATGAAGAATGACAAAAGCTAGCGTCAATCTGGATTCAAATTGGAATTTTACGGCTTCAAATATATCTTGACTTATTATGCAGAAATTTTAAAACATAATTTTTACTGAAATGTGTAATGTTTCTATTTGGTTAGCAATGAGATTTATGCAGTATTATAGTTTTCAAAACTCTGTAAAGCTCGAAATTCCTTAAAAAAGAATAACCAATACATGGAAAAGTAAAGGGTGTCACGATTAGCTCTGGTGATAATGCAATTTATAGTTTCAGATATCTTTAGCATCACGAAATGAATAAATTAGAATAAATAATACAATGAACAAATTAGAATGTATATTATACGACATTCTTTTAATTACGACTATTTAAGGGATTTATTTGAGGAAAGTGGTTATATAATTGTAGTTAAAGCTTATTATTCTCAGATTTACCCCAATTATTTTGTAATATATATGCTTTATAATTGTTTATTACTAAACGTATTCAAATTTTTGCTAATGATTGTTGGAATTACGTTCAGCTTATATGTCTATGCTAAATAGAAAATAAGTGTAGACATAAACATTTGTAATACTATTGTACACTGTTTATTTTAATGTAAAATATTTTACAAAAATTATCCATTTTCAAAATAAATATCATATATTTATGAAATAAAGATATTTTTTACGATTATCAATTCACTCACATAATGTGGTCATATTTTTATTTTATATATATAACGGGTTTCTAGAAATAATTTTAATACTTGGTCTTATGTACAACTCGAATTAAGTTACAATTATACCGCTTGAAAAAAACCCATTCACATGGGATAAAAAAAACATTTAATTTTAAAAGATTCCCTACATGAGATTTCATATGAGAAATCAATTATATCAATAATAGTAAAAATAAATTAAATTTTTACATTCGTTTTTATTTTTTATTATATATTTAAAAATATATATCTAATGTTAAGTTTTCAATGAAAATGTTCCATTTTCAAAAATATATGTAATTTTTTTAGAGATCCCATATAAGAAATCTTATGAAATTTCTATTTTTTAAAGATCTCATTTGCGTTTCTCCAAGCGGGATCATTCAATTATGATTGCTTACATATGATACTAGTTTTTCTAAATAATAATAATAATTATAAATTATACTATTGTATTTATACATTTGCATAAGTTTTTCATGATTGAATAAATATGTTTGTAAGTATCAAGACACATCAAGACTCATGAGTTGGTTGAAAAATAGTTTTTTTTTGTAATTTAAAGAAAAGATATTTAAAATTCCACAGCACTATTGTTACTTGTTAACAAAATAATATAAGTAGAAGAAGTTATTATTAATTATTAATAATAATTAATAATTAATAATAATTAATAATTATTATTAATAATAATTATTAATTAATTAATTAATTAAGCATTTATTATTATTATTAATAATAATAATAATATAAGAATAATATGATAATACCGTCAATAAGATTGTAAATTTATACTCGTTATAAATTTAGCTCATGCTCAACAGTTTATTCTTCGCCGTTCTGTGAATTAACTAAAGGAAAAATTTGTGTTATTTTTCCTATGGCTTTCGTACGTCCTTCCCGCAACAAAAGTCGCATATCAACGTGTAAGTATTCAGGATGATTGAGAAAACGAAACAATACTGATGCAGTATCGTTTGTTTGCAATCCACCTTCTTTAATATCCATTATTCCTTCAATTATACAAGTTTGTCTCACATTGTCAATGTGAATAGTAGCCTGAAATCCTGGATAGATTGCAGTAGCATGATACACAACTATCACAGTCGCCTGAAAAATAATATTTCTAAATAATATAATGAGTTTATGAGAAGCAAGCAATTAAAAAAAACATTATATTGACATAAAGGCAATTTCGACTCGAAAATATCAACAATACAAACGAGGAAATAGTAGGTCAAGTGGAGTCGCGATTTATAAAAATACAAGTATAACTAATATAGTAACTTCGAGTGTGAAATAGTTTTAAGACGTATTGTAGAAATTGGAATTAGTAAAACAAGTGTTCATGATATTTGCGCTGCTTAACGTCCTTGAAAATGTCATCAGATTCCTTCATATACAATTAATAATTTGTAAACAACTTTTTTATAAGAGAAAGCAATTTGCACGAAATTTCTACTATTTTATTAGAAACTTTTAATATAAATTTGGCATCTGAGCAAGCCCAACAATTGATACAGTTTTTAATTAAAAATGAATAATGATCCATTTAAATGTACTACTAATTAGGATACAATAATTGTAGTTTTTTCCAAATATTTAAACATATTACAGTCTATAACGTATATTTCTTATTCCAGTTATTACAAACATGTTGTTTCACTTTTGGAATCGGACAATCTCACTATTACCGAATTTACCAATTGAAAAATTACAATTATAAAATATTATTTACAGAAATTTAGTTTCATTATTGTATAAAACGTACAAGAAAATTATTATAATATACTACGACAAAGACAATTATTGTTAGTTATATTATTTTTGGTTTCATTTGTCCATACATACATCCAAATTTTATCAACAACATATATGTATAAAAGAAATAAGTTTATGCAAAATGTACATACTACCACCGAATGATTGTAACATGACGATATAAAATTAGTTTTGAATGACAAATATATCTTATTTTTATTTAAAAAAATGTATACTAAAAATTATAGGTACATACATTTAAAATAAAACCAAAATAGCTTTTATGTAAATTTGTCGGAAAATATTATGATTCAAAATAATTAAAATACAATAAAATTTAAGTATCTTTCGTTATGGCAGTCCCGGACTACGACCATTCTTATTTAATTATTTAAAAAATAATGTAGTGCATACGTACTTGAAAGAAAAGGGTTGCACGAGGATGATCTCCAATAGAGACTAGAACCATTCCAGGTCGTAAATGAGGTAAAGGAGGATCTCTTTTTGTTGGAGGAGCAAGTGTTAAACTAGCACTTTGCGAAGATCTTACAAGGCAGCAAGGCGCCTTATTACGATGTAAACTGACGACTTTTACAGGACTGAATTCTCCATTTTGAGATGGACCAACAAGTAGTCGTGTCCCTAAAGCAATCACTCCTTTCACTAGTAATCCACCTAACACAGGTTCTGTAGAGCCAGCTACCCTATAAAGAAAAGTGAAAATGCAATTTTAAAAATTAACACTGAATCGTTTTGAAAAAATGAATAAGGCGTACCGAAAAGTTTCATCTATTTGAAACAAACAAGAATTGGAATCTGAACCTGGTGATGCAGATTCTATAGGGGATAAATCTCGAATGAATTTTGTTAGCTTATCTAAACCTTCGCCTGTTACACAACTAACTGGAAACACTGATATCACGTCGGGATCGTTGTTTTGAATATCTCCATTGTCGTTATGAAGAACAAATTTTTTATCACACCCTTGTAACCTTGCAATGTTTTCTAAATGAGCTAGAGTATCACGAGGGTCAGAGTATCCTAAATCAATTTTTGTAACTACAACAAACAATGGCAGACGCAAAACTAAACACAATGCTACATGCTCTTGCACTACTTCATTAACAGGTGGTGCAACAACCAACATGACATAGTGTGGGGAATAACCTGTAATATTGAATAATTTATTCTTATTAGAGAGAGAACGAAATCATGAAAATTTTTTTATGCCGTCAATATTACCCGTTAGTCCTAGCAATGTCGTTCTCAAATATTTTCGATGTCCTGCTAAATCTATAAAAGTCACAACTTTTGAAGCATGTTCACAAATTTCTTCTGCAGTAGTCATTTCTGCGTAATTTAATACATGACCTTCATTATCAAAACCAATAATTTCATGAGAAATGGATGATGTTCTCCCTGACTTTATTTCATGTAAATGGCGGAGCATATTTAATCTTGATCTCCCTCTACCATTGTCCAGTTCTCCTTGTGTTAAAACCCCTATAAGTATAAACAAATATTTGTAAAAAGTCACAACTTTTTCCACTTAATGTTTACCTAGTAATGTTGATTTTCCCGCATCTTGACCACCCATCACTGCTAATCGTAAATCAATCACACTTTCTTCATCTCTATCATCTTTTCTCACCTTACGAATTAAAACTTCAGCTACTTTTTTCTCTTTATTTTTATTATTATTAGTTTTTGAATCCTTATTTGTGTAATTTCTATGAGCTGTTCGCTCTCTAAGAACAGTTATTGTTGCACCTAATCTAGTAGCCATATCTCGTAAGGTTTTTAAAGAAGCTTTCATATCTTCTTTTGATAAGCCAGCTAGTTTTCCATTATCTTCTACACCTATGAATAAAAACAACAAAATCAATGATATTGGATTAATACCTGTCAATTCTTTGACTTACCAATTTGATAAATAGCTTCTCCATGACCTTCTTGTAGACGCCATTTCATTTGAGTTACCAAATGTTCAAACCTTTGACTTGATGGATTAATCAACTTTAATTTGTACTCTATATTTCCTTGTTCAGGTTCTGGAGGTAGCCTGTCTTCATTGTCGTTATTAGTACTATTACTAAAATCAAATGTGTCTTCATTATCAGATTCATTCCAAGATTTTTTTCTTCTTGGTTTGTTTTCTCCTGTGTCAAATAAATCTAAAAAGGACTCCATTTCTGCAAAATGAAAATAATTCCGTTATTTATTATTTATTTATGTACATTTATTACAAGTACAAATTTATATAAAAAATACATTTAAATTTTTTGTTACTCATTTTTATCAAGGGAATACCTATATCGATAATGATTTACACAAGGATTATATTATAAATGCAGAATAAATATTTATTGTGTTTATGTATTGCACCAACAAATTTAAAATAATGAAAGATTTGTATTATCATTTATTAAAACATTATTCAAATTATTTTATATAAAAAAATCATTTTAAAAATATTTAACTGATTCTTAATTTAATATTTCAAATTTCAATTTACCTTGGCAAAATTACATGACTATTTTGCTTGTCCTAATTATGCATTTGAACAAACAAATGTAATAAACAGCCAAAATTGATCAACATATAATGTTTCACTTTTTATTTATATGTATGTATATATAATAAAAATTTTCCATATATATAATGTATCTTATGCTCAACCTATTTCTAAAACAAATATATACAAAGCACCTACATATAAATACTTAAATTCTAAAAACTTACTAACTTTTTTAGAATTTACCATATTGTATAAATAACTACTATTACGCAAACTTCAAAATATATCAATGTTATAAGTTAAAATAAATTTTAACAATACCACAAGATAAAATTATTTTCACAAGCAATACCATCAGTTTTTATATCTGAATTAATAATAAATTTTTAAGCATATGTGTAAAAGTACGCTTCATTGAATAAACAAAGAGAGAACTTGTGTCATAAACGAGACGTAAATAAGTATTAATAGAAAAGCAGTATAACTAACATCAACATAAACACAAGCATTTTTGTATATTTATTGTATATAATTTATAACAAATTTTGCTATTTACTGTAAAAAGAAAAAAAACTTTTTTGCGTTTTAGAAATTGTCGTTAATGTAAACTGTTATCAAAAGAAGCATGTAAAAAACAAGCAATAATTTTACCTTTTCAAAAGTATACGTTAGTCGGATAATTTTAGAATTTAGTCGATTCCCATTGTTCAAAATATTTACAAAGCAAGAGTATCAGCTGACTCCTACTAGTGCTCCAAAGCCAAAACGACAGATTAAATTCCAAGCAAACAAAGAAATCAACATGTAGATTTTCGTATGTCATTGAAAATGTACGCATCGAATGCAAAAAATGTTTTTGCGCATGCACAGAATGACATTACTTGATGATCGATTGCTTTTTAATATCAAAAAAATACCGTTTGACAAACATATAATACCTTAATTCTGTCGAAATGTAGAAAAGAAATTACGTTCAATCAAATTACGTTATAATAAACTTTGCATGACACTTTCTCTTGACACTTGACAACCTTGAAAGTCTAAAGTCTGACTGAAACGCCATTTCTTATTACCCTGCATCCACACTCCACAATAGCATGTAAAGCATATGTGTAAACATCGAGATGACGGTCATATAACCGTTTGTCTAATTTTTTTTTTCGTAAACACAGCTTAAATGAAAAAAATCATTAATTTTAAATTTATCCTTCTAAAAAATTTGTTTACTTCAGGAGCACATCTCAAGAAAAATGAAAAATAAGGTTACGTGACCGTCAATTTGATTTATGCGTATGCTTTTTACATGCTATTGTAGACACAGCATCAGTGAAGAATGCTTTCACAAGCCAAAGTTATTGCACTATCAACAATCAAATATAATTTTTTGAGTGCAAAATTCAAAAATATCAAGCCTAATAATTACTCACACACGAGTATATTGCTCAAAAACTGAACGTTAAGGTTTTCATTCTATACATTTTTAAATAAAATTATAATTAATCAATTGTCATAGATATAGAGACTAAGATTGTAGCAACTGCTCAGACCATTTTCTTTTTCAAATGATCTGCTTAAATTATTTTCAGAACAAAATTAAATGTGAATTATATATAACTCTAATATTGTAAGGTTTATATAGTTCTTTGTACAAACGAGGTGCTATAAAAAATTTGATCATTACTTTAGAATTATAAATTATAATAATATTACGATTTCATATTTGTTAATTAGAATTATACCTTTCTGTACGCATGCGTAATGCGATCTGAGAACGGGAGTCAAATTAAAATCTGGTACAATACTGCAATCGTGTTGTCAGCATAAATCAGCATTAAATTTATTTAACTTTTTATACTGTATTTAAACAATAAGTTATTATAAATATAGTTAAATAGATGTCAGAACTATTAGGAGAATCATTTATGAGTTTTTTATAGTTACAGCTTCGTTGAATTAGATAAATATTCTTATTGTTATTAATTCATGCATTCCTAACCTGGAATCCGATATACATAACAGTCACAAATCCTCTTAATATAATCAGTGATATTTTTCAAATGGATATAAAAAAGAAAAGAAAAAATTATTTTTCTAATCAAGGAAGTGACTTTAAAAAACGAAAACATTTAACTTTAGAATCTGGCATGAAAGGTTTCCTGTGTACTTGTAATTTCCGTGAGAAAGACTGCGTCCGTGAAGCTTACAATATATTGAATGAATATGCTGACAAAGTTTATGGAATAGACACAAAACAAGTAAGATATAATCATTTATGTGAGATATAGTTGTATTAAAATGAAATTGTTAATGATCAATAGATAGCAGATATAAATAATTCTATGGAAGTCACTAGTGTTCAAAATAACGAAGACAATAAGGTAGAACCAAATGAAATACCAATAAAAAAGGAAGAAGCTAAACAAAATGAAAATGAAAGGAGTAAAGATAAATATGAAGAAAATAAAGAGGAAAATAAAGTCAATGAAGATGAAAATGTAGAAAGCGAAGATGAAGATATCTCTGCTACTTTGAACAAAGAACTGGATGAATTAAAAGCAGAAGCTTTACAATCACCATTACAGAAAAAATTCCAAGCAAGTATACTTAAAGTTTTATTTCTTTTTTTTGTTCATAGATTAAAAATTAAAACTGTATTTTAGGTTGTTGATACTGGTGTAAGCAATGTTGTTTTTATTAAAACCACAGTTTCTGATACCTTAAAACTTTCAACTGCTATTATTGAAGACATTCATAAAAATAAAAAACAAAAGTCTAGATATCTTTTAAGAATGCTACCAGTTCAAGTGGTTTGTAAAGCTTACTTAGATGATATAAAGTCTAAAGCTGAGGTTCTCTTTGAAAAATATTTTGCTCAAGAACCAAAAACTTTTAGTATAGTATTTAAGTAAGTTGAAAGATGATTGTTAAAAATATGTTTATTTGTTATTTCTAATATTTATTATTTCTTTTATTAAAGCAGACACAGTAATAGCAATTTAAATCGCCTAGATGTTATTGAAGATTTAGCACAAATAATTTCAAAGAAAAATCCAGGAAACAAAGTTAATTTGAAAAATCCTGATATTGCTGTAGTCATAGAAGTAGTAAGAGCAGTTTGCCTCATTTCAATTGCTCCCCAATACTTTACTTATAAAAAATACAATCTTATAGAAATTAGTAATCAAAAATAAATACCATTATTTTAAAAATGCTTTGAATCAATTTTTACATGTATGTATACAGACTGTGATTGAAAGTGTTGTAGGTTAGTTTGGTGATCGCGAGTAAGGCTACTTAATTATACAAGAAACAGAATCAATCCAAAAAATTATTAAATGTAATTAATGCATATTTGTCAATATTACTGTTTATTGTAAGCAAGTATTTATAATAAGATACTCTTAAATGCACATTAACCACTTCGTAATACATTGACATAATAATCTATTATAGTCACAATGACAAATTAAATGCTCAATACTATAGTTTTTCGTAGAAGTTTCCTGCATTATTATCTTGCAATGTACAATATCCACATACAAATTCTTCGATATAATTAGGGTAAAATAAGAGAATTTGATCAGGAGACCAATGAACATAAAGTAGAATTTCTGCATAAATTAAGTCAACCCTTTGTTTATCCATCCTGATCCTAGTATTAAAAATATTGTTACTTGTTAGGTAATTGAAATATTCTATCAATTCATAGAAAATATAATTAAGATTTTAGAAGCTCTAACAATGTAAATTTTCTAAGTACATTTACAAATAATTAACAAAAAATGCATCTTTAGTAAATTGAAAACTTGTGTAATTAATTTTTTATATGAATTAATGAATAAATAAACTCAAAGATCTGCTTATTTTGTGATTATATCATAAAATGCTCTAAAAGAATTCTATTTAATACATGCATTTTTGTTACTACAGCTGCATGTGCTAAAGAATTTATACATTACCATTTTGATCCAATGTAAGAAAACTCAAAATTTCTTGACATTGGTACAGGAATTGTATGGTTGTGTACTACACTCTTTTGGCCATCAAGACTTAGAGTTATTCTATCAGTCTCATCATCAAAAGTCAGTTCAATAAAACTTCCTCTATTTATTGCAGTCAATGCAAATTTTGGATTTTTGTAGTCACATCGAGCAAACATTAACATTTCTGAATCTATTACATAAGTATTAGAAATGTTCTTGGAAGAAATGATAACTTGAGGTGTCAGAGTACATGTACCTATTAAAAATTAAAGCAAATTTAGATTTCACAAACAACTAGTTCAATTGTTAAACGTCTAGTTCAGTTGTAAAATACCCACTGAAAAATGATTTCAAGAATGCACTATTGATGTATTTATGCAATCTACTTCGAATTAAAATGTTATCAACTAAATTAGCATTAAATTCTGTGTATATTTTTTCACCATTGACTGATACTTCAGCAACATTGGAGTCTTTTGGAAAAGTTGTTGTGACTGTAACTTTATTTGCATTAACGAACCTATAACTATTCCCTCCAGCTAAGTCATATAACCCTCTTAATTTCCATCCTAACTTTAATAAGTTTAAAGGAAGCTATAAAGTAATAAAATTATCAAATTATATCTTAATAGTAATATCAAAATTATAACAAAAAATTATCATTACATTTTCATGTGTAATTGTGACTTTATACTTCCTCAAAGTTGACATTTCTTTTGAAACTTCATAGCAAGCTTCAGTAAATGGGGTAAAATATTTTCCTTGTACTTGTTCTTGACACTCATTGTAAGGCCATATATTTTCTTTGGCTTCTCTGATTTGATCGTTAGATATTTCTCCAATCAAACTTATATCGAGTAAGGATCCATGACAATTTCCTTTTGCTGCATTTGCCAAGCCCCAAACAGCATGAAGTTTCATTTCAGTGGGATCACTTGGTTTTGTGCTCAAAAAGTCCCAATCCCAAGGAGTTTCTCTATCTACTTCAATGCAGAACTAAAAAAATTTAATTCTAAATCTATTATACAAAAATTGATTTAAAGATTCGATTTTTTATTACTTTTAATATTTTGTCTTCTGAAGTGATGCTTCTAGTTGCTTTAATTTTTAATGTATCTGAAAGCCAACTTGTGATGTCATATGCAACAGCAACATTCCACTGACTTAGTATTTCCGCCGTGTTGATATTTTTTCGTGTTAAGGCATATATATAATTTTTATTACGCTGCGTATATTCGAATTTGACCTATGAAATAATTAAGTGACAATTTCAGTTTGTCATATATTAAAAAAAATTAAATTACTGCATTTACCTCAGAAGAGAGCGCACTAATTGGTTTGAGATATGCTTCTAAACCACAACTTCCTGATGGTGGAACATAAGACAAGTAATCAAAAATATGCAACCCTAAAAGAACGACTTCCAGAATAGGCGATATTTGGCAATTGCTTTGATGTGTTGATAGAATATCTGTTAAAATTGATTCTTCATATGGACTTCTGTCTTCACAATCGAATGTTTTCAGACCAAATACTCCTCCTAACTCAGAAATTTCAAAATCGTATATAGTTTTGGACTGAAAAAATCGTTGAATACAAACATTAATTTTAATTGCAAAAATTGTCATAAGAATTTTTTTATAAAATTTTACCTTAGTATCTCGTTTCGGTAAACGTTTAACAGTATGGACAACTGAACAATTAGGACAAATATATTTTAATCTATTTTTTACTTTAAAACCTACGATAGTTGTAATTGTTCGAACGTGTGCAATGAGACCAGCTTTGAATTTTTCTTCAGGTGTATTGTAAGAAAGGAATAATGTATCGTGAAATCCAAAAGTTACATTCACAGGCAAGTAGCCATGAACAGATTGAGATCTAACTGCTGCATGCCAAAAATCGCTCAAGGGATTATAATTTTCAACCATTTCAGTTCCATGGATTGATGTTCTAAAAAAAAAAATAATAATTTCATATTGTTAGTGGTAACAAAAATGTCGTTATCAAAATTAAATACCTCAAGATAAAATGATTATTTCGACCACGTAAAATGTGAGTGAAATTTCCTCTCATTGAAAATAAAGATGTAGCAATCACTGCTACTCTTACATTTGTGCCCAAATCCGTAACTTGAATTGCCTCCATGGTCAATGGTACATGAATTCTTTGTTGATTTACATGGAATTCCATTGTTTCGTACACATGGTATGTACTCTCCTTCAACGTTGATATATCTAAAATAAATAGAATTATTTAAACTGCTTATATTGAAAAGCAAGAAATTAAAAAACTCAAATATCTTTAGATGGATCCATTTTTTCGTTTTGTTGCAATACTCCATAAGTTAAAAACTCACATTTGAATACTTCTACAAGATTTGTTTGATTAAGATGTAAACACAAAACAGCTTTCTGCTGAATTTTAACAATAAGTTCAAAGTGCACTGGGTTGCCATTCAAACTTTTTAATTTAAATTTCTTGAGAATGTCTTCAATACGAGTTGACAAACTTAAGTCATTCAAATTTGTTGAAATGGCAGTTAATATTCCTTCACCTTTGATGTATATCTGTAAATTATATTAGTATCAAATGGATGGATTACTTTTTATCAATTTATTACAACAAAATTACATACTGAAACGTGATTCAAATCAAATCCAGTACCATGATTATTTAGAGTAATGTAAGCTACTTCTGGAATGTTGGTTACGGAATTGGCAATGAGTATACCTTGAACAAATGCTCCAAAATGTCTTTTTGAATCTTGATAATCAAACATATAGTTTCCAGTGAGAATGTGTTGATTGAAAGGCGGCTTTTTCATTATTCTAGCAAATTGCGCTACAATTCCACTCCTATATAAAAAAAATTATATATATTTAAAAATGGAAAATGATAGATATTACAAAAAAAACTTTACAAACATCTTAGCATAACACGGAAATTTGGTTCTTTCCACTGATTTCAATGTAGTATAAAAATAGTTGTAAAGATGTGGGTTTGGTTCACACTTTAGATACCAATATAAAGATAATAAACGATTTGCTGATGGATTAGAAACAATCAGTAGCGTTAACGCAGCTATGCGCATCTCTAAATGTTCTGTTCGGTTGGTAAGAATAGGCCAATATACTGGATATATCTAACAGAAAAATGTATTTTAATGATTTAATACACGTAAAATAAATGATCTATAATGATATATTTTTATTTATGCTAAAAATGGTAAGGAAAATAAATCTATATGATAATGACTATACAGAACCAAGAGTAATGCAAACAGGTACCTAGTGTACCTCTGCAGCGTTCTAAATAAGCGCAGTTTTTGAGGTAATAACAAAATCAATAAAATCTAACAATATACCACATCAGGGCGAAGAGGAGCAGTTGGTAAAGACGCCCATGCAGCAAGAACTCTCAAATGCCTGGATTCTCCATTGTTTCCACTTGCAATAGGTTCAAGAAATTCCACAACTCTACCAAGCTGAATATTTGACAAACCCTCTAGCCATACCATTTTCTTTTCATAATCTCTGCTTTCTTCGATAAAAAATTATGACTGTTAGCATATAGAATTGATTTTAAACAAACGGTATCCAGTTTATTTATGTACCTGTCAATTTATCTAAGTAAAATTTGACATAATCATCAAGCATTTCATACGGACAATAAGCAAGACATGTTTTGTAGATTAAAGTTCCAAATGTAAGTATCCCAGTGTGTTGAACTTCAGGAGCAATTTTATTATGAAGATTAAGTAATGGTTGTAAACCCAACAGCAGTTGAACATCAGGTTGACGAACATGAAAAGGAAGATGAGTCAAGAGTTGAATTGCAGTCATATCTGACACACTTCTTGATTGAATAAGCTCTAGAACAAACAATGCTGATTCTGTTGTTCCTACTTGTGGCAGTGCTTCTAAAAACATATTCCTACAAATTTATTCATAGTTAACTATATTATTACAAAGGTATACGATTTCGTCACATCCTAATTGTAAATACCTAACAGTTTCTTCTTTGTAACTAGTTCCAGATATGTTATTGTAGGCTGCTTGTAAATCTACTCTATTTAGCATACCAAGATAGTACAATAACACAGAAATAGTTGTATTGTGAAGATTATTAACTTCTGTATCGAGTCCAGGATTTTCAAGTCGTTGACTCAAACGATCTAGCAGTACACTGATCTGCAAAACGTGCTTATTTTATTCAACAATTCAATGTATGAAGTTTGTAAACGTCTCTTACAGTTTTCAGAATGGAAGCTTTGTCCAACACCCCTCTTCCTTGAGTTAAATCGTCCCCTGGCAAATCGTGTTGAAGAGTTTTTATTTGAAAGTTATTCGTCTGTACTTTTTCTTCGTGATCTCTTTCTGATAACAATCTCATTTTTTGGCTGAAACCAAACAGATAATTTTGTTTTCTAAATGATAAAAAACAAGTATAAGTAAATCTGTTTCAGCCAAGAAAGCTCAAGCGTTCGAGCTAAAGCTCCACAAAGTCGAACTCGAGCTTTTTAATAAAGAAAATTACATAGCATTTAAAGAACGGAATCCACGACTAAGAGTATTTGAATAAAAATTAAGAAGGTTTTTAAAGTGTCAGTACAAGAACGAAAGCTCAAGCTGACTCTGTGCTCGAAAAGCTCGAGACAGCTCGAAACTTGAAGCTGAGCCAAGCCATTATAAAAGCTTCGTGAGTATTAATTGTTTATTGTTTAACTATAGTAACAATACTGTCTTTGATGCACAACTCACTTTGAAGTCATAAAATGAGCTTCACCAAAACTTTGAAAAGGTTGAACGTAAATTTCACCTGTAGCATTAATGCTTAAGAATTGTGTTTTATTACCTACGACTTTGGCTTCATAAAATCTTTCACTAGACTTTAATATTGGATTCTGCAAAGAAAATATCAGCTGATAAAATTGAATAAAGTATAATATAAGTATCATATATTAATGAATTAAATGGTATCACTTGATCGACGTTTGAACATGGCATATGAGGTACATTACTCCAAACTCGATGTGAATGACCTTTACATTTTCTAGGATCGACTGATTTCCGTATCATACGTTTATTGTCTGATTCGACCACAATAATATATTCGATAATACACTCTCCATAATGATTCACCTACAAATATCATCGTGGTAAATGTATTTATAAATAGGTCTAAATATGATAAGTTTATTAAAGTCAAAAATATAATGAAAATGAGTCTTGCGAGTCATATTGAAGTTGATCGATAAAGGCGACACTTTTTCGCCTAAACGTTTGCAAAGTACTGCCAAGAGGATATCAAAAACTTAAAAATCTTACCTCAGTTGAGTGGAATGCTGCGTGTGTTTCTAAAGCATTTAAATTTAATTGCAAAATTCCAGCAAGACTACGTTTAATGTTTGTTGCCCACACTGCTTCATTAGCTTCAACGCTAAAATTATCTACTCGTCCATTTTTATATTGAATTTTAAATGGCTTTAAGAGATCAACAGCAGGACCATCAACATTTATACCACTTTTTTTCATATCAAGCTCATCTGCGCCGTTCGAAACTTTTGTTTTTAGATCTTGAAACTTGACAATTTAATATGTAAGGCTATTGATATTTTTTTTAAACGATAGGGCTCGAAGCAACGACATTCCTAGATCAATCATGTATTACCTGTATTAAAACTTCATCGTAGTAAGCTTTAACAATCAAAAATCCGGCAAAGCCCCAAGACGACTGCGCTTTTGATGGCACCAACACACCAGAACTTGACACCGCTTCATATTCATAAATATATTCTTTGCCCGGCGTAAAAATTGCTTGGCTGATCTCGACTGTTAAGGATATATAAGCGAATACTGCCACTACCACTGTGATGATATAATTTGAAAAAAGTCCCCTCAACATATCTACAATGAAATAAGTACCGATTCGGCATCAGCTTTCCAACGATTTAGAAAAGACAAGTTATAAGTGCTAACCGGACTTTCAAGCATGCCATCAACGATTGGTAGCTTTGAAGAAACTGCTCAAAAAAAACTAGAAAACACTATCAAACGCATTTCAAAATGTTCATTATCAATAGAGAAAGTAAGATTAGTGATAGAAGTGTTGTTTTAGTATATTTGAAAAGAGATAAAAAAATTATCGTAAAGAGGGAGAGAGAGACAGACAGAGAAAAGAGAAAGAGAGAGAGAGAGAAAAGTAATGAGAAAATGAGATAACAGAAAAAGAAGAGAAAACGTACTTGGACGTCTTGCGTCGTGTGAAAGAAGGCAGACAGCTGCGAATGAACTGCTCTATAGAAGTCCAGTGATGACCGCAATGAGGCCGTCTTGTTTCTTCCTATACGTTGTTTTCACTGATACTTTGAATGTGTACGATCAGAGCAGAGGCATCAATCTTAAAACCCAAGAGCCAATAAGAAAATAAATAGCGCTCATCAGCAACAGCAAAGATGCTTGAATTAAGAGATAAAGCACAAAACCAAATTTTTGGTATTCGCGAAAATAAAGCTCTCAAAAATTGAAACTCGCACGTGAGAAAAGTTCGTAGACTATTTATAGACTGGTGACTGTTCTAATAGGAGAACAGAGTAGGATTAAGATAAGATGACCTCTGACCTCTTTCTCTCCGACTTCTCTTTTACACACACGTACATGCATCTATCAGTTCGAGAGTAAAATATTATCTAGCTAAGGGCAAAAACACAGACATGTTCCTCTTCCTTAATAGGCATTTTCGTCACTTTTATTATGTACAAGATTTAAAATCGAAATATCTACAATATATAAAATTGTTAAACAATCATATTACTTAAGTTAAACGCCGAGCTCACTTAAAAATCGATCAGTTCCACTTGATGCTCGTTTCGAACATTCAAATAAATCCATTGATTTACATCATTGACTCACTTGATCCGAGCTTCGGCAATATAGATCTTCATATTTATTTACAGTGGTTTGATTATCTTTAGAATAGACTTGGAGAATTCCCATGCTTCACTGTAATTAAATAATTACATTTTTCAATTTTTCACCAAGATGTTTTAACTTTAGTGTTAACATTTAATTTCGTTTCAAGGTGTTTGTTTCAAATAACAAAAATATTTTCATTTTGAATGTTCTTCAAATTGAAGAGACAATGGAAAGTAGAACCCAAAAGAATAGTAAAAAGCGTAGATAATGCCACTATTTGCCATAGTGTCGAATACAGAAAATAACAGTCACCATTGATTTTTTTTATCAATAATCAGGTATACGTAAAATTCTTACTTGTGAGCTGGATTAGCTTGATCAAGTTGTTCACTGAGTTGTTGTATTAAACTTGAAAACATTTTCAAGTGATCGATTGTTTCTCCTTGCAGCCATGCTCTTGGTAAAGTGCTCATAATCTAATTTAAAAGAAATAAACGATATTTAACTTTTTTCGATTATAAATCTAAATTTATACCGCGAAATTTATATTAACGTACCATGTTAGCCTTAAGAAGAGCATCGGGAGGAGCAGAAACTCTTAAACCCGCTAAAAGATAGCGATTCAGCAAAGATCCTAAAGCGATATTTTTAAGTTTATTATCGCCAATCAAGCCTTGCCAACTCAATAGATTTCGAAGTAATTTTACGGCCATGGAGAACTGTCGTTGAAAGAATTGGTGTTTTGGATCCATAATACTGCAATATTCATAAAGTTCATTCGACCAATTAATTAATTTCAAATTTGAAATTGTGAATTTACGCAGCTCACGTTTTAGGAAAAATTGGAATGAAAACGTCGTTTTCAACAGCGGTTTGCATTTTATCCATGATTGCATTGAAAAATGTTTCCATTTGTTTACTACAGTCATTTAAATTTGGATAATCTCTCACAAGACGACCGGTTATCCCAACTAATCGTAACGTTTGTGATGTAGACATAGGATCCCAAATTTTTTCAACGATCGCTGAAACATTATTTAAAAATGTTACAAAACGTTTTATTAATAAAAAAAATATATTATAAACGTACTTGTTAACTTTGGAATGACAACTTTTTCAATTACTGACGGAATCAATCGTACGTCTGGATCGCTACGAAGAGATTCTTCAGTTTCTTTTGTATCTAACGCATACAAAAGTAATGCACTATACCACTTTGTCCTTTCTAAATCAGAACTTTCCTAAAATTAAAAAAAAATTAGTTGTATTTGAAAACGGTAAAAACAAAGTATGTTAGATATTTTCATAAACTCACCATTATTGGATTCCAAGTTAGAAGTTGTAATCGAATAATTGGCGATATCATTTTTGGAATGCTAAGTGATGCAAAAGTATCTGTATAATACTCTAGGTCAATAGATTTCCAGTCTTCAAGTTTTGATAAAATTCCTTTTAGTGTACAAAAGTCATCTTCTACATCTAAAAAGAGCTCCCGTGAATCATTCTCGATGTCCTCTGAAAGTACAAATGTAAAATCACCTAATATACGAGTAATGAAAAATCTAAACCCATGAATAAAATGTAAATTTTTATCTATTTAACAATGGAGAAAAATTTAATGCAATAGCTCGACAAATAAGGCGGTTGGTTTGTTACTTATTTTTGTGAAATATATCTTCCTAAATTTATATAGACATATTTAATAGAGATTCTTTAGTCTAATACTTTTAAACATAAAAACTTACATGAGATTTATATACAAAGCAAAAGCAATGACGTCGATTATTTTTATGATATACTCAGCGATCGTATTTATAGCGTAACGCAACTTTTATACAATATAATTAAAATTTAATCAAAAAATTGAACGGTACGGACCTTTTATTTGCCTAAAGGAAAGATTCTGCTGTTCTGTAACTTCATCGTCACTTGACATACCGTCGATATGCCTGGGTAATATTGAAGCTAGTTCTCTTGCTCTTCTCCGTCGTGCTCTTCTCCCTTCACGTTCTGTAGCGCGCCGCATACGTGCGTCGTCCTCAGGTCCTCTTCTTTGAACAGGCCCCCCTTTATATAAGTAAAGGAAACAAGCGTGTCAATAATTATTCAAGAATTGCAATATTTACTATTAAATGTATCTTTATACTGACTATTATTATCAATTATTTACAATATTTACAATAATTAAAAACAGCTTTTTAATTATTTGAGTATTTCTATTCTACAATTAAAATTTTTATTACGCTATTTATTTAATTAAGGAAATAAAATAACTGACTTGCAGCAGTTGTAACTTCTTCTGCTTGATCTCTTGTATCTTGTCGCCGTCTTTCTACAAGTTCCGTTGATCTATCTCCATATAAAGATGTCCAACGAACTTCCAAGGACTCAATCATAGGCAGCTGTTAAGAAACAATTTGTATATTAACAAAAGTCAAAACGGATGATATTTAATAAAACCCTTTTAAAATCCTGATCAATATTTTTTAGTCTTTAAACTTACAAGAATGAAATAGATAGATCTATTTAATATAAATCTATCTAACTTACAAAGGCACGAATTCAAATAAAATTTAAAAATAAGTTTTTCGTTCAACAGCAGCAACATCAATTGTTTTTCAGTAATTTTCATGCTAAAAAATTAAAATTTGCAAAAATTGTAATTTTTTGTGATGAAATCATTTAAAACTTTATAATTTTATTAAATATATCAAATATAATTTGATTTTAATATTGTTGTGTAAAGAGTTGCTTTGATTTTCTAATTTTTGAACCCACCTTCTCATCAAGACACTCTACCAAGTCAGTGACATACCCACGCATCTCTTGGTAATATCTGTAGCGCTGAGCCATCTTTGGTGCAATTATATCTCCTTTATCATATTCTTTTTCACTATTTTCCAAATCTTCAACAACTGCTTCAAAATTTGAATTATGCCGTTCATGTATCTCTTGCAACTCACTTAAGCTAAAACAGTATTTAAACATTAGCAAATCTTATCACAACAAATATATCGAAGCTTTTAAACACAACAAATAAATAATTTTTGCATGTTTCATAATTTTCACAGAATAATTTAAGTTTTCAATACCTCTCACGTAATTTATTCACAATATCTTCAATTTTTGCAGGTACATCTTCTGTTGGATCTGGTGGCTGTATACAAGGAGGTGGTGGAGGTGCAGGTATCATATTTGTCATCATAATTGAAATTCCCGATTCTGACATATGCGTCGAACCCATTCCGAACGCAACCTGATGCATTATAGAATCCTGCTGTGCTGCTGCAATCTACATTAGCAATAAATAATGCCTATAATTATCATTAATAATTATTAATAACTTTATTTTTTATCTATTCTTACCTGAGCTCCAGTGACTCCTTTTCTAATTTGTTGTACTTCCCACTCTTCTATTTCAGGTTCATTTTCGTCATCAGATACTAGAATAAAAGAATTTATTATTAGTTACATTTATATTATTATAAACTGAAAAATATCATCCTACTAGATATTTATTTTATTTTTAAACTTACGCTTCATTGTTGGTGCTTGTGAATCAAGGAAAGCTTGTCTTCGTTTTTCTTTATCTAAAGCATCCGTATTTACATTTAAATTAATTCTCTCTTGAGAATTCTCATCATCACTGTGATCGTCGTCATCCTCGCGAATCAATCTTGACGTTCCTTTATCATCACTGAAAATATAATTTTATTAAAAAGATGCTCAACTGATACTTTACAAAAGTAACTTTTCTGAAATGTTTGAAATAATGAAAAATATTTTTGCAATAAAAATTTACTTTTGTTCTTCTACGGGAATGTAATCATGTCCTAATTCTCGAGCTTTTTGCCTCCGTTTCCTAGCTGCATGGATCATAGCTGCATCTGGTATACAACCACCTATTTAAAAAAGTTTATTATTATTTCCATTTCACCTTTTACATCTTTTTCAAAATAACTAAAGATTTCATTGAAAACAATTTTACTTTCAAGAAAAAATTTCATATTTTCCGATCTATCTGTCTTGGTCTGAAATCTATGTCCGTGATTAGTATCTACTTCATCCTCAGAATTATAGTCATTCTTGCCTGCAGTAGCTGCATCTCGACCATTTAAAATTATTGGACCAGAATTTTTCACCTTAACCTATTAAGAAAAGAGAAAATATTAATAAATGAATAGTTTCAAAATTTAGCAGATATTCAGCGTATATGAGCTTTCACATTCATACACACTAGCTGAGAAAAAAGACCAAATAATAATCAAATAAATAATAGCAGCAGGTGGATTTTGGCTTTTTTTCTTCTCAATACTGAGAATGAAATAGGTCTGACTAAGAGTATTATAAGAACATCTAGAGATAGCTTACTACTAGATCATCGGTTTTTATTTCTAAATCTTTTTCCTGCATAATAGACATGTTCGATGGGTCAGAGTCCACTTGCAATTTCTCTTCACCTTTCTTTCTTTTCCTCTCCTGATCAAGTTGTTTCATCAGTCTTCTACTTCTTGATGACTTTTTCACTTTAAAAACTTCTCCATCATCAGCTGTAAAATATAAATACAAATGTTTAAAAATTAAATTCAAAATTCATCACTTTTAAAAATTAACATCCTATTCAATTTTTATTTACCAAATCTTGTACTAACAGACTGTTAAAAGGGTTTCAGACAGTATATAGAAAAAAGCGTTATAATAAAAGAAAAACCATTTGCTTACCTTCTTCCAACTCCTCTCCGAAACTAAGAAGAGTCTGCTTAGGTTTATCCTTTTTTTTTACTTTATTTTTTGAGTTTTGTAAATCTTCAGTTTCGATTGATTTGTTTTCATTGTCCTCTTCTTCGTCGTTGAAGGGTCGACGACGGATGTTTCGTTTTGGTTTGTTGAACAGCGACATTGTAGGCTTTCCGAGTGTTCGTTACCTGAGAAACTGGAACCTGCAATGAAACTATTACGATTTGATCGCAAAAGAACACTATTTAAACTGATTTCCCATAAAAAACGTTTAGCGGCAGGAACAAGTGAAAACTCCACGACGATCTCCTCAACAAGAGGTAAAAGTAACCTCAACCAGCAATCTACTCGAAACCCAAGATGGCGATTCATTAGCTCGCACAAGCAACACACACATACCTATAGAGCAGCCAATCTAAAATTTGGTCGGTAAGGCTGATTCCATATAAATAAGTATGGCGTTCCGACGCGTGTTCGCGTAACAAACATGTGTTTGAAGTATATACTTCAAAATATTTAAAAGTTTGTAGTTTTTTATTGTTGTAATATTAAAACATCAACCATGGCGGAGTTTGTTCAAAAAAAGATAGAGGACATGCGTCCAGTTCTTGAAAAAATGAAAATATTGAAAATGCTGAGCGATGGAGAAATACGGTGTGTTATAGGTTATAATTAGCACATTAATATTGACATTTCTATCTCTCCTTTGGTTAAATTGAAAAAATTAATTTATCCAGATTGAAACAATGAAATTATACCGGTTTATTTATTTCTTTTAATACATTTCTTTACAGAAAGTTGACAAAAAAATGGAAAGAACACGAGTACAAACTGCAAAGACATAAAAAATGTAAAGAAGATTATTTACGTTACATTCAATATCAAATGGATTTGCTTAAACTAATAAAGCTGCGCAGAAAGGTTGGCTTCAAAACAAATAGTACTTCAATAATTGTTTATGTACTGTAAAAATTATTTTCTTTTAGAAATTTGGCATCACAAAAAATAAATCTGACCTTGACTTCACAATTGCTAACAAAATTAATCATTTGTATAAAGAAGCAATATATAGATTTCAAGACGATCTTCGGTTTTGGATAGCATATATCACATTTTGTAAACACTTTGTAAGTAAATTTATACTAGTTCCTTTCTTTAAATTTAAAACTATCTAAATAGACAACGAATTTATAGAAATTCAATAGCTGTGCAAGTCGAATGATAAGTAGAATGCTATTGGTTCATTCAGATAAACCAAAATGTTGGCACATTGCAGCACGCTGGGAACTAGAAGAAAATAAAAATTTTGAGAATGCCAGAGATTTTCTCCTTAAAGGCTTACATGTCCATAATAATTCTCAATTACTTTATACTACTATTTTCAAGTATATTGACTTTCAATCATGATAAACATAGAAGCTATTCTATTGTATTCACCCTATTTTATTGTATTTAGGTTGGAATTGGATTATGTACAGTCAAAAACCAAAAATGCTGAATCGAAAACTGAAAACACAAATGCTGAAAGTAACAATGATTTAGATATGCAATCTATATTGAGAAAAGCTTATTTGATATACGAACAAGCTTTTCAAAAAGTTAAAGATGTGAAGTTTATTGTTGAACTTTTAAATATTTTACAAGAATACAAAAACACAGAAAAGTTACAGCATAAGATTGTCAAGTAAATAAGATCTTTATCAAATTTATACCATAATGCACGTATAATTTTGTTAATAGTTTTAATAATTCTTATTGTTATTAGTGACATTATTGTAGAATATCCTCATGAACCTTTGATGTGGGATACCATGGCTCAGAGAGAACTCAAGGGTTTAATACAACCGACATGCAATAATGAAAATTCAATGGTAGTTGATGGTTCTGAGCCTGTTTCTGTACGGGACAAAATAAGCAATTGTTACGAAGTTTATCAGATTGCAGTAAAAAAAATAAAAACAGAAGAAATGTGGTCTTTGTTCATTGATTGCATGCTTGAAATAAATCAAGATGTAGATACTCTTCCAAATTTCAAACGTAAACTCTTGAGAAATGCCCTGTTGCAAGCTCATCAAGCAAAAAAGTTAAAGGAAAAGTATTATTTAGCCTGGGTAATTATAACACTCAATTAATATCTTTCAATGAGTCAAATGTAACACATATTGAATATTATATTCTTTTACTTTAGATTGACATGTTGAATGTAAATGAAATTAATCAAGATACTAAAAAAAACAACAAACTGTGTGAAGTTCTTTGTTGGGCTAATGAAGCTTTTCCCGAAAGTGAAAGTCTTTGGCAAGCTAAATTACAATACCTTTTACACTCTGATCAAGAAGAATTAGGAGAAGAAACCTTTAAAAAAGTAATGTTGAGTGCTTTGATATATATATTAACATTCTACAATAACATTAAAAAAATAACTGTATTTACAGGCTATTGAAATTTTAGGAGAAAACTCTATTTCTTTGTGGAAGTTGAAACTTCTCCACATTCAAACAAAAAATCCCAAGCTTTTAGAAAAATTTTATCAAGAAGCATTAGACAATAAATCAGCCATTAGCAATTATTTTAAACCACTTTATATAGAATGGATTGCTTTAACAAAAGGTACAAATAATTTCTTTTATTAAATATTAATAAGTAGTCGTGAAAAGCTATAATAATATTAAAATATCGTAGATATTGAAGTTGCACGAAAAGTTTACGACAAACTTTGTCTTACTCCTCCGTTATGTTTGGAGCTGCACAGAAAAATGGCTGTTCTTGAGATTTTGCAACCTGAAATAACACTGTACAATGCTCGCAAACCTCATGAAATGGCAACTTCACTATTTGGTAGAGATAATACTGATGTTTGGATTAAATATATAATTTTTGAGATGAAACACGGAGAAGCCACAAAAGTATCAAACATATACGATAGAGCTAAAAAAATGTTAAAACCCAAGCTTACAGATGATTTCATAAATGAATATAGTATGATCAAAGCTCATCCTAAATTGGTCGAAAGACCTTTGTAAATATTAATAGCATTATTGTAAAATGTATTTTAAATATATTTTAATTTTTACTCTTAAGTACAAAAATGTATATCCACGTCATTTTATATGACAAATAAAATATCAATAGAAATATTACGATAAATAAACAACATTCGATAAGACTACTATGCATGGAAAGCCTTTTTTGCTTCTAAAGGAAGTTCCTTAATTAGACCTCTTAGAATAATATTTCTATCAGTTTCGTTCCATACTCTACTTCCGTCTCTGTTGATTAAAGTGGTACGCATATCTAAACACATCACATCAGTGGTCAAAGAGTGTTTTTTATTGTTCAAATCGTTATTAACGCGATCCAGAAGTTTTTCCAAGTCGAAATAATTTGATCTAAAAAATGGAACAATTGAAGTAAAAAACTAATAAAAATATATGTATATAATTAGCTATAAAATTTCTTACTGAGTATTATCAATCTTTTTGGCAAGTTCTTCTTTTGTATTCTGTAATGTCAATAATTCATCTTTCAAACCGAGTTCCGGATCGTCTTGGCAAAGCTCAAAGCCAGGACGATAGGTTCGATTTTCTAATCTGGTTTGAACGCATTTTACGTCATCTGTCTTTGCTCGCAAAGCACTTTCCAATTCTTCCAATTGCTTACGTAAATATTCCATTTCTTTTATAAGCTGCAAACAAATAACGTAAAACTAATACATTAAAGTATTCATGGAAATAAAAAAAATCACCTTTAAATTTTGCCATTCAAGTTCATTTCTTGCTTTCCGAGAGGCAAAAGATCTTCGTCTCAAAGCATAATCCGTTGCATCTTGTTGAAATCTAACGTCATGTTTTGACTTTTCTTTGGTAATATGCATAGTTTCTCTCAAAGTATAAGTATCGCTCAGCTCGTTTTCAGTTTCTCTCTTTAGATTTTGCGTGTGCTCTAGCCAATTTGCATATGACACTGAGCTACATAAAACAGTAAATTTGATATTACTTAATGTATACATAATCTTATACAGTTTGAAGGATAACTATAATTACTAACTTTTCAGAGATATTTAGAGCATACGGTTTGTACGTAAAATTGGGAAAATCTCGATTTAGATCGTAATTTTCAGTATCGATTTTTATTGCTTCGGATTTGTTTTTTATTTCATTCATTACTTTAGACTTTATTTCTTCTAAACGGTTAATCTTGTCAGATGCTGTTTTTATGCTAAAATGTACAAGAAATTAACGTTACAATTTAATTAATAAAAAATGTTGTAAACCACAAAAAGAATTTACTCATTGATCATAATATTTTTCATTTGTTCAATAAGATCAAGTTCTTTTTTCAGTTCGATGTCCCCCTCGTCGTATGTGATCTCGGAACAGTTACGATTATTTCTTTTGGCTATACATCTGATTGTAATTTGCTCGGGATGATCTAAAAGTTCCAGCTCTTTTTCTGTGTCTGCTCTTTCTTCGATCAATAAATGGATTTCCTGCTGAAGACGCTCTTGTAATATTTCAAAGATACGATGCCAGCGAGAAATTTCCCCTATTCTGAAAAAGTATATGTGTAAGTTGAAAATGTTTGCGTACCAAATAATCGTAAGCGATATGCGGTGACGAATAATTGCATCGTTCCAATTGCTAACATCTATAACATTATTTATTCGTGGAAACAACTACAGGCATATTTGTAGTGTAGTTGAGTTAACCGAACCTGTCAGCTAGACGATGATTGTTCATGTGGTTGTTCCATTCGGTTTTGATATTCGTCTCCAAGATTAGAGACTTGGCGCTGTATCGTAAATCGAACGACTCGCATTCCTTTTTATTTGCACTCTGATGAAGCTCCCATTGCTCAGCGTGCCAGTCTGCCAGACCTGTTAATAAACACAATAACGACACTTGGAACATTTCATGCAAATGGATAACTTACTGATATGTTGCAGCGGTTTATCGTAAGCTTCAACATTCACCTGCGACATGTTTCGTAAGGAAAAAATGCACCTATTGTATATCGACCTGAGTAAAAGCTGTGAAGGCCGTGCGTCTCGGTTGCTAAGCAGTCGTTTGGCAGGCAATACTATATACCTAATTGTTGCATCGCATCGTAGTATTGACATTCAACTTTGAACATTTTTAGTCGTCGGACAATCGAGTTAGAAGAGATCATCGCTTTATTTGCATATCGGACAAAGAGCTGCGCGTAAAAGCAATATGAATCTTCGAAGTTATACTTTGCAAATGCATTCCTTCGCCAAATTCAAGTCTCAGGAGCGATTCATGGCCACCGACAATTCACACTAACTTCCTTTCGCTATATATCTATACAGCAGTCTTCACACCTGCGCGTCTTTTATCGTTATTGCAATCAACTTTTATAAGAGTTAAAATATGTATTATTTTAATAATGATGTGACAATGTTTCTCAAGGGGTATTGTTTCGTGCTACACGTAGCCAAATTTCGTAAATATAATACGTCCAAATATATTACGACGTTCAATCTTGGCGGATTACCATTGATATTCAAAAAAGCAGACGTGATTATGAAAAAAGCGGGAGAAAAGCCTCGTCTGTCGATGACCGTCACGTTTTTAAAAAAGCAGATAGAGGCGCCTTTACAAAGGAAATTGTTCCGTGTACTTTACATATACACTGCAGCCACACACAAACTACGTTAATTGGCAAGATATATGTGAGCGATACACCGAACGAGCCAAGAGCTGAAATTTCCAAGACGCTTCGCTTTATCCATTAATCGTCTTTGTAATCGCGGCCGTGATTTCGGGCTTTACAAACATGCTATACTGCGCGTAGGAGAGCTGCGAAGAAAAAATCAGGTCGTCAATGCCAACGCGAAGATTCGGGGAAAATCCGCATCACGAGTTCGTTAAAAAAAAAACACACACACACACACACACACACACTTACATCTTGTTCGGACAGACATTGACGGCTTTCACATTTGCGGATTGTCCGCGGGGAAAAAAGAAACGAGTGGGCGCGCGCTATATATGTGTTCACTCATACTAACGCCGATGAGAGAGCGTGCGATGCCAAATAATGACGCGCAAACACACACAACCGCGAGCAACGAAGACGCAGAGAGACGCGGCGCCCGCGCGTGGATGGCGGAACTTCCCAGTGAGAGCGTCGCGTAGTCCCCGAGCGCACGCGTTGCTATCCTCCTTCTCCGGCTCAGTTGGCGCTCTCCCGGCTGCTGGCTTTCCCTTGTCCTTCTGCGCAGCGACGAGACCATGCACGGCTGGGCGCTCGTCCTTCTGGCGCTGTTCGCCTCCGTCGGCGCCAGAATGGACCTCTACGGTAAGTATAGCAGCGCGGGTCCTTCTCTTACCTTGGCCGTTGCATCATTCGTTGCTTCTTACCTTTGCCCTGCCGCTCTGACTTGAGATCGCTTGCACGCTCAGAGCGCTCCTTTACTCGGGCCGCTGGAATACTTGGCTCTTGCACGGAGCAACGCGCGGTCCATCGTCTGTCCGCGGCTCGCACACCGCTGGAAAACCATCCAGTAAATATTTTATTATTCTGCACGGCGCGATCGGCTCTCGCGCGAGCAGGCTGAGCTTTATCGCCGACCTTATTTTCGACGATCATATTTTATTCCGTTCGTCCAATTGAATCATCGAGAACGGAAAGAACAGAGCAGCGCAGATACGCTTTTCGATATAACCTTGATGGATCGTTGCTGAACGATCCGTACGCTCGGAGTTCTTCGCAGCGCATGCAGTAATTTTTATCGCTCAATTATTCTGCACTCAATGGCTCAATTGGACAATATTGCACGTACGCGCGTCGCTTGCTCAAAATTGTAAAGAAGCTCACGAGCTCACGCCTGACGGACTCGATACGTTGGCGAACACAACAATTTCCATGCAATCGTTCGTCCGTGATTCAGGCGACGAGAAAGCTATCCAGGCACAGTTGGACGCCAGCCGTTTCATTGACTAACGTTGCGACGGTATAAAAATCCGTAATTATTCATTCGTGAGCGATGTAAAATATAAAAAATGCTTTGCCGGATGTTTTGTCTTAAAAAACAAACTTACACTTGGCGCCTCTTGTACATACATTTACGCGGCTGAGCCTTTTCATCCTAATAACATAATCGTGTATGTTCTAGCTCTTAGATATTGAAGCACTATTTTCTACGATTTTATTGTTCCAGTCCGATATTAGTTGATTAGCATGTTTTTCGTTGATACCATAACGGTAGTAAATAGACGATAGTAGATTTCACGGCAATCGGCATAGCATTTGACGTAATTTTGATGAGATACTCAGTGGGTTTGACTAACTAGGCGAGGTCGAACAATAAAGTCTCGTGAAAATGGCGAAAGAAGTCGATATTCTGCCGCCAGCGATACTAATCTACTATACAATGCCGAAAAATCCTGCTTGAGCGAAGGAGGCACACTTTTAGAGGGCAACAGGTGCCAAATGGAGGACGGCAGCGACGGAAAGTGCATCAAACTGCCCGACTGTCCGTTGAGAGTTCGCGAGGTCAAGGCAGGTCTGCGCTTCTCCAACTCGCCGGGCCGCTGCGGCTTCGTCGGCTTCATCGAGATCGTGTGCTGCCCCTTGTCGGAGGTGGAGGGCAAACCGGTGCCCCCGAGCCCGACCAGTCCAGCGACCTTGCCGCGGATCACGACCACCCTCGCCGCGCCCACGGTCGCCCCGACGCCTCTCTGGACTCTGCCTGATCCTCGGACCGATCCTCCCGACGGTCCATTCGACGACCCCTTTATCAACACCCAAGACATCGTCAGTAAACTTAGCCGTCGACCAGCTGACGCAGGTACATATTACCCCAACCTGCTACCACCTTCTGTCTTAGTTGACTCTGCACTTTCCACGTGCATTTCATCTTTTTAGCACTTACGTGTATTCTCCGTATATCTGCTCGAGTTCCAACTACTGATAACAATCACTGCTTTAAGAGATTTTCTAATTACAAATGATGATCGAATGATATAGTACATTACGATACAAGTGCGGGAAAGTAGATTCTTCTCTCGTGTGGCGTTTACTCCCGAGCGAAGCGAGGCTGGAAAGGTACACGAGACGAGAAACTCTTTCTATTTTTTCTGTTCCTCTTTATCAAGAGGCCAATAAACGCGTAAATGTGTTTTTGAGTGCTAGACACAATCCTATTGCTCATAATAAACAATAATAATTTTTAAAACGAAATGAACAATGGAAGTAAATGTTTCGATCAGCTTGCTTTATGATTACGAGAGGAATCACCAATACTTCTGAAAGTAATCAGGAAAAAGTGAATCCTTGGATCTTCGATGGAGTGAATGCGACGCATGGTGAATTCCCTCACATGGTAGCACTGGGATTTCAAGTAAAATCCAATCCCTCAGCGTTAGAATACAGTTGTGGCGGAACTCTCATTACTCTTCAATATATTCTCACGGCAGCTCATTGTGTTATCAATAATCATAATAAGAAACCGAGCGAGGTAAGCGTTAAAATATATAGTTCGCATTCTTAATTGCCAGAAAAATGATTTTTCTGTAAGTTCATTTGCAAGCGCAATTCAAAGAGCAAAGCTCAGAGAAGCCAGAGATGAATTTATATTATTTCATAATTGAGGAAAATGTATTTTGGAAACTGCGTTTGTTTGTAGGCAAAACTGGGTGCCACCGACCTAACTGACACCTCGGACAGTGTCCAGAATATAAAAATCAGTAAATTAATACATCATCCCAAATATAAACAATCTCTGATGTATCATGACATTGCCATTTTGAAATTGGAAAGACCAGCCGTGATGACGAAATACGTGAAGCCGATTTGTCTTCAAACGAAACCTATTCCAAATCTAAGTACCCTCGTGAACGCAACTTCGTTGATAGTCACAGGCTGGGGTGCCACGAGTTTTGAAATTGGAAGCTCCAATATTCTGCAGAAAACTCCCAGTATGCAGTGAGTCATTGAAAAAGAAAGCATACGCGATTCCGACAAAGAATAACTTGGCGCACAGCGTACAGAAATATTGAAGATTTGTACATATGCAGCGCGATATCTAATTCGTTAATTTGTTCTTTTTTTCTTCTGTTTTTATCTTCAGGTTGATCGAGCGACTTGAATGCACCAAATTTTACGAAAACTCTTCGAAATTGCCTCGAGGTATCGACGACAGTCTAATCTGTTTGACCGATGAAGACAAAACAAGACGCTCTGATTCCTGCCAAGGTGACAGCGGAGGTCCCCTTATAATTGGTAGTGATGGAACTGGCAGCATAATAGGAGTAGTATCTGCTGGTCAAAGCTGCGGTTCCCTCGTACCTGCCGTCTACACTAGCGTTTACTTTCATATTGACTGGATAGAAGAAGTTATATGGTCCGATCAGAGGCGATCTCTGAGAAGAATCTGATTGTCCTCTTATTTTGATGGAGCAGCATCGGAAGATCGCTCTCTAATTGCAGTTGGGCAATGACAATCGTCGTTAAGATAAACCAATATCTACTGAAAATTATAAAAACGACAATTAAACAATTCTTTTCTATGAACGTCTATCGAAAGCAGTGCTTTCATTAAATTCCTATTTATTTCGATATCCACAGCGATATGCTCTAGAACTCTATCAAACATTATTATTTTGATGTAGTTTTACACCTGATCGCAATAATGCGAGGCAAAAGTATTTAATACGTAGTATTGATTAATGTAAAATACATCAAACATGTATGTGAAATCGCTAACTAGGCGAAGAATTTTAATTTTCGATGAGGCAAAAAAAGAGTAGTGAAATAGCTGTTGAACACCGCATACGGAAGTGCATCACAGGTACCAACACGCATTAGTCAGTACTTTCAGTAATGTAAACTGAAGAAAGGAAACATATCGAAATTTTATTAATCGGATGAAGTAATTCTTCACGTATACTCATGAGTACTTTAATGAATAATATAAATAGAAAACTATAAATTTGTATTACGGTTTCAAATCTCAATTCAAAGCTCATTACATTTTCTGAAAGAGAAAGCTTTTCTATATGAATATTACAGTTTTATGCATTTCTTTAAATATTCCACAGAGAAAAAAGTTATGGAAAATTTTGGTTTCAGTGCATGGAAATCGTCAAAAGTTTGGAAATATAGGTGTTATAAATAATGAAATTGGTTATTCCCTCATAAAAGACAATCTTCATATATATCTACCACACAAAAAATGTGAATGCTTGAGGATAACGTTACGCGTGTCCTACACGTAGGTTGAAATGGAAAAACATGAGGAATTTAGTGGTTGTGCACGTGTACTTGAATTCTAGTAAAAAAATGTTTGTTACGATATCATAAAATGTCTGTCAATCTGAGAGCTTACATTGAAATTTAAGAATATTCGCGCAATATTTAGTTGCAGCGGTGACCTGCTTCAGTCGGATTTTCGTGGTTTTAAAAGTTCAAATAAATACGTAAGATTGACAAATCACCTATCATTGAATATTAATGTTGGGCTAAAATTATCATTTTGAAGAACCTTTAAGCCGATTTATCTGTATTTACGAACTCTTCTCGGTTTGACGCCTGCATGAGAGTTTTTTTGGCCTGCTCGTCTAAAATATAAACAAGGGCAAATAGTAAGCATTGGGTCATAATATAAAGAACAAATTTAAACTTGTACTCGATTTATTTGATTACGTCAAAAAAAAAATGAATCCTATAATACATCGCGATTTTATAAATTCTTGGTTTTTTTTCAAGCATTTCTATTTTCAAAGTATGTAATGATATTACAAAACATTCACTTTACCGTCGGCAGACTTTGAATTGAGTGAACCGGTTTTGCCAGGTAGGATTGTTGTTTATTGAGCTGGCCACACAATTCGTTCTATCCAATCTAAGTAGTAGTAAACAGATGTATAAATGCCAGGCACAGAGCTGGCGCAACCTTGGCCAAAAGAAACGATACCGAGGAGTGAGCTAACCACGGTTGACTTTAAAAACAGTGGCCCACCACTGTCTCCCTGGCAAACATCAGATCGGTCCACGGGATTCTCGTCCAATATGCAAAGCAAACTGTCATCCACCCCGTTTGGTATTCTGTTTGACGCTCGGTATTGCTCTCCACAAGTTTGCGAATCAATCAATCTGAGAATAGTCGATAGAATTTTAGACTCATTATTTTCCTGAGAATAATTCAATTGTATGTATCAGTAATTATTTGAACTTCGGGAACAATATGCTAATTTTGTTTTGTTTATTTAGAGTTAAATATATAAATTTCATTCATCTTGTCTCGTATTGTAAAATACTGATACATTTGAAAATCCCTTCGTAAAGTTTGCAAAAATGCATTTTATCTGGTACATACATAGTTTAAAATTAGATTTAAAAAACTGGATTAATGAGTTGATGTACCTGTAGGACTAAAAAACTTATGAGCATTACTTACGACAGTTTTCGAGTTTTCTTGAGATTCAAAGATGGCGAATCATCGTTATAATTAGTTACACCCCATCCAGTTGCAATCATTTCCGAATTTAAATACGACTTAAAAGCTGGAATGCTATACGTTTGAAGACAAATCGGCATCGTTAGATTCGATAAAATGATGGGTCGCCTCATCGTTATAATTGCAATATCAAAATAATTCCTACTTATTCTGTATCTAGGATGAGTTATTATGTCATCAATCGAAATCCTTTGTACATCGCGACTATTGTCTTGTAGACTTATAGAACCAAGACGAATCTATCGAAAAAAGTGCAAAAATATTAATTATTATGATTATATTTTGAATTGTCAATATATTTTTGCAGTGTACAAAAGAGATGTCTTATAAAATGTCAACAGCATTATATTGTAGCTCGAAAATCTGTACAATAAAAATCTACAAGCCACTTGCGTTTGACATGTGCTACGACAGATCTTAACCAGCTGGTTAATTTCTGCAGCTTACCTCTATGAGTCGGTAATTATTAGTGTTCAAAATACAATGAGCTGCTGTTAAAACGTGCCGATCAGTAATTAAAGAACCTCCACACATGTAGCTAATGATTGAACGATCGTTTTCATCATTTTGGTATCCTAGTGACACCATGAAAGGAAACTCTCCCGACTTAGCGTTCTCGCCACCGATGATATGTTTGTTAATTTCATAGCCGCTATAACCTGCGACCATTGCTTGATACTGCTGACAAGCTATCATAAAAATACTAATTATCAATAACCAATATGAATATTAATGTTTAATCATTATTCAAATCAATTGATCTTACAAAAATCAATGACAATGAAAAGGTAGTTGGTACTCTCGAATTTTTCAACGAAACTATAACTCAAATTATTAATCTTTTACTATTTTATCATGCGTTTAAATTGAAAGTCGCCTCGCGTCGCGCGTGAAGCTTTACAGATAAAATTGAGGAAAGTTAGTATAAGGGTATTTATTTTACAATGGACGTGAGTCACGCTCTATTTGAAAAAGAATATGCGCATAAAAGCTGTGTCTTCAATTATTCCCGATAAAAACCTTTGAAAAGTATTATTTGCACTACGAGTTTAATAAGGAGAGTAAGCAGTAGGAAAAAGCTCAGAAAATTTCAAGTTTAATCTCATCAGGCACGCATTTTTATGAAATTAAACTATTCATTTTTGTGTAATTTAAAAATTTCTCGTCACAGCGTAGCAACGAATAATCAAGCTTGTAAAGAATATCTGCACATATATTATTTTAGTATGGACTACTGACCTCGCTCAGCAGGTCTCCAGGTAGCTTGTGGTACGCTCGGTTCTAACTGCTTATTCAAAGGGCAACAAACAATTTCTATATTACCCTCGAATGAGCATCGTCCTTTCGCTGTATCAAAACGTTTGCCTTGTCTAACATGATCTATTCGAAACTCACATTTGTATATTGCCATGCACACTCCGGGTCCACTATCAGTTTCCATTCTGCATGTTGCACCTTCTGAATAATCACCTACGTGCGACAAACATATTTTAGATATAATTTGCGTCTTACCATTTACAAACTGATGTCTTTCGATTTTCTATCTTTTGAATAATCATTATGGTGTTTTCTTGTAAAAGTAACCTCTACGCGGGCAATATACTCATATTTATGAATAGTTCACTACCAACCAATAGTTAAATGCAACGTATCAATATCAACTTATTCAATAAAGGAATCATGCTACGTCTCTTAGAGCATGTGCATCAAACAAGTTCGATATTATATTTTGTTAATAGGCTAGTATTATTTAGCGAGCTTCCCTCGTTCTTTCTTTTACGTTTTTCTGTTACATATTACATCATTTGAACTTTTTACATGGCAACTTGGATATTCTAATGGATACGAATAAGTCATGCTGTTTAAAAAATAGACTACATACATCAATATTCATTAATGAATAAAAATACAACCTTCGCTCATTTTTTCACAAAAATCCTTGAACTTTTACTCGTTTCAAGATAAATTATCCAAAAGATTAATTCAACCTACAATCGATAAAGCTATTATACTATTATAAACCGCTAAACTTTACATACTCAATAGTAGTGATTATCGCTCCAGTCGTATATTAGTATGCGAGTAATACGTTTAAAGTCGTGCTTTTCGTTATTTCTATGATAACACCCATGAATATTCTTCAAATTTAACGGGGTTAATATTCTAATAATTAGTTTCCGTTGTTCGCATACTTCTTCATTTACAATGTGGAAAAGATAAAAATGTATTTTCCTATAATTTATTCCATTCATTTTCTTTCTCTTCCTACCAAATTTTCATAGGACAATATTAATTTCAATATCACAGGTGGTTATAAAATTAACGATTTGTAATGATGATTTGAAAACATAACGTCTTATGTTTTCGAAACGATTTATTAACAGCATATTTCTTGCAGATTATTATCCATGTAAATTATTCATAAATTTAATTTACTACTGAAATATAAATCTCAAACTCTTAGATATATAATAAGAACATTTCAAAGTATACGAAAATTCAAAATTTCGCGGATGTCGGCGACTCGTTATTTTTTTAACATAGTTAAATATATTAAAAAAATTAAAATATAAAAAATAGGAGGGGGAGGATCACTGTAGATGAGAATGATTAATATAGTGCTTGCTATAAGCTTATTGTTTTATTGTTAATAGGATTAATTTTTTTTTTTTTTTTGATAATCATATGGATGAAATACAACTTTTCAGTTCAAACGCTAGGGTGAAAATTGACTTGCTCAACGAAACAAATATATTGACATTCTTGCTCCTATATAATTCGTAAGCTTCGTTTTCTTAAAAGACTAGTGTTGTCTATTTATTTCTCATTCATTTTAATGCATGAATAGATCGAAACTTTTATTGGCGAAATTGACAATTCAAATATTCAATATACATTAAATATTCCCATAATTTGAAATGAGATATAGCCGACAATATTATTTATTAGTAAATATATAAGCAATTACGTTGACAATTAATACTCATGATTTTAAAATGCTATGAATCAAGTTTTAATTTTTTATCATTTAATGTTCTGTATTGAGAAATCACTAAAAAGTTTCAAAAATACGATAAAAAATGTAATACAAGTTCTAAAAACGTTATAGTTTTACATAATTATATTGCGTATCTTTCACGATGTTAATAACAGGTAGATATTCATGATTGTAATCAGAGTGAATTTTTTTTTAAATTATTCTAATATTTTACGCAAATGAATAAGCCCAAACACTGTACAATATTTTATCGAGATAATTTATAAAGTAATTTTATTGCCTATTTGGTTTATTCCAAACTAAATTTTCGCATAGAGCAAAGTTCAAATAATAGATCTATCTATACAGGTATCAGTTGGCTTTTATTTCGAGGTTAAGCAGTCAAATGTATATGTACATTTTTCTCTCTGTAATCTTACATAAAAACAATCTAAAATCATATTTTTAATTGTTAATTATTAAATTAATCATATTAAATTTACGTCAACTGTACTGATACACTTGTCGAACTTTTAATCATCCACACGAGTATGCAGTAATCTTTTATGAGTGACACAACACATATACATACTATCCCATAACAGCCGATCACGTGACTATCTTTCAGCCAATCATAGCTCGAATAAAAACCGCATCACTTTTATCCGGTTGTTTTTTATCCTACCCTTTTTACCAATAAAAACTTTAAAATTCTTTTAAATTTCAAATTTTATCTCTCAAATTTGAATTGTGGCGCATCGGAGTCCTCAGGTACCCACTGCCATTAAAACGAAACGAAACGAAACGAAAAGGTTGTTTTTTAGAAGAGGACCACATTTTTCAACTTTTTAACATCAAATAAAATTATTTTGACTTTTTAATGAATTAGTTCCACGTTCTTTTATTCAGTGAGAAAAATTGTAAATCATGAAAAGCTTATTCGATATTGTTTTCTCTTTATTACATTGATTCTAGTCACATATTTCTATTAAACATGAATGGGCAGTACTTAAAAGTGAACTAATCATAGAGCAAAGATTACGTAGCTAATAATCAATCATTATAAATTGAACGTGTGCAATTAAGTAAAAATACCGTTGTTAGGCAAGATGACTGTTCCTCCTATAGATTGTTGCACTGGGCAACATACAATTACGTCACGATCAGCGAAACCACAACGATCGGAGCCAGTGGGAAATTGTTGGTTTCTCATTTTTTTGACCCACCATTCGCAATTGTTAGCCATAACGCAAACGCCTGCACGTTGATCACTCGTAGTACAAGGTCTGCTTTCTGTAATGATACTGTCTAAAGATTTTCATTTTAAATTTGCAGATTAAAATTTTATACCATTTTCCAGTGAAATTTTCATGGACATAATCTCAGAATATATTATTCTATTTTGCTATAACTTTGATACGCGTTATCCTCATATTTTAGCCAGAGTACATCGTAATAATTAATTATTTTATTTTTAATAAACCTTAATGTGAAGTTGAGTTGCTGCAATGATACAACTTCACATTTATCACGTTGTCAGTTCTATATATTCTAAGAAAAAATTGTGATGCCTATTACTAATATTACCAATCGCTTCTCAATTTATTGTAATTTTTTAAAAATCTAACTACATTTTATAAGTTGCTATAATATGCATAACATTGCTATACGTAACTTATTATTAGAGAAAGAAAGTTACAAAAATATTGTTTTTTTTATTTTGTCTGCTAATCTTCCATATGGCAATCTCAACTGCTATCAATGCATCGATATTTTATAATGAAAACAATACATTCTAAAATAATATAATGATTATATTGAATTATTATTTAACGAAATAATAAAATACCTCTCATTGAGCTAAACTGAATCGCAACTTTAAAAAATAGCAATATATGCTTAAAACTTTAAACATATGCATCTGCAAATCACTTCTTTATTAAAAATTATGAAATATATACTTACCTGAATGTTGCGCACGAATAATAAAATAGTTACTTAATAATATCATAAATAAGAATAGTACGTTCACTAAACTAATATTTGCCTTCCGTGTGTACATTTTTATAGAGATCAAGCTATATTCTGAAAATTTAGAATAATATTTAATCTGAAATTCAAATAATATATAAATATAAAATTTTAATTCGGATTAGATTTTTCTTAAACACAGATTCATTACAGATATTAAAACATCAAATTATAGACAAGTTAGTGAATATATCAATTTAGTTAACAAAATGAAATTATTTTGTTGAACGTTCTCAAATACAAAGTAATCAAGCATACTAGCTCTTGTAATTTACCATCCCAACTGATGTACTTGCGTTCGTTCCTAATTTAAACGCAAGTTTTATCGGGCATAAAAATTTGTCTCTATTACCTTTTATTGTCATTCAACAACATGTGTGTCGTGAACTTGCCTTTGATACGCATAACACACTTCCAGACAAGATAAGGATATATAATGCAAATCAGCACATAACATTTTTTCGATTATTATTTTGCAGCAAATACGTCAGATGTGATTCTAATATAATTGCTTTTTCGAAATGTATATTTATAATATATTAAGTTTTGAATTGATTAACGTTAAAACACAACGTTATAAAGTTAGAAAATTGAATGAATAAGCAAGAAAGTAGGAGGAAAAAAATGGCAAAAAATGTGGTCTTTTTATAATTGATATATATCAGAAAAATAAATATCTAAGATTTGTTCTATTAAGTTTTAAATCATTTGGAAGCATCGAAACCATTATAGATGTTATTGACTCTCGGGTAAGTTTGAAAATTATCACAGCTGAATGACTTGTGAATAAATCATTAGAAACCGAATTCAAAACTGATGGAACCGGGACTCAAGTATAAGTCTTGAACTCACGGCTAGGGAGGGCTCAGGGTAGCCGGACTTACAAGTCTAATGCCTTGATTGAATGCCACCGCGTGGCGCGCGCTAATACTAATCGGAGCTTTCGGAGCTCCTTGTTGGTTGCAATCTTGCCCCTCGTGGCCTTGTCATTCTTATATATGCTATTATATATTATTATACTTATACACCGAGTCGCCGTGTCTTTTCGCGATGCGAGCACTCGTCACACAGGTGATTATCCAATATTGTACGCACATTCGCGTATGCATGGATGAATTCGACAAATGTTTGTTTTTCGCACAAGTCAAATGTAATTAGTGATTAGCAATACTTTAGAACAGATTTTTACGTATTTGGAGTAATGTTGAAGTAAATCAAAGTTTTGTATTAGATATTTTTAATGCGGGTCTCTAAAAATTATCAATATAACTTTTCATTCGTATGAAACTTTTCAACTTGCAAGAAATATTGTTAACTACTAACTCATCCAACTGATAACAATTAATATTGTTAAAACGTCAACTTTAATTATAAAATTAAGACGAATTTCACGAGACGATCGGTGGAGTGTGAGGTGTATCACACATATAACGGAATCTACAAAAAAAGTCGTTTTCATTCGAGTCTCCATGACGTTTTCCTTTTTTAATTCAAAGTATACGTACGTAATGACGGAAAAATCCCTGTAAATATTAAAACAACTCACAGGAAATATTTTTTGCTGCAGTTTTACGTTATTGGATACCAAGTGAATCAAATCAAATCCAACTTCTTTAGCTCAAAGCTTGAGATGGCGTCTATTTACAAATGATTGAAAATCTATATAAATCGTAGCCTTCAATAGCTTTGATTTTAATGTTTTGGTTTATAAAAATAATGATTTTTAACAATGCAGTCGTTGATTTAAATAAATTAACGAAAAAAAGTAAAGAAAATATAATATTTGCAAAGTCCTTTTTAATAATCGATTTTTATGATGATCTTCAATTAATGTTATTTGACTTATAAACCATTATTTTGGGTCTATGAAAGAAATATTCTTGAATTATACATGTCTAAATCTATTAATGTAACTAGTACATTTGGATACTAGTGCGGGAACGTGATTTGAGCCTCGTATAGACGTTTGCGCCCGAGCGAAGCAAGGCTGAAATCACTTTCTCTTACATGTATCTAACTTTGTTTTCTATACGACCTGTGTGGGACGAGATTTCAAGCATGCTCGATTATTGGAGTGTACACTGAGTAATTTCACCCTCCCTTCACACGGATGCAAATTACTTCTTGCATCAGAATCGAAATTTACTATTTTTCAAAGATGATAAGTTCACAGACTCCCTATTAAAAAAATTTCCTCTATAATTGCCTCATATTTTGGATTATTAAAAAAATCTACTTTTGCAGCCTACATCTCAATCTTAATTGCTTAACCCTTAACTGCTATGTGGGGTAGATTTACCCCAGACAATTTTTAACAATAAATAAAATTTATTTATTTTTTTTCAACAATTTTTTTCAGTGTGTGTAACATTAAAAATTGTTAACCTAAAAAAAATTTTCATAGCAAAAAATCTAAAATTCTCTGATTTATTCGATGTTTTTCGGACTGGGGTAGATTTACCCCACCGAGCAGTTACGTGGCCAAAATGAGGTGTGCAAGTTGAGGGTTAAATACCTGTGAGTATATCTACATCTTTTCACTTTCTCCCTGTACGGAAGATCCTTTTTAAAGAAATTACAACAAAATATTTTCCTACAAACCCACGTTCCACAAACTTATACGTGGTTTTGCAGCACGAAAATATTTAAAAAAAACTACTTGTCACGTACTAAGTTATTATGCTAGATTCATTATTACCCGTATATATCAATATATCTAAGTATTTCCAAGTCTCCGTTAATTAAGTAAGATTTAAAACGAAAACCTTACACGAAAAGTAATCTGTTTTGCTTTTGCAATTTTTTATAAAACTATTGATTATCGATATGTATGATATGAAATTCAGTAATATTTAAGATGATTTTATTATTTAATGCCTATTTTGATAAAATAATAGATACTAATGTCGCTTCGTGCGCTCGTATCTTTCATTTGTACTAATATTTAGTTTCATGTGCTTGAATCAAATCGCAACTATTTATAGACGAAATTAAAAAATGTTAAATACACCACATACATCAAATAATTCTATGCTTTGAAATTCCATCAATATTAATTGATAAAAAAACTTAATTAAAATTATATTTGTAGATTTAAATGTAATTTCAAATTTAATAACGTAACAAATTTCTAGGTCTTTAGTTATAGGTAATGGAAAGTGTACTAAGTTTGTTTCTCATTTTTCGTTTTCTAACTAAATCGAACTACCAGTTGCGCCTGACAATTACATTTTCTTTTTTTTTTATCATATTTGTCTATGGTTCAAAAATTTTTGTATGATATCTTCATATCAATATAAATTTATTTTATTGAAAAGATATAGGAAGTCAGTTTGGGTTCATTCGAGAATTGCCTTCTTTTGCATAGAAATAAAAATACCTCAGTGTGTTCTATGGATTTTTGTTCAGGAGTTCTAAGAACTTCTGGTATATCTATAATATTAAAAAATAAAATTTTACTTTAAACCAGAATAACTGTTGAAATACTGTAATTTGAGGGTTACTAATAAAAGGCTTTGAGCAAATCATTTTATTAAAAAAAATTATCTAACAATTCCAATCCGTTCATAAGTTATCCAATAAAAATTGTTTTACTTTAAGAAACTGCAACACTGCAATAAAATATACAAAATTATAAAAGTATTAGAATATTACGAAAATTGTTATCAGATTACGAGACTTATTTTTTCAACAAATTATTGCGATTCAAAACAAAACTTATATAAAGAGTTATGGAACAGAAATACTTCAACACATATATCATGATTTATTATAAAGTTAGAAAATAATTTAAAATTTGTTATAAAATTTATGTGAAAAAAATAGTTATTCAAATTGTAATGGTATTTAAATATTAGTTTGTTACATTGAACCGTGAGAGTGCGCTACATCTTGATTTGTACCATATACAATATCTGTCTGCAATCTGCATCTCTAATCTATTAAGAGCGTTGTATAACGTGACTGTATAATGAAGTGAACAAATTTGAACTTGAACGCCGGTTGCCGGTCCGCGGTCGCGTGGTAGTGTCTATTAATATATCTATACATATGTACCTGCATATGTGTACACACCTCTGACACACTGTGTATTCGTTGAATGTGTCCAGAATTTTTTTTTTTAATTTCGTATTGTTGGAAAATTCACGAATACAAAATTTCGTGTTCATTATTTTAGATAATTGAAAGTGAAATTCAAAAAAATGTCAAGAATTAAGGACCTAGAAATTCGGGGCGTCAGAAATTTTGGAGATGAAAAAGCAAAAGCTAGAATCCGTTTTTCAAAGCCATTAACCCTAATTCTTGGTCCGAACGGCACTGGGAAAACAACAATTATTGAATCTCTTAAATATGTTACTTCTGGAGAGTATCCACCTGATTCTGAAAGAGGAAAATCTTTTGTTCATGAACCAAAGCTCACTTTAAACCATACAGTACGATAATTTATTAATTTTATTCACGGCAACATAATAGTTTATAAATATATTTAGTATTTAATCATTCAATCAATATTTTTAAGTTTACCAAAACTTATAATTTTGATTTATTAATTTCAGGTTCGAGGTCAGGTAAAAGCAAGAATAATTGATACAAAAGGTCAGGGACTTATAATAACTCGAACTATGCAAGTTAGTCGACAAAAAAATAATTCATTAAAGTTTCAAGCTCTAGACAACACAATAACTCGTTATGATGAAAACAAAAAGGTATAAAAAAATAATAAATGTTTGTCTGCATTTTATTATATACTTTTAATTCAGATTTTCTCATACATTTTCGTTTATTATTCTTTTTTGTTTTTCTATAGCCTATACAAATTAGCAGTCGATGTGCTGATGTCGATAGAGAAATGCTGATTGCTATGGGAGTATCAAAACCTATTCTCAATTATGTAATATTTTGCCATCAAGAGGAATCAAATTGGCCTCTAGAAGATGGAAAAAAGTTGAAAGATCGTTTTGATGAAATATTTGACACTTCAAAGTATAACAAAGCAATGGATTCTACCACCAAATTAATCAAAGATTTACAAGCAGAATTGAATACAATAAAAGCCTATGAAGAAGGTCTGAAAAACATGGTTGAAGAAGTAAACAATTTAGAAGACAAGCTTAATGACTGTGTAACAAGAGAAGGAAAAGCAAACATAAGAATGCAGAAAATAAATATATCTGTGAAACCTATTGATGAAAGGTCAGATGAAATTATAAAAGTTAAAGAAAACCATGATAAACTTATGGAACTAATAAGTAATTATAATATTTGATACACATAATTTGAAATTTAATTGCTTTAATTTATATGAATATTCTAGAATTGACTGAAAACGAATATAAAATGACACGTTCTAAGATACATACTCTGAAACAACATATTAAGCATATATTTAATGGATCAAAATCAGAATTAATTAGAAAAATAGAAACTCATGAAACAACTTACTCCCAAAAGTCTCAAAGTAAAAAACAGGTAACTGCATTTTCTAAAAAACGTATAATTTTTCTATAAAAGTGTTCTAAACAACAAATTAAATTAATTTTTCAGATTGAACTTGATTTGGAAGAAATACTAAGAGTAGAAAATAATTTAGCGTTAAAATTGGAAGAAGCTAAAATTCAAATAGGTGCTTTAATGCAGAAGAAGTATGCATTTGATGAAAAAATGATGAGCCGAAATGAATTGTTAATAAAAAGTTTAAAAATATGGAACTTATCAGATGTCAGTCAAATTTCCTCTGAGGAAGGTAAATATTCACTTTCATTCACTTATTAGTGTATTAAAGTTGAAATTATATAATTTTGAAATATGAATGTTAATAATGATAGAGGCTACAAATTTCATTGATGAGATTGATGTCAAATTGAAAGAATTAACTGTCTCTATGAAAAGAAAATTTGAAGAAAACGAACAAGAGGAAAAATATGTTCAAAGAGAAGTTGATAAACTTAGAATTGAAAAAACTGAAATTGAGTCAGAAATGTCTCTAAAAGAAAAAGAAAGACAAGATATTAGCTTGGAAATAACTGAGTTGAAAAATAAAATAAATAAGGTGCAGAGTTTATTCATTCATTCCTTATATTCTGCTATATGATCTGTTATATAGTTCTATATTCTTAAAACCTGTTATTAAGTTTAAATGCGCCTATTATTTATGTATAGACAGGAGAAGCAGAGAAAAAATTGAATTTCATTGAAAGTGATTTGCAGAAAGCAACAAAAACCTATAATGATCTTCTACAAAATTTTAATGAGGATTCCATAAAAAGAAAGTTACAGATAGAAATATCAATCAGAAAAGAGTTGAATTTGAAAGTAAGTAACATTGATTGTGAAATAAAATCACTACATCAACAAAGTTCTCAACAAGCAGAATTGGAGTTGCATCAAGCTGACACAAAAAAGAAAGAAGAACAAATACAATATTTAAAAAACAAGAATAAAAATGATCTAGAATCATTGTTTGGAAAGAGTATCCCAGAAACAGGATTGAAAAATAATTTAGAAAAATTACATCGTGATTTAGTATGTATGTTAAATTACTATAACCAAATTACAAACGTATTTTTTTTTAATTAATATTTCTGACTTTCAGACGATCGAAAGAACTCAAATACTAAAAAATATTGAATGCGAACAAAAAAAAGTGACAGAAGTCGAAACTACTCTTAAATATAATCAAATAGAAATGAAAAAACTGACCTTTGAACTTGAAGGTATGTATAAATAAGAATTTTGCACAATAGTTCAGGCAAGGAATTGTACAGAATAACATATTTCATCTGTCTATTAGATTATAGAAAAAAAGTAGATCTTAAATGTGAAGGAAGTGATTACAATGAAGTATTAAAACTTCAGGAGAAAAAAGTTAAATGTCTACAGGATGAAAGAGGAATCTATGCCAATCAATCGGTTATGTATAAGAAGTACATAAATCAATTAAAATCAAAGTCTTGTTGTCCTCTATGTGAGCGGGGTTTTCAAAATTCTTCTGATGAGAAACAGTTAGAAAAAAAATTGATTTTAGAAATCGAAAAAAGCCCTCAGAATTTAGAAAAATGCGAGAAAGAGTTGAAAATGGAACAAGTTCGATATGATGAACTGCTGCAATTGAAGCCAACTATTGAGCAAATAAAGGAAATTGAAGAAGTTAAATTACCTAAATTGAGGTAATTGTTTTATATGTTATTTTTAATATTTTCGATAATTTAGAAAAACTAAAATTACATTTGGAACAATAATTTTTATATTAGGTATAATTAAGTTGTTCAATTTGTAAATGAAAATTTATTTTTCGATACTCCGTGCGCAAAGTATGTCTTTCCCGCACACTCGGTAGAAAACGTGCGTTGAAAATCACACTTTCCACACTTCCTATCAAAAAATACGGTACGGCACATGTTCGGGAAAAAGTTTCTCGTCTTGTGTACCTTTCCACCCTCGCTTCGCTCAGGTGTAAACGCCACACAAGACAAGAATTTACTTTCCCGCACTTGTATCGTAATGTACTATTTCTATTACGTTTTTAGAAAAATAGAAGAACAGAAGAAATTAGACCTAGAGACGTCGCAAGAAAAACTGGAAGATTTGAAAATGTTATTAATTGAGCCAGACGAAAAGTTGAGTACTTATAAAAACATTTTTGAGGAAATAATCTTATTGGATAATTATGTCAATGAAAAACAAAGTATCAACAGACTCATTGAATCAAAAAAATCTGAAATGTCAAAAGCAGGTACGTTTTGCAGTTTATTTTAATCAAGTTAATTCAAAAAATCAACCTATTTTGGTTGCCCAGGTAAAATTGGTGATCGCTCCATGCAAGAAGCTCAGAATGAACGCGACAATATTAAAAAAAAGGTGACTTCAATTGAAGCTAACATTGATAGTATTCAACTTTCTCTTCAAGAATGTCAAGAAAAAGTACAGAAAGCAAGAGAACATAAAAATAAACTAAATGAAGAAGTACTAAAAATACGTCAAAGTATGCAAGAATTGAAACAGTTGCAAGATAAACGAAGAAGTTTAATTGAAAAAGACAATAATCTTGAAGAATCAATAAAGTCACTGCGTCAAAAACTAGTGATTGCCGATAATGCCCTTTCAGAAAAAGTCACGGAATTAAATGAACTCAAGGTATTTTAGGATTGAATAAAGCTTTTCAAAAAATTATATTGATTTTTTTTTTATTGTTTCAGCGAAATAATCGTGAAGAGTGTGATAAGGATAGTGAATTCAAATCAAAACGTTCCACTGAAATGCATGAGTTGAAAACAATACAACACGAAGTAAATAAGTATATAAATATGAAAATTGATAAAAATTTGGGAAAAATCCAATCTGAATCGGACCAAATAAAAAAAGATTGTGATATCAAAAAAATGGAAAGGTTAGATCTTGAAGAGAAAATTCGTTCACTTGAAGAACAATGTAAGTCGCAGGAAAGACAAAAACAAGAGATGGAAGATAATTTAGAGCTTATGAAGTTGGAGGAAGAAGTAGAAAAACTAGAAGAGAAAATGTCTAAAGATAAAACAATATTACAGAATTTAAACTATAGTGAGCTCAAAGAAGAGTACATAAAACTGCAAAAAGAGAGAGAACAATATGAAGAAGAAGTATAGATTTATAAACATAAATGCCGAGTAAATTTTGTTTCGTACAAATTTTTGTTTTATTTTCAGAAAAATTCTATCAAAGGAGCCCTTGGAGAAATGCGAAATTCAATTTCAAAACTGAGAAAAGACTTGAATCAAGAAAAATACAGGATGGCTCGACATAACTTTAAAGAAAAACAGTGTGAATTAATGGTAATTATTATAAAAGTAATCAAATTTTCAAACTGTCAATAGAACGTTGTTCATCAAATGTTTTCTTTTGAAAGGTTCAAGAGCAAGCTATTGCAAATTTGAAGACGTATGTTACCGTTTTGGATAAAGCTATGATTCAATTTCATGAAGAACGAATGAATACTGTTAATCACTTATTGCATCAGTTGTGGACTTTAGTATACAGTGGAAATGATACATCTTCTATTCAAATTCGTGTACAAACGACAGAGGGCATTGGCGATAAAAAAAGGTCTTATAATTATAAATTGGTTCAAGTTAAACGTTCTACTGAAATGGACATGAAGGGAAAATGCAGTGCGGGGCAAAAAGTAATAGAATGTACCTTCTTTTATAACTCATGATTATTTTTATATTAAAAGTCATCTTTTTACACAGGTTTTAGCATCTATAATTATTCGCATGGCTTTAGCTGATACTTTTTGCAGTGATTGTTCTGTACTAGCGTTGGATGAACCAACCACAAATCTCGATGAAGAAAATGCTCAAAATTTAGCATGTATGTTGTCAAAGTGAGTAAAAATAAATTTCAAGTATTTATAAATGAAAAAGCAAGGTTTAGCATGTAATAAAAAATCTTTCAGAGTAATACAACTCCGAGCTCAACACAACAAGAGTTTTCAGCTGATTGTTATTAGTCACGATGAAAGATTTATTTCACAATTATCAAATCTTAATGGCAAGCAATGGTGTCAGGAACTCTATAGAAATATTGAGTATGTATATTTTTCAATACGAAAAATTGTTAATTGTTGTGTTACTTTTATATGGATATCTTTTAAAACTTTATTTTTCATTTTAGGGGCTATAGTTTAGTCAAATTACGAGATGTCTCAGACTTTAGCAAAAATGGCTCACAAAATATAACCGATGGAAAATTTGAACTAGAATCTGATGATGATGAAGATGATGATGATGATGATGGTGATAGAACTGAATACGCTGGTAGGCAAAGTAAGGTTTCCCTGAAAAATTCGAGAAAAAGACAAGTTAGTCCAGATGATTCATCGCCACGTCGCGTGACAAAAAGAAGAACATAAAAGGTATTAGAAAGGTGTCATAATCTGTTTTAATTCCTAACATTTAATAAATATTCAACTACTTTTTATTTCAAAAATTATTTCGGCTATGAAAATATTCTTAGCATATTTTTACTAATTTTTATTATATAAATATTTGATAAACTGTATGATACTGCATTCCGTTACCACTGCTTATAAGCTATTATGTTAGATGTGTATTGAATTTGTTATATTGTTAAGACTTCGTATGCTAATGAAGGGGCTTTCTACATAAGTTGGAAGTATCAGTGCTCAGGTGTACAGCGATGAGAAAAGAAAATTAAATTATTTATAATCGTACTAATAACGATAATATATCAAATAAAATTTATGGTTATAATTTTTGTTATCCTGCGCAATCACTGAGCACCTAGATATTAAACAAATAAACCTTGATCTATTCGGTATGCATCTGATGTCTTATGTTGTAGAAATCCCTTAAAGGTCTAAGTAAATTTAAGATCTATGTAATTTATGTAGAAATATCATATTAATGTACTTGTAATGTGAATTGTAATATCATTTTTATTTATATTTATGAAAATAGATAACCATTTTTACTATTATTCATTTGATTTTCTATAAATCATGATGTCCCTTGATTTAGAAAAAAATCTTATTAAAATACTAATTTTAGAAAAACATATTTTTTGAAACATCATATTAATAAATATTAAGGTGAATATCTTATTTGGCTTAAAAATTCCAATAAAAAAACATAAATTGAATTTGAAAATCGCGGCCATGAGTGCCGAATATGATGATAATTCAAGAAGCCACCACCCGGCCGGCACAGCGTTACTATACAATTCATCTTGAGACCTTGCGGCTTAATAAAATTTTCTTCGAATTTGTCTTGCCGGTGAATCTCCTACTAAATAACCGAAACAAAAGCTGCGTGGTCACAGAGATTATCTAATTACATAGAAAACTCAAACTATTTTCAAGCACATTCCGGCAGTATACGTGTAGAAAATAACGGCAACATAATAGACATTTTTAGTCATCTTTAGCCGAGTAGCAATCTCCATTGTCCTTGAGTGAATTATAAACGTTATTTTCAAAGGTAAATATTTTTCTTGATTTCTTTTATTATGGTGCACGATTAACATTTTTACAAACATATATGTGTTTGATAAAAAATCTTGATGCATGATTTTCATGGATAAATTAATTGTATGCTAGAATGAATATTAGACGTAATAAATATTTTGTAAACTTAATGCATAATTTATAATTAGCAAAGAAAAAAACGAAAAATCCAAAATGGCAGTGCGCTTATAGTTGATAACTTAAAATTGGTTTATTGAAAACAGTTTTGACTTGAGTGCGGTTATACACGGTAATGTAGTAAATATGCGGTCTAATAAGATGTAGATAAAAGAATGGGGAAATAAATTATATATCGAGTAATATTGCCAGAGAATAAAATATCTTTAGAATAACATTAAGAATTATTATCAACTTTGTAATGCAGGATTTTACTTATAACTTTGTGTAAACTATATATTTTCATTTCATCAATCTTAAATGCTGTGTTCTGACCTTGAGGTCCTTAAGTTATCTGTAAATAATATATTAACACGTTTGCTTTGCTTTTCAAAGAAATTTTTGTCCAGTACTTAAATAATATTGATTTTGTGAATATTTTATATTTTAAAATATTCTTAAAATTTCTTAAAGGTTCTTAAAATAAAAAATAAATAAGAATATATGAGTTTAGTTTTGTTATTGTAATTATAAAATTATTAATTACGGTTGCAAAAAAAAGTAGTTACTAAATGGTATTTAAGAAAAATTAAATATTTAGTTATTTACCATATCTATTTAGAAATTACATTTTATTTATTTATTTGTTTATTTATTCATTTATTTACCAGAGCATATACAAATTACAGTGTTGTAATAAATATATGTAAATATACATTAGATTTATAAAACAATCCAGCAGAACTAAATTCCTCTTTACTGGTCTGGTTATACTGAAACTATACTTAAATCTAAAATATTGTTCTACCTACTTATACTCCAGTAGTATAGTATATACTAGACCAAGCAAGCAGATATGTGTTGTCCTTTAATGTTGTTTTATATTCTTCTTCACCAGTATCTGATTAGCATCTCTCTCGTTGTAAAATATCCTATATCAGGCATGTAAGTTGAATAGCACAAGTAACTGTATAATGAGGAAACATTGATCTATATTATATAGTTGTATCACAATTACAAGATGCTGTAAAAACTATGTCATTAATTATACTAGATATTTGTTACTTGATTGTAATTTTAATGAATACATTGAGTTCATAAACCTTTATATTCCTTTTCTACCTCTTTCAAAGTAGATTATTGCTTTATTATTACCTAGGTAGGTGATGTCATCATATGTTATCCTGTAATAGTTAGGTTGCTGTATTGGTTTCCCTGAGACAATTCTTGCTTTTGTAGCTTTTGCTTTATTGCTGTTTATTTCAACAAGCTTTTCGATTATTGTTTCAATTGGTTTGTATTTTACATTGTTTCTGGTACTAGGTTTATTAAGTTCTTGTGTTGATGCTTTAATGAAATTTATCTTTAAAACACTAATTAACGGGTCTTTTAAAGTTATCTCTGTCTATATTTTATTTTATTCTTTCTGTTTGATTATTTAATTTAGTAAATTCATTTGCTATTTTAAATATCATATTGAATTCTTCAGTTAATCTTTTTTTCATTTTTGTAAAATTGTATACTTTTACTCTTCTATGTGATCTTTTATAGTAAAGTTCCACATTCCATGTACACATAAGTAGGTTTTTACATCTAGTGTTAAACTATCTGGAAACATAGCCTCTTCATGGATTTCCTATGTAGGATCTGTATTCCTATTATACTTCATTTTGCTTAACAACAACTTCAATTAATAAGTATTTTCTCTTATCTATTTTTTGATCGTTGTATTTCCGTTTTTTATTTTATTATTGTTTTAAGCTCATTTGGTAATTTGTTAAAGTACATTGTTGCTGCTATGTAACTAATTTTAATGTTAATTTGTAATTCTCTTATTAATAATTGTAGACAATTATATCTTGTTCTTTTAGTTTTACTAATGTATTTTTGAGATAGTTCTTCATAATGGGTATATTATAAATTCACGCGTAAACAATGGGTCAATATTCAATGGATTTTTATCTCCATTAAATTAAATTTTTTTTTAATTAATTTGAGTAGTCTAGTCTGTAGATTTTGTAATGCTTTTGTTACTATATTATTTGTTTTTTTATTGTTTTAGTCCTGAATTTGTTTAGATAATGAAAAATTGTATAAGTATTAATATATTTTATTTATTTATTTATTTTATTAATGTATATATTATTCTAGAAATTTAATATGCCTCGAGCTTACAAAACTAAATGTAAAAGGCCAGGTGGCAACAGTGACAGTGAAGGAGAAGTTAATAACTCTGCCCACATTGAAAATAACGGAAATGAAACTACGAATGAAGTTGATACTTCAAGCTTCTCAGGGAAAAAGCGTAGCATTCGTAGTCAAGCAAAAATAAACTATGAAAATCAAAGTGACCATGAAGAGGAGGCACCAGATAATGAACCTTTTGCAAGTAAACGTAGTAAAAAAACATCAAGTGAAATCCCAGAAAATGGTAAAGGGGAAACAGATGAAGAAACTGAGAAATCTATAAGTAAAAAAAAGAAAGCTAAACAAAACAAAAATAGTGAAAATGGTGAGGAGATCTTACAAGAGATGGAACAAAATGGAAAATCTTCAAGTAAAGGAAAGAAAAAAGGTAAAACTTCTCATAAAAAAGAAGAAAAACACGATGAAGAAGCAGAAGAAGAAGAATATGAAGTAAGACATTTTTTATATTAATTATATATATAAAATAGACATGTAATTTTATTTAAAAATAGATAGTGGCTTACAAATTATTGTCTTTATTATTTAAAATTTTTTTAGGTTGAGAAAATAGTTGATCAACGCACTATCAAAGGTCGTCGTCAATTTTTAGTAAGATGGAAAGGGTATTCTGAAGAATCTGATACATGGGAAAATGAGAAAGACTTAAACTGTGACAGGTTAATAGAAGAATTTTTAACTGAACAAGAGGAGAATGAACCTATTAATGAAGAAAAGAAAGACAAGAATGAGAAAACAACAAAAATTAAAAAGCAAAACAAAAACTTCAAGAACCAAAAGAAAAATAAGAAATGTAATGATATATTATTTTAGTTAATAATCAAGAATTCTATTGATATTTTAATTGGTTTTATTAAGGATAAACGTCATGAAGGAGTTTATTTGGTTAAAAAGATAACTATTTTATTTTGTAGCTGAATCAAAAGAGGATAAAAATAATGATAATGACCAAGATGCCGAAAATTCGACCGGTTCTATAGAATATGAAGTTGCAAGAATTATCGAAGTTTATTTCAAAAAAGATAAATCACGTGAGTTTCTTATTAGATGGAAAGGATTTTCAGCAAAAGAAGATACTTGGGAACCAGAAGAGCATTTGAATTGCCCCGAACTTATTAATAAATTTATGGAAAAATTAAAAAAACAAAAAGAAAGTGATGCTCGAGAGTTAAGAATCAATCCGTCGCATACAAAACGTTACACATTAACTATGCACTCTGATAAAAGACAATCTCGACGTAATGCTGCAAAGCAAAGGTAATAAACTGTACTAGATTAACTGATACTTTATAATAATTATAATAATAAATTAGATCATCAAATAAAAGAAAATCAAGTATGTATCAACACAAGCATTGATAAAATATTTCTTTTTTATGGCGTATTATTTTTATAATTTAAAGCACTTTAATCAGAGATTCAGTTATATAATTTTCGACACTCCGTGCGGAAAGTACGTTTTTCCCGCACGCTCGGCAAAAAACGTGCGTTGAAAATCACACTTTCCACACCTCGTATCAAAAAATACGGTACGGCACATGTTCGGGAAAGAATTTCTCGTCTTGTGTACCATTCCACCCTCGCTTTGCTCGGGCGTAAACGCTACACGAGACTAAAATCTACTTTCCCGCACTTGTATCGTAATGTACTATTATTTTGAAAATGTAATTTCTATACAAAAAATGTCTGTCTATTTAATTGGTATTAGATATTAATATTTCTGAATAATTTTTAAAATCTCTTTATTTTAGGGTAACCTACTATGAATGCGACGCTTAAAAATATCAACACCACTAAAACCCTACAAGTTTAGGGAAAATACATGAGACAGAGTGGAAATCACACTTAAAATTCATTTTCATAATGTTTTGACTATGAAATAATTTGTCATTTTATTTTAATTATTTTATCAAGAATTATATCATGAATTTGTTTTTATCATAACATTTCTTAAGGAATTTTCTAAAACATGCCTTAGTCAAAAAGATCACATAAAAATATATACAGCTAATATTCTAAATTATAAGTTAAAACTTTTAATTAGAAAGTTCTCGGGAATCAGTATAGATATATAGAATATTTTTATCTAAATGCGAAACTGACTTGATGTAAATAAATAAAAACACATTGTGCAGATATTTGCAAAATTTGATACTTATATCAGAATAATAAATTATAATGTTATATTATCGCAATTCATGAAAAAATGACACAATTTTATTAAATTTAAAGCTTATAGATGTACATCTATACAATGTTTTGATATTGTAATTCTAAAACATCTATAAATCGGAAGGTACAAAAAAACAATAAATACATAAATGAATACATTTCTTTAATTATTTAAGCTTCCATATGTGTATGTATTGTGCATACACAAATCTAATGCGCAGATTGACGTTACATTTAAATAAAATAAATTGTTCCAATTATTCGAATTTCAATGTTTTTTATTTTACGGGGTTATTAGATTATTGATTCTCATATCAGCATTAAAAATTATAATATATTGTCGCAATTCATGAAAAAAGAACTAAATTTTATTAAGTTTAAAGTTTGTAGATGTACATCTATACAATGTTTTAATGTATTGTGATCCTAAAACATTTACAGATTAGAAGGCACAAAGTGAATACATTTCTAAAATTATTTTAAGCTTGTATATGTGTATGCTATTATGCATACACAAACCTACTGCGCAAATTGGTGTTAAATTTAAATAAAATAGATTGTTCCAATTGTTCGAATTTCAATAATGTTTCTCATTATATAATTATATTTTCCATCTTCGTTCAGGTGCATACATCCGTACTAAGTTGAAATTATTTTCTTATTAGTTTACTAGTTTAGAAATGTACTATTGTAAAAGTACTATTACCTATTATTTTTAATGTATTAATCGCTTTAGAACTGAATGAACTTTATCTTATCAAACTTTTACAGTTTTCTAAAGAAACGTTCTATGTAAATGTCAATTAGAAAATGACAAAATATCGTCCTTCATGTACTTCTCCATAAGGCAATTGTTTGATTTTAATTAGTAAAATAACGTAAAACGCTTCTTTGGAAATCGCTAAACCTATCTATATAGGTTTAGCGTACCCTATGGTATATGTACCCTATGTACCCTATGTACCCTATGTACCCTATGGTAAAGTTTATTTAATTCTGAAGCAATTGATACATTAACAAATAGGTAACTATGCTTTTACAAAAGTTATTAAAAAAATATGGTTAAACGATCGGTGAGAAGCCTTTCCACTAAATCGCTTCTATAATTTTTTCTAGTCAATATTAACACTGAAACCTAAAATTAAAATTAAAATTAAAATTAAAATTAAAATTAAAATTAAAATTAAAATTAAAATTAAAATTAAAATTAAAATTGAAATTAAAATTAAAATTAAAATTAGAAAATTAAATCTAATACATGCATATAAAATACATGATAGAAAAAATTTAATTTGCAAAAATTTTTATAAAACTTTTGACGATTCAAATTGTTCATTTCATTACTTTCGAGATTATAATGTTTTATAAGCAAATACAAATACTTATCGATTTCTGAAAAAGACTTTGAATCTTTACGATAAAATAAACTTTACTAATTTTTTCGTTTTAATCTATATCTATATTTTCCAAATTCGAGAGGGTTGAACTAATAAAATGCTTTTATTTTGCTGTGCGGAACTCCCTGTTAACATTATAAAAAATACTTTTGTATGATAACCATCCAATAATAAAATTACAACTGATGTCTAACTTAAAGTCTAGTACTTTTACCAGTCTCATACTGGTGCAATTACAAATTCTAGTAAATTGACAATTCGTCTCATAAAATGACGTCTCTAAGACTAGTAATTTTACGATATCCGAAATTTTGACTTTCGTTGTAAAAGTACTACTACGCTAGACTAGTAAATTTACTATCTGCTAGCGATTTCACTGCTCTCAGAATAAATCCGTTTCGTGTCCAACCTTCAGACTAGTGATTTTACAAAAGTAATTTTTACAGTGAACCGTTAATATGCAAGGGAACGTCCGATTAATAGGAAACTTCTGTGATACCAATTGAATCGCTCGCTTAACCTTAACAAGTATAAGTTCATGCATGTTTTATAAAAAGAACGCTGTTTACTACAAAATAAAATTACATAGAATAACTGTAAAAGGCACTAAGACAATTGTATAATTATTTGATTGTGAGTAATTATATTAATCAAACAATTACGTTTGGACTATTTAGTAATTCTTAATTTTTGCGTATAGATTACGGTCTAGAAAAATTGTTACTGTGACATCAATGAAATACTAACAAATTTTTAAACAGACATGAAAAACTGTTCGATCACAAACTTTAAAATGAATGAAAATCATTGGTCATTCAATTTAATTCGGGAGATAAAAAATCCAAAATCTATTTTGGAGGAAGATGAATTTGTGTACATCATTAAAGATAAATATCCTAAATCTACTTATCATTATTTAATTATACCAAAGAAGGATATACCATCGATTAGTAAAGTTACAAAGGATGACTTAGAACTTCTTCATCACATGGAGCATACTGGAAATAAATATATTGATAGTCACAAGGATTATGATTTTCAGTATGGTCAACAATATTTAATGAATTCTAATTTTTTAACTATAGATTGTTTTCTTATAAATGTGATTTCATTATTTTAGAATGGGCTACCATGCAGTGCCTAATATGTACAGACTTCACTTACACGTTATTAGTACAGACTTTATAAGCAATTCTTTAAAAACTGTCAGACATTGGAATATATTTAATACACCATACTTTCTCCCATCCAAAGGTATATACAGTAATTAAATCTCATTTTAAGTTATTTTTGGTTTTTATTAAAATAAATCCAATTATGATTATATTTATTCAAGATATTTGCAAGGAGTTGGAAGACAAAGGTCATGTATTTATCGACATAAAAAAATATGAAAAGTATTTAAGCTGTAAATTAAAATGTCATAAATGTTCTTATACTCCAAAAAATATGGTAGATCTTAAGAAACACATAATAGAACATTTCCCTGTAAAATAAAATTAACTATACTAGATTTAACTTATTCTGTATAAAAAATGTAAATATTTGCATTTGATAACTGTATTCAATTCAATAATATATAATTCATAATTCATATCTAGTGTCATTATTTGATTCTTTATTTTCCATTATGTGTGTTGTTTCTAGTTTACCACTTGTTTTATTATCTAAGTTATTGCAATCAACAGCTTACTATTGTTATGTAAATCATTGAAACTAATAATAAATAACTAATATAAATACACAACCAATGCCAAAACAATTAAATTGTTGATTATGATCCAAAGAATGATCAAAACTCAATTTTTAATTCTAAATTAAACTTTATTGAACAGATTGTTTAACATTATAATATAAATATGGTTTATTTTTTTCAAAAAAATATGCCAACTATTACTTGATTATTACCTATAATTTGGTGACATTTGTGAACAACTGAATAGGGAAAAGGCTGAATTTCAAAAAATAAGTCATAAAGGTTGATATTTCAGAAATTTTACTATAAATAATGTGACGTGTTATATATTCATAGGACTTAAATCTAATTTCAATTATATAAGTAGCTATGTACAAGTCTTTATTAAATGTTACACTTAACATTAATTTCGTACCTTCGCACATTTGTCGCTGCAAGTCTATATATATTTAATAATACTGCAATTGCTAGTTTAGGCGATTTTTCGCATTCAAAATGATTTAAGTTTTTTTTAAGTATTCCACTCCCGACGAAAATGCGCAAAGAAAAATTATAATATAAAATTTGAAAACGAAAATTACTAAACAATTTTAAATGTAAAGAATAAATGTACTTTTAAACTTATATGATAATGAAGACACTGTCGCCTCTCAATTCAGAAAATAAACATAACTTTAGTAATAATAATAACACTGACTCATATAAAAAAAAGTGAACAGCATACAAAAATCGTCAAACAACATTCTAGCATTTTCTATTTAGAAACATGAAAAAAATGTTGCAATTCTTGTCAGTCTTTATTTACACGTAAAAATACGCTTGCCAGTTTACAGACTTCGGATGTTCTGTGAAGATTTCTACTTAACATGAGATTCTCAAAGAAAAAAACGTTAAAACTTTTAATAAATATTTTCTCACTTAGGAACTCAAAAACTAACGATGTTTTCCTACGAGAATCTATTGAACTAATTGATTGAAAAACTGACTGTAGAAAGTACTTCACGTTAAGAACATTCTTCAATTTTGATTGACTCGTCACTACCTCTCAGTTGCCGTTATGAAATCGTGAAAGTTCGCCTCGTGCCACATTAAAAACCTTTCTTTCTCTATAGTATACATATGTAACTTAATAAATCTAGCTATTCTCCAACGATCAGTTGAATGAAATGAGGCGTTTTAACTAACGAGTAACGTCGACCACCCTTAAACTATAACATCGTGCTTTTATATTTAGATTTCATTTACTAATAAAGTCAATTTAAACTTATTTCATTGAACTAAATAGAATGTGATTTAAGTCGATGAATGTCATCTTCCGCCCAAACCGTACGCAACTCGTCAAAAGCGGTCATTTTGAATAAATTGCTGGGTCTGAGGACAAAATGCTGCAAACAAACATTTTTGCGGAGACAACTTGAGACGTACGTAGCTGTTACGTAAAAAAAGGTATCCTTAATTTCTTATTAAGCACGGCACGATAATTTAAAGACTTTCAACTTGCTTAAGTACGCCAGTAAGTTGTTTAATGAATAAATACCCTGTTTCAAGTCTCTCCAAGGGCACGAAGCAGCTTTTGCCGATTTCACATATTATTTGCCCATTTTTCTATTTTTTTGTATGCAGACTTTGTGAGTCGAAGGTTTTTTTGTGGGCTAGGATTCGTATTTTTACAGAATTTGAATTGGCGAAAAGCGAAGAAAATATCGCTGGCTACCTAAAAGTAAATCACATGGCAGCTTCGACTTTCTCTTCGATTTCATTTTTATCGATACGCCAATATTTTCGCGATGAAGCTCTCAATCCAAGAAATATACGACTATAAATAATTACTAACAAAAAAATTATAACTTAATAAATTGCATTTTTCTTGCTTCGACTTTATACACTTGACTCTAAAAAATATTCACAAAAAATTAATAAATTATTAGCTCAATACGTTATAATTTTACTATAGCTAAAATGATTTACTTCATGCTAACAATTTTACATAGTTACTTATGAGAATCGCGTCAATTTACACAAATATTTACAGGACATTTACGCTTTAACGGTATATTACATCGGTAAACGGAATTGAGAGCTCTATCGCGATAAAAACTTTAACGAATGCAATCTTCTATACAACCATATACCCACTTCCGCTTTCGGCGACAATGTACCTAGTATTTATAGATAATTCATCGCTAACGACTATAGAATCATGTAAATACATTCAAGTTTTAGCTAGTATAACAATGCAGTAATTATGCAAATAAATAAGTAAATTTACTAGATTGTCGCGTCGAACGTCAAAGTGGCGCTGAGCTACTCCTTCATTAATTTGAATTTTTTTCCGCATCAAATATAATTATCTATAAAGAGTTTTCTTCGAATCACAAACGTATTCGTTCATGTGGAAGGAATAGCTTTGGACGAATATCATTAGCGCGCGCTTCGTTTCGAACTGCGATATATCGAGGGACCAAAAGCTTGAAGCGGCAATGTCAACCTACGATAATTACAACTATTTACAGCACATACATCGGAAACAATATGGATTTTTATCACTTCTCGACGAACCAAATCAAAGTCCCAAAGAACAAAAAAAAAGCCTAAAATGATTTTTCAACATATCTTTGAACTGATTCGCCGGTTTCGGTCCCTTATTGAGCCTACAACTATCCAAATTAATTTCTGTCTCAGGAAACTCACTAAAAATTGTCATCTAAACGAAAAAGTGAAAATCACGATTTAAGTCTGTGGTAAGTGACAAATCACTTTACTTGCTGAACAGTTATTTCTTTCAAAGGCTCCTCAGTGAAATCGACGATCAGAGATTTTGAATATGGGGCAGTTTGTTCTGACGTGATTTTCTTCGGTCTTATCTCTCCTGGTAGTACGCGAGGGCAGCCTTAGCCGGAAGTGGCATCCGTGACAGTGCCGTAACAATGAACTCGCATGTCCTCGATGGCTTGGCACCAATCGAGCGCGAAGCCCTCCGGATCCTCAAGGTAGTACGTGCGATTGGGCTGTAAGGAGAAACGGAGGATAGAGTGATAATAGTCGAATGGAAAGGCTGACAATCGCTAAGCAAAGAGATTATACTGACAGTATGCACGAAGAAGATTTTGAAGTTCTTTGGCTCGACCCTGAGTTCCTTGCTCCAGAGAATTTGGCCCTTGAGCACCATGTTGACGGGATCGACGTAGTAAAGATGGGGACCGGTGGTGAGCAAGAGCATCCTTCTGCGGGCAAAGAGGCCCTTGCGCTTGTTGACAAAGCCCTGCTTGACGATGAGATTGCCGTCGACGAAGCCATGCCACGGGTTACTGGCCTTCTGCTCCTCGAGCCGGCGGCTTATCTCTTCCTGGCTGAGATCAGCAATGCCGGGCTTCTTCTTTGGCCTCTCGAGGCGCAGCCGGCGCTGTTTCTCGCGCTTCTCGGCCCTGAGCCGCTGCTGCTGCTGCTCCTGCTCGAGCTGCTGTTGCTTCTGCTGTTGCTGCTGTTGCTGCTGCTTCTGCTGCTCGAGGCTGGCGGTCTCGTCGTCCTCGTCGTCGTCGCTGGGCTCGGCGATGCCCAAGCCGAGGAGTCTGGTAAGCTGCTTGTCATCGAGACCGGGCTTGAGGTTGTCCGGCACGCGGTAGTGCGAGCGCAGCTCCTCGTGCTCGGAGGTGCCGGGTAGGTAGGGATAGATCGGCGGCGGCGTCTGCTCGTGGAGCGTCTCGAAGTCGACGCCGGCGAAGAAGGAGTGGGCCCGGATGCTCGGATACCCAGCGCCGTGCTCGTCGCTCGCGCCCAGTCGCTGGCCCGGTTCGAGCACCAGCAGCTTGCTGACGAGGTCGCGCGCCAGCTCGTCGAAGCCGTCGGGGATCTCGTAGTCGAGGCCAAGGATCTTCTGGAAGATGAGGTACTCGCTGCGCGAGCGGAAAGGCGGCAGGCCGGCGACCATCTGGTAAACGATGCAGCCGAGAGCCCACAGGTCGGAGGCGCGACTGGTGGTCTTGTTGGTGAGTAGCTCCGGCGACACGTACTGAGCGGTGCCGACGAACGAGTTGCGCCGCTCACGCCGGCAAGGCTCCGGCTCGCGACTGCGGGGTGCGGCCTGCTGCTCGGCGTTCGACGACGGCGGCGGCGGTCGCTGCTGCTGCTGCTGCTGCTGCTGCTGCTGCTGCTGCTGCTGCTGCTGCTGCTGTGGCGGCAGCAGCGACGCCTCGGGCTCGGCCCGCAGAATCTTGGCGCTGCCAAAGTCGGTGATGAGCACGTGCATATTGTCGTCGAGCAGGATGTTCTCGGGCTTGAGGTCGCGGTGGATGATGCCAAGGCCGTGCAGGTACTCGAGGCCACGCAGCATCTCGGCCGCGTAGAACCTGGTGCACTCGACGTCGAAGCTGCCCACCTTGTTGATGTGCGGCAACAGCTCGCCGTTCTTGGCGTACGAGAGCACGAAGTACAGCCGCTCGACGTCTTGGAAGGTGCAGAAGAGGCGCACGAAGGAGTGCTTGGCGGCGGCGAGCATGTTGAGCACCTCCTTCTCGCGTTTCACGTTCTCGGTCTTTTTCTCCTTGATGATATGCCGCTTCTCGCATACCTTGATCGCGTACTCCTTGCTCGTGTGAATGTCCTTGGCGAGATAGACCTGCGAGTAAAGAGGCCAGGAGGGTGAGTCCGGCCCGGGGAGCGGGGAGCGGGGAGCGGCGAGCGACGCGTGCACAGCGCACACTTACCGTGGAGAAGCTGCCCTCGCCGATGACCTTGCCGAAGATGAAATCCTCGGGACTGCGCTTGCGGGTGTTGGCGAGCGTGGCGAGCGTGGCGCTGTTGGGGCTGCTGGCGGCAGTGCTGGTGTCGAGGTTGGCGGCGAGGCTCGGCCGATGCGCGGTGGTGTTGGCGCCGGCCGGCTGCGCGGGCAGCCTCGCCGGGGCCTCGGGAGCCGCGAGGCCCAGGCCGTTCGTCACCTCGTTCGTCGGTGGAGACATTTTGAACACCGGCCCCTCCACCGTTACTGCCGGCTGTGGCGAAGCGGTAAGCGTCTGGTTCGCCACACGCTGAAACACAAAGCGACGCGCAACGGTCAGACGGGTTGCTCCTGCCCTCTGCCCAAGTCCCAGTCGCGAGTCGGTGGGCCTGTCGCGACGACGAGCGCGCACCTACGGAAGAGGCAGTCGGTCTCTACGCTAGCGGCGAGTCTCGTCCACGGAAGAGGCAGCAGCCTCGAGCGCGCCAGCGACACTGGTCGCGCGCTCCGCGCCGAGACGATCAAAAGAGCACTCGCCACGCTCTACGCGCGCCCCGGCCTAGAGTAGGAGAGCCGTTTGGCCATAGCAGCGCCGAGCAGTGGGAGAGTTTACGCGCGAACGATACACGAGTAGATGGCACGTCGACGAGGGCGAGGGAGGCGGAACGCGAGCGTGCGACGACGACGATAAGCAGCTCGTACGCACGCGACAGCCGAGTTTCGGGGATTTCCAGCGGTCTTATTGCGTTTCGATTGGGCGAGGAGCTCTCGCGGCAACGAGTTCCGACGAAGCCGCGGAAGGAACCGGAGAACGGTATCTCGCCAGGCGCCTCGTGCTGCGTCCAGTGCCAATGCGCGTTACGTAAAAGCTCGCTATCACGTGCCACGCGTTCGCAATGGCTCATGACAGTTTTAGGACGGAAATGGCCACGTCGCCAGCCAGAGCAGGCGCGCTACTTATTTGGATTATTTGGTCGGAGCGCCAGTCTATCTATCGGAATAATTTATCAAGTGTCGGCGGCGTTCGCTAGCCAGAAATATACTGCTTGATATTTTTTCACGAGCGAGAGAGATAGCGAGGGCCGCACGCGTAACCGCCGAGAGTCTCAATGCCAAACAGCTGTTGCTAGGCCAATAGCGCGTAAACAAGACACGCGCGCGCACGAGCGCCAGAGAGAGAGAGAGAGAGAGAGAGAGAGAGAGAGCGAGAGCTTGCTCGTTCGGCCTGCCTCTCTCTCTCTCTCTCTCGCTCGGTCCGTGCGGACTCGGCACTCGCTCGCTCGCTCGCGCGTGTGCGTGCGCCGGAGGAGCCTTTCCCGGTATTCCTCGCGATTTTTTGCGGCGCTGCCGTCACACGTGCGACCAGCTCGCTTCGCTGCTCGCTTCTCGCCGCGAGCAAACGACTTTGTTTACTCGTCGGAGCAAACAATGCTCGGGCGCAGACTGCAAGTCGAGCGGGGTGGATTGGCGCGCAGGCAGAGAAGAAGCTGTAGGGCTCGAGCGACGAAGGGACAGAGCAAGAGCCGTAAAGTGTTATTAAGAGGGTGTGCCCAGCGCGCGGGAGTCGGCGACCTCGGCCTTCGCTCGCCGTCTCAAGGCCAGTCGCACGCAATCGGCGCTGCCGTTGCCCCCTTGTCGCGCCTCCGCGCCTCATTACCAATCTACCTACCTGATGCAGCAAATTCAAGTTAACGATCACGTTCGCGCGAGCAGCATCGGCCGGCAGCTGGCAGTGTGCTCTCGCGCGCGCGCTCTCTCTCTCTCCCTTTCTCCGCGCTGCTTTCACACCTGTGCACCGCGCGCGAGTCTTTGGCCTGACGGCGCCTGCTCCGAGTCCACCGTCGCGGCCGGGCGCGGAAAGCGAAAGGAGAGGGTCGTCGCGCTCGACGGCTCTCAATGAACTGGGAACGATTTCGGCTGTGTGCCGCGCGCGGATCGCGCTAACAGCGGCAGGAGGAGGAAGCGAAGAAGGGGACCGAGCAGAAGGAGAGATCAGTGAACCAAGGCAAAGAGGAAAATAAATGAGAAGAGTCGCGCGAGCGCTCCTTCGCTCTCCAGCCGCCAGGGGTCGATGGCCCCCGCGCTGCCTGACGCACCGTCTCCGAGCATACAGCAGAGTAGTGATGTTCGATTATTCGAAAAAGTATTCGATTCCTAATAATCGAATTACCAAAATAATCGACTCTTGATAATCAATTTTATTTGAAAATAATCGATGGTTGTTTTAATTAGAAAAAAGAATAAAGTGCTTATAAATATGTGGCAACAATATTATAATAAGAAAAATAAGTAGGAAATAAGAACCACTGATAAATTAAACAATGCAAATTACGTTCTGATGGTATTTATTAAAAGGTCATTGCTTATTTCAATCATTTACAATTTAACAGGCAAATATTCAACATCGTCCAATGATTTAAATAAACTTTGAATTGCTACTACAATAAAATTTTTAAACTTAAATGTAGTAAATATGTAAATAAAATTTTTTTATGCACCTTGATTTTGTCTGTGTCTCACATTCAACCGTCACAAATTTCTTTTCTATACGAACGTATGTAAATAGAGAGAATAATATCCACGCATGCGCAAAACACAAATTGCAAAAAGTGCAGATCGATTCGATTATTGGCCAAAAAATAATCGAAAAAAATCGAATAATTTGTTAAATAATCGAATATAATCGAACATCACTACAGCAGAGCATTCCGCTCTCCTACTACTGCCGTCTACCATTGCCAGCACCATTATAACTGCCTAACACTCCAAGGCTCGCGGCCGAGAGAGAGAGAGCCGACACTTTCCTCCTGGCTTTTCATTCATTCGTACGCAAGATCGCGGCCGTCCTTTCACTCTCCACCTATGATCCACGAGGATAAGAAAGCCATGGGAATGCCAGTCGACTTTGACATTCGGTCTACTAAGCCAGTCGCGACTCGCGCGCTTCTATTTACAGGTGCATATTGTTCTCACGTTCCTTCTCCACATCTCCGTTTCCCCGGAATCCCATTCATCTCCAGTTTGGCCTCGTCATCGAAAGACACACGCGCCATGCGGCTCAGCCAAGCCGAGACAGACCGAACGATCGATCGAGCTTTTACTTTGATATTTCTTTATCGTCGCTCTGCTACGCCCGCACGCCGCTCCTTTTACCATTCTGCCGGCAACCATCCTTCTCTTCTTTTCCCCGTTTTTTACTCAACTTCACGTGGGATCGCGCTTCGCGATCTTAGAACTTGAGTGCGGGGTCCTTTCGAAATTCCTTATGAGAGAAAACGCTGGCTCTTCCCCCCTCCCCGCGGCCACTTCTCACGACTTTTTGAAAGCTGCCTGCGCCTTGAAAGAGAAGCCGCCGCTCAGCTGATCCCGCTGGCTGAAGTCTTACTTCCAAGAATCCCCTCTCCCGCCTGCTAACATTTCGAGCTGGGAGGTATTGGCCGTTTTTATTCGCCGCGCGCCGGAAAAATTAGCTCCATCTATTTACGGAGGGCCGAATCGCTTCCATTGCAAGGACCAGCCCCGACGACTGCCCGTCAATGAAATGGTTTGCATACGCAGACGCTGAAGCGCGCGCTCTGATCTAAATTGGTTTCGATGCAAATAAACTGCTCGGCTGACTGAGTCGGGCTCGCTGCTCCGCCGATTTTTCGCAAGTCTAGCCAATTTCGAATTAGCTATATGGTGGAAGCAGGAAAATAGTCGAGTATGCTTGGACCGCGTGGCCGTGGACCCTTGTTTATCAGTAGAGCTCTCGGAAGACAACAATTTCTCGGTATATCTTCGCTTTGACCAACGAATTTTTCCTTTTCCTGGCCGTTCTCGGAAAACTTGAGCGCGCGCGCTGGCGGCGTACATCCATGCAGAGAGAGAGAGAGAGAGAGCAGAGCATGCTGTGCACTTGAACGCTGGCGCCCCCTTGCGGCAAACGCCCGAAGCGGCTGTTTGTTTTGAAAGTTTCCCGAGCGACATACAGAGAAAAAGCGAAGGCCGCACACGCAACGATTGCATTAAACATTGGATCACGAAATCCCTGCAAGCGACGTGGCGCAGAGATGAATCAAGATCGACGGCCCAATGAAAAATAACTATGAATCACGTGCATGACTCATGGCCGTTCGAGCTTCGGTTGAGCTATGGGTGCCCACCATCAACGTGCGTATCAGAGCCAGCCTATTCTCGAAAAGCCTTGCCATTGCCGCGCCACCAAAACAAATGCATCACACGGTGGACGCGTGCTGCACATACGTATGACACGTGAATATTTGCCGCGACGTAACGACGACGCGGCGGCACGTGAAAAAGGGACGCACCGACTCGCGAGGGAAAAGGGAAAAGAGTGGGGGTATAGAAGACGCGCACGAAGGCTGATAGAGTGGGGATAGGAAGCGGCGGCGCGCACGCTTGCTCGAGAGAGCCAGTCTAAAATTAGAAATACCCGTTGGAATGCCAAGCTTTCGCTACGATTACGGCGGCGGCGTCGGTGGCGCGTGTGTAGTGTAACGGCTGACTTGCATCCAGCGACGTCGAATTACAATTTGCTTGGAACGAGCTGCTGCCCTTCGCGGAGTTTGCGCGCGAAAATCCGCTGCGCACTTGCGCGTGCGGCATCGCGTCGCGCAGCGGGCTCTCCGTGCGCAACTTTTCTGCGTCCCCTTCTCTGCGCCCAGGAAATTCGGCGGAAGCGGGAGCGCGCTCACGCGAGAAAGACGCGAAATATTTGTTGTCTCGAGTGCGACGCCCCTCGCAAAGGTCGTTAACATTTAAATCTTTAAAGCACCTCGGGCAGCAGCGAGTGCGATATATGAAAACACCATGACGCGATAAGCGTTTTTTCTTTGCTTCCTCTGTCCCTCGCTGTCGCTCCAGAGCTGCCATGTCGCAAATTCGGACAAGTTGAAAAATCAAGCTGGACAGGTTGGAGATCTCGGGGATTTCGAAATGCCGAGAGCGACGAGCGTGAATTACAGAATTAAAATATCAGGCCACGTGAAAGCTGTGCAGTTGGTACTCCGGCAGATAGTCGTCGTCGTCGTCGTCGTCGTCGTCGTCGTCGTCGTCGCCGCCGCTTTATACAATTAAGCGACGTTGTGATAATCCTCATTTCAATCTACATACATGCGTGAAAATCTCCAAGTACAGCTGAGGTTTCACCGATCGATTTTCTGCGCTGCTATGCCTTGGCACACGCGAACAAGGCGCGGTGTACGGCAGTGTTTGCGCGCACTCGCGCGTGCGAGCTGTGAAAGTCTAGCGAGCGACTGACAAAAGCAGCTTTTCCAGTATCGGCGTCATTAAGAAAACTGCATCTTCGACAAGCAAAACACGGCCGCGCTCCCGATAAGCGTACACTTGACATTTCCAGCGATAAGCTTGGGACGAGTTATTGGCGGTCACACGCACAGGCGCATACGCGCGCACAGGCGAGACGCCCCGAGGAAATCAAAGACTGCGCCCCGTCATCAATAATCGAGAACAGGAAGCGCGATAGAGGAAGAGGGACGCAGTCGCTCGGGAATGCAACCCGAACAGAGAGGGAAAGAACCTCGTGAGAAAGTTGGAAGGAGGTCGCGCTGTGCGCCATCCATGGAAAACTGACTCGGAGGTTTTCCGATCAGCCGATCGGAAGCGTGATTCGCGGTTCCTGCTATCGCTATTCGTTTGTTTCTTCATTTTTGCCCCGGCTGCGTCTCGCGCCTTATCGGCTCGCACTCTTCAATGCGCATCAAAATATTTGCCCCGCACCAGCGCAAAACATGTTGTTGACGATCACGCTGCTGGCTCGCGTTCAATAATAATCGCCACGAGAGAGATTGTCCAATTGACGCCGCTCTCTCGCTCGCTCGTGTTTTTGCCGAACTCGGCGACGAGCTAGTTTCGCGTCTAACTAGTTCTTGTTTACAAATATGCGACGAGTGCAACTAGAGCGCCGCCAGCTGTCAAGGCGACAGCGCGCCTTCCAAAGCCGTATGCAAAAAAGCCGAGAGGCGTAGCGCGATGATTGGCGTCGACAGCAGTACCAATTACCGCGCTATAGGCCAGAACATTGGCGCCTACCTGCCACCAATCGATATGGCGGCTCAACTTCAGCGCACTTACAGCACACCATCCAGAGAACTGAGCAATGTAATGGCAACGCGAAGCAACTGTCGAGACAACAAGCGCAGAGCAGTCGCCCCCACGCCCGCGCGCGGCTGCTCTGCACTTGTCTGCGGGTCCGCGCAATTTTTCGCAACTAGCTGCCACGGGGATCATTGAAAGACCCGCTGTTGGTAAAGAACGACAAATGCCGCGCGGACGCGCATACCCCATCCTGCTCTTGTAACCAAACAGAACCAACCAAGCCTCGCCCGCATTTTCTTTTCCATCTCGTCTTACGTCCCTTTTCTTCCTCTCTCGCTTCACTTCCTCTTTTGCACACTCGCCTAACAGCCTTGGCGGCGCACACAGCAGAGCCGTACTACATCTTTGTGCTTCTCTCTATTGCTTTCAAGCGAGCAAATCTCGAGCAACAGTGGCAATGTTTTTCGAGTTGCAAATATTATGTAAGTTGTCTTTGGCGCACCGCACGATCGTGCAGTTTGCTCTGGCGCAACGAGGCTCTATACCGCCTACTCTCACGAGTGTATGTCGGAAGCGTCGTCGAGCCAGCGCGCTCATAGCTATAGCCACAATAACAAGCGTTTCGCAAGTGCCAAAGATGGACAGACGCTCGCTGCACGAAACTTGTGTCAAAGAGGCTTCGAACTAGGTATGCGCGCGGAAAAAGCAGAAGCGAGAAAAACATAGACACGTGAGTGGGTAGGGCCACGATGAGTGTCGTCGCAGACTCTTACCTTGAACAATTTCTTAAGCCTCCGGTAGCCACGATGCAATCGCGACACGTACTGCTTGTTGGAATCCAGCTTGACGACTGCTAGCCACACTGAGCCGAAGGAAAGGAGTCGAGGCGATTGTTGCCCCTCGACGGCCGCGGCGACACCTCGGCACGCCTCGCTGCAGCAGCATCCAGCAGTTTTCCGATGCGTCGGGATGACCGTGCACTGCTGCTGCTGCTGCTGCTGCTGCTGCTGTTTCTCTTCTTCGACTCTGTTGCTCGACTTCGTCGTGCTGGCTGCTACTCGTCACTCGTCGATGTTAACTGTTCGCGATGTCGCGATGTAGCTCGCTGAAGAACTTGGAGCCCGACAATTGGCGGTGTGTGTTGTGAGTCGCGCAATGATGCTGTCTGCACGACTTGCAGACTTTTCCTCAAAGTCCAAAGGGTACAATAACAAACTCTAGATCTGAACACCTCGCGTACACCGAGTCAGCGCGCGCGAAAGAAACTTGGAGAACTGAAGGTGTGCGATGTCTTGACGTTATGTGTGGTTGACAAGTTGATTGAAAACAAGTGAAGCGAGTTCGATGTATCGGTCTCGGGAGAAAAGTCCACACCGTGTCTAAGGCCTCGGAGAGCCGTTCGCTTACTGAACGTTGCTCGCATTCTCGACGAGCCCGCGCTTTCGCCCTCGGAGCCCCACCACGCGGCACGCTAGGCGCCCCAGCCCTAAGCGCCGCCAGAGTGGGGATTTGTCTCGTCCCCACTCCTCGCCCATACCGTCGACGCATTTCCCCTCCGCCCGCCAAACATTCGCGCGCGCGCGCGCACTCACTCTCTCTCTCTCTCTCTCTCTCTCTCTCTCTCTTTCTCCCCCTTTTTCTCCTTTTCTCCGTCTTGCTCCATCCGGCGTTGCTCTTCTTCCTAGCCGACTGCTGCGTACCGCCGCCGCCGCCTCCGGCGCGCACGGTTCAAAGTCCGTCCAAGTGCCTCCGTAATCATTTGTTTATCTTCACCCCTTTTTTGTTTTGGTTTTTGCTGTTTGTTTTTATTGCCTGTCTTTTTTTTGAAAAAATCAGCTCGAAGCTCTGCCATTTTTAGATACACGATTGCTGTCTTTGAGCCCGTTTGGGAACAAGTGCCAATTAACTGGGCATACGTCAATGCTCGCGATAAAGATCCGTGTACCTCAGTCTCTTAGGATAGTTTAAAATTCGAGCTAATTTGCATTTCGTTGAATAAGGGAAAGTTTTGAGTAGGTGATGCATAATGCAAACTGTATTGAAATAGTTGCAGGGAATAATGGTGCCTGGAGCGGGGGACTACAGCGTCTTTCACATAGATCTCTATATATGCGTCTAGTCGGGCGAACAAAAATGACGACCAAGTTTTGTAGTTGTAAACGATCCCACGTTATATAATGCAATGGCTCGTTGTGCGGTGTCAATTGTTTTACATATATTCAGGCGAGTTTCGGCTGCGGCTGTTATAATGCATAAAATGCACGTATAATGACGAAAGCCCGGCTTTCTTCGGTGAATTTACCGCGCGTCAATGAGCCACGCATCTTTTTCATGTTTCTTTTTCTATGCGACATGCTCGACAATACCGCCCAATTGTTCAGTTGTAGCGATATATGCTTCAAATATTTAATGCATTTGCATCACTATACGCGTTATGCAGGTTCGTCTCGAGTGAAACGAAACACGTCCAAGTTCCAGTTGTTTGTCGATCAGTGCTTTCTTTTTTGCTGACGAGCAGGCAATTCGCTCTGCTTTATTTGTTTACTCGGAACAGGCCCGATAAGCTTCCAAGCGCATTATCGAGTCTAAATATAAAAGGCAATGCCGGGAAAAGCCGACGTTAGCGTCGACGTCGATAGTATCGCCTGTAGGCTGCCGAGCGTCACTGATTCACTCATCGGATTGCCCGAGTGATGCATCACACAATCATTGCCGTTGCCAACAACCTTGCAGTTCTTGCGCCAGAAAAAGAGAGGCAGAGAGAGAGAGAGAGAGAGAGAGAGAGAGAGAGAGAGAGAGAGAGAGAGATGCTTAGTGCGCGCGTCCCGATCGATGAGACATCGCGCGAATTCGCGCCCTCCATTTGCACACCGCCGTCAATGCCCTTGGTCCCTTCCATCTGGCAAGGGGGGCAAAGACCGACACGCGCGTCTCCCCTTCCTCACTCTCCTCGGCTCTCCCTACCAGTCCGTATAGTCGTCGCGCACGTACGTGCAGATCCTCTCATTACGTGTTGCGCGCTATCTCTCCCATGTTCCATACACTGCTGCTGTGCCGACAATATGAGTTTCACGTGTCGTCCTCGTTCGTTAACTCTGCTTATGTTTTCGTCGCCTCGCGCGCGCGCGCGCGCGCACCTGTTTGCACACACGCCGGCCTCGCCGACAATTAGGCTAATTAAAGGGCTCGCAAAAAAAGGTTGTGTCGAGGCGACTTTCAAAAGCTCCATTATCGCTGCGCCTTGATTTCCGACTGCCAATTAGTCGCCTTTTCACGTTAACCAAGTTTTCCCATATACTTGACGCCTCGCTCGCTGACCCATTGCTACTACGAATCCACTAAATATTGTAAAGTCAATTGCTGACACACTCGCTTATTCAGTGCACCAACTTCAGGAAGAAGAAATTCGTGCACTTTGAGAAAGGAATTTCATCTGCGTTACCGATGAAAGCGTTAGAGATACGAAAACAAGTCCTATGAAAATCCTACATTTGTATATGTTTTCTTTGAAAAGTATGCAAGTTGTAAGATGCTGGAATGTTGTTGACGCGCCAAGCGGTTGGCCCACCCCTGGTGCCACATTGTTTTCAAAGAGGTGCTCGCTCGACTTATTTATTTTACTCCTTCCTCGTAAAAGGCTTTGGGTAATTTCCATCTCCATGCGAGTTGTTTTTAAGGCGCGCTGTTATTTTTCAGGTTAACGATAACGATGTTTCTGTTTTCCGTGGAAAATCGCATAAGCTCTTCCGCTTCTCTTCACCGCACGAAGAATGTTTTTACGCCGCAGTCGCATAAAGATGCCGCGTATTATGGCACTTGATTGTTTTACCATCGGCTGCGTCTGCCGTTTACACGTCCACTTCTTGTGACATTTCCAGAAATGATCGACGCGACGCTCATTTCGATAATGAATAACCAACAGGTTGTTAGACCACCTGACATTTATTTGCAGGTTAAAAAAAGAAAGTTTGAAACGAGCGTTGATAAGCGCTAATTGTGTAATCGAATATTATCGGAATTTCTGATTGCTTCATTTTCGTTTGTACATGTGACCAGCTGAAAAGGCTCAATGTCAAGTATTCACTTGTAAATTACAGTAACGAACACTATCGGAGCGTTCTTTCCAAGAGAAAGTGAAATTTGACAATGACTCGCTGAATCGTTAAAAAATCATTAGAGCACATTTTCGACTAGCTAGAGGCAATGCTTAAATCGAAGTAAAGGCAGGAAACGTTTCGATTGCACCAGACAAGTCGCGAACTGGAGTTTCGTAACGAGATGAGGAAAACAATAATCGTTCATTCGAACAAAAATAGTTGGCGTGCGCGGCGACGAGAGAGAGAGGCGGTGCGAGCGCCGAGGACATCCCGTGTCAAAGGAGAAGAAAAAAGCAGTCGTAAACCTCAATTCATCGTAATGAAAACAAAGTCGTTGGACCCTCGGCGCTATTCGCTTATGCTTTTCAGCGAAAGACGATCCGCCGTGACGGTCGAGCACATTTAGCTGCAATAAAGTGTCGACTGAAGCGAGCGAATCGATGTGATTTCTGTCTCATCGCGATCGCGAGCGAATACGAGTAAAGCTGCCGAGGGCTGTGAGTGCAGTGCGCATTGACGTCAAGGAATGGTTGAGCTCGATCAGGTAGCGCCGTCGCGGAGACAAACGACCCTCCATAAATTCTAATGCCCGGGCAGGGCAGTGCCGCGGCTCGCCGTGTTTTTGGGAGCAAGAGCCGACTGGCCGACCTAGAGCAACAAGTTCCACGTTCTCGAAGGCACAGCCTCTACCAGGCAAGCGGCGCGCGTGACAAATACGCCTTGACGTCATTAACAGTGCCAATAATGCAATAATCCTGGGAGAATTGTGTCCCGCCAGTCGCCGCTGCTTGCCTGTCGCGGCGCATTTCAGCCCAGGGCCTATTAAGGGTCCTCTAATTGATAAATAAGCTGCTCGAGGCCGTCTCATTTCTCTTGTGTATCCACCCCCTCAAAGGCAAACAACTTTCTCTCTCTCTCTCTCTCTGTCTCGATTAATAGCTCTGTTTTCCTGCATTCTACGTGGCTATGATTCATTGTCTGTCAAGTAGCAGACATATTTGCATTTATTTTCATGCCTTCTGTCTTTCAAGTCCAATTATTGCCAACATTTCATATTTCGAGCCATTTAAAAAATATTGGCTTTTTGATAAGTGATGCGTTATCGAATTCGATAAGATTCAATCAAATGTATTTGTAGTTTGACGAGTTGTATAATTTCGTCGCATAATTGTTTGCCGTAATATCGTTAATTTGTAATTAATACTGTTATTAGAGGGAATAAAATAGGCGACGCGGGTATTTGAAGAAATTTGAAGAAATAGTATTTGTAAAGGCATTTGAAACTGATTGTCAAACAGCTTGTTATTGCGACAAGCAAATATTTCGTAAGCCATGAAAATCCTGACTGCTGTCAGCATCGCGACCTGCACTCTCATATGCGTAAGAATGGTTGAAAAGGAAAGCAAAGAAAACGCAATGAATATATCGCAAACCGGATATCGATTTGGCCGTTATCGTAACTTGTAAGGTACCTAGAATATTGAAAAGACTGGGCATGCATGGAAAAGGCTTTTCTAAATAAAGAAAAAGTGCTCGACACCGTTCTATGATTTATGCACAACGGCTGTGACGTAAACATTAATTAGGCTATCCACGCGTTTTCCAAGTTAATTTGGCGTGTGACGCGCTTGCTCCTACTACTACCTCTTGGAGTTATTGAAATTGGGTTCGAGACGTTATTGCTTTGTAATGATGTGCGATTGCGAAACATTCGACGGTAACTGATTAAAATAGGAAAAACCTTGAAGAGCACATTAATGCCGCAATATGTGTATCGATAAATCAAAGAGCTCAGTTAGTCGTGAAAATGTAAAGGTAGAGATTTAGCGCAGCAATAGATTTGGTGTGAAATGGTATGATTATTGCTTGGAAAGGTGTTATTAAAGCGCAGGCTCGCGCGTGCCGGATTTCAATCACTCGACGTGTTATAGACTCGTCGTAGGTACACAACTTTATCGGGCGTCTATCGCGAGAGCGTGCTCTGACGTAGCTCAATTGTTTGTTACGTGACTGCGCAACGAAAAATCCACGTGCGCTTTTCACACCTCTTTCGCAATCCCAGCTGCGATAATGGGAGAGAGAGAGAGAGAGAGAGAGAAAAAATTGGGCACTTTCCTCGTACAGACTCATTGCAGCGCCAGTTGGTATTTTTTCGAGCCGCGCTTTTGCTTATTGCTATCTCTCCAAATAGCTCGCCGAGCGAAAGATAAGTGCACCTGGTTTGTTTTGTCAAAACAATTGACCTTATGACACGCTTTACTTTCGACGCGCTCATGACTTGACTTTTGCGTGGCCGCGCTTCGACGACAATTGACGGGCTTCTATTTTTCTTTCTTTTCGTTCGCCCGATTCACTGGCGATGCTCAATTTTAGAGGCGACTCGTTATCCGGGTAATTTGGGCTTTGCACCGGCGACGAACGAAAAACACGAAAAACACGAAAAACACGACAAACAAACAAACAAACAAATATTGACCGAGTGATTCGCGAGGATCAGAGGTCTGTCTCATTACGCTCGAACTTGATTGCGTCCAAAAGGCAATCGAATTTTTCGCAGGAATCCTAGCGTTTTGTTTGATCGGCAAACGAATTATCTTGGCCGACTAGCGCTTTCTATTTAGGTCAATTAGTTATCGCTGACGCTTACCGTTGCTTTGTTCGCGTACTCTCTGTTGAGTTTCATGCAAGTTATCGCGGCCGTTCAGGATTGAGCGGCTAATTAAAATAATGAATACGCTATAGAAGCATGATTTGCGAACGCGACTGCGCGTTTGAAAATAAGCACTTGGCGTCATTAAAAAAAAACATTCTGTTCGAGAGAGGCTGGCGCGCGTGGTACAAATTATGCGAATCAATCAAAGCAACTTTATTATTTGACTGCTGTATATACAGCTGAACAATCCGACTTATGAAAGCACACGTGTGATAAGCATGTTTCGCAGCAGATATATGTACGCATATATCTTCGCAGGAGAAAAGGAGACTGCGGTTCGTACGTTACACGCCTATACACAAATATTCTGCCCGAGTGTTTGTTTGGCCGAAGTGGCTGGCTGCCTCACTTCGCGAACATCGAAAGTTCGCGAAGGAGAAGAAACACGCCACGTAAGTACTTCGCCGAGCGGATTGACGAAGCGCGGAGAATTGATTGACCTTGTTAAACGCAACAAACGCGAGCACTAAGATAAAGAGGCGCGACAGGCAGAGAAGCCGGCGATGGCACCGCGGAGTCGCACTCGCGCCAATTTCACAATGCGATTCGGTCCCGGTTCACCTTTATTCTTATCTAAGTTGGCGCGTGTCGTTCCGATTCCCTTCTCGCTCCTCCCGAACGCCCGAACGTACCTGTACGCGCACCGCCAACAAGACCGCTCGTCATCGCACTCCGGATCGTCGCTCGGATCTTCTCTGCCTCTTCAGCTTGAACGGACGCTAACTAGAACGCGCAGAGCTTCGTAAAACACCATTTTATTATTCACAACACTCTTGTATACGCGTTGCTATAGCTCGTGTCTATACGATACTACGCGCCACCCGTTATCCAAAGTCCCTCGTTGCACTACGTATAGGCTATAAATACATTCATTGAAAGCATAAATTATTGGGCAAACACGAGGAAAAAATTAGGGACCTGCGAAAAAACATATTCGTCAAACAAACTTATTGCTCAATTGACTTTCCTCGTTTCGACATTTTCGTTTGTTCCACTGCAGATGTCAAACAAGAGGATACCAAAACTTGTCCAAGTAGAAACATTCAACGAACAAGTCACCTTCTACTGCTCTTTGCATAGGCCATGTTTGCGTTCAAGTTCATAAATACTTCATTCAATACAGCTTTGCGAAAATTCAACAATTCGCTTAGACTTTGGGCGTACATCTAGACACCGTGATACTTGGTCAAATAAGCTGCAAGTAGAACCGATATGGGACTATGCTGCAACGGACGAGCCCATAATTCAAAATCATTTGCGGCAGTGGTTTTATGCTCGGTCGACCGAATTTTACAGCTCTTCGAATGTCCCTTTGCCTAATATTTATCGTTAAAGCCAATTTAACGTATACAGTACACCATTCGATTCATCTTCTATGAATAAACAACGCCATTACTTTTCACAAAATCAGATCAGTCATTTATTGCCAAAGTTAAAACGTCGAGTTTTCTTAGATTTTTCAACATCAATGTTTATACGTTAGCGTCGCATTGCCATAGTAATTGCAGTAATTAGTAACAAAGTTTCTAAGCGATATCGATAATTATAATGTAGACCCCCATATTGGATGCAACTCATATTTGAAAGGTACTTGCGCGAGCATTAAAATAAGCCATCGTTGATTAAAAGTTAAAGCAGTTAGGGCGTATTGCAGCTCCGTACAAATGAAAGAGCAACGGCACGTCGGCGGGGTGTGTATAGTAGAAGAGAAGAGCGTTGATAAGAAACGGTGAGGAGGAGAAGCTTACGCGAGGGAAGGCGAGAGAAGGCTCAACTGTGCATATAGGCGCGAGTGCGTCGGCTGATAAAGGGGCACAGCTGTCCGGTGAATTTCCATCCACGTAGTACAATAGAAAAACGAAGACGGATATCTCTCGGGATAGCCTGCCTCCCCGTCACGCAGCCCGATGCAACGATGTGGCGGCAGCAGTTGGTGCTTACACACCGAGAACGGGAGCAGACCCGATCGCGGCCTCGTCTTCTCGGATGCATTTGCAATTAGCACGAATGCTGCAGGCGTGCAGTTAAGTTGCATTTTCACAGCACAACGATTGCGTTCGTATTCGCAAATGAGCCGAAGAAAATTTTTATTTGCGCCTTGTTATCGCCTTGTTTTGCGCGGAATCTTCTCTTGCCGCATCGTCCCGACGCTGATCCACGAAAATAAAGCCACTATCGCGTCCGCACATCGATCAGTGCACAACGCAACTGATATACCTATCGCTTTATTTTTGAGTACCAATCCAAACCGCTGACGTTACTTCGCTCTCGTCCATTCACAGAGCACCGAAGCAGTTTCAAGCAACGATTCTACACGTAGACCAGAGTACGCGAGACATAATTAACGTTTGCCGCAGACAACGTGGCTGGTTTTCGCGAAAGTGCCGGTCACGGATTCGAGATAGTCTCGATATAGGCTGATCGGAAGTGTGCCCGAGCGTCATCGGAAAAGAAGGCGATCGCATAAAGGTCGACGAAAGAATCGTATGGCTAAAAGTGAACGACTCACCGTAAGTATTCTAGTTTCGGCAGCCGCTAAAAAGAGGCGCAGTCGACGGTACCTGGAGGAGGCGCAAGCGTGCGTTGAATCAGTGGCGCTGCTGCGCGTTCCGGCAGGCGTCATTCATGCTCGAACGGAATGTTGGTCAATCGTGGCGATCCGATTGGCGCGCAGAAGGAGAAAGACCGACCGTACGAAGGTGGCGGGAAGAGCGCGGCGTTCGCGACCGTGACTTTGCGCAAAGCGAACTGCACGGCCGCGAAACCGTGCGCGCAGCTTTAAGCTCGGCCTATAAGCATCGCGTGCGCCGCTAAAGTCTAGGCCAAGCCGCACGGCGACGACGCCTTCGCGATTTCATTGTCGAAAACGTGACGCAGCCATCGGCAGCCGTGACGACTGGTGCATCCATTATTACCGATGCATCCACCCGCTCGCTCGTGACGCTACCTACTTTTCATAGCTTATCTCGGCTCGACGTCAGCCTATTGTTGGTTGACGCACAATTGCCGATCGCTCCAAAGCCGCGACTCGCGCGGGCGAAAACTGGCCTCGCGAGCGAAGTGCCCGTGGGCGCGCGGGCAGTGCCAACTTTCGGGCCGGCTCGCGTGCGCTGCTCGCGGTTATCGCTCGTAAAAGGAGCTGGCGGATCGGCTCTTTCCTCCTCCTTATGCGGAACGGTGTCGTCGCGACGTGCCTCGCCATAACGAGTTGTGGCTCGTACGCGCCGACTTCGCGCCGCGATACATCTGCTCTGCGTCAACTCGCGAGCACCTCCAAGCGTACAATTAACAGCAGTCACGATTCGCCGAACTAACGATTGCTCATCGGTTTCCCGAAGTATGCCACTGCGTCGAAAAGCCGCGTATGACGCGAGCAAGCCGGCAGATAAGACGATTATTCGCGCGCTTGAACGTTATTTACGTTGCTATATATAAGAGGGTGACAATCGAATTGCCGAGTAATTAGCAGACATAAAAAGCAAAGTTTATACGAGCAAGAGACTGGAGGTATAACGTCGCGGGCATTTTCTTCTCTCATCTTTCTTTTTTCCCTCATTCAATTACTCAATCGTTTATTATTGCAGGGTTGCGCTTGGCTCGAGGCTTTCGGGGCCGTTATTACGCTTGATAAATAAGAATTTGCAGCGAGCGACGTTCGGCTCTCTCTCTCGCTCTCTCTTGTCGTGTATAATTTGAGGCGGTGCAATAATTAAAGGTAGGCGCGGACCCTCGAAATCGGGACGAGCTCTCTTTTCTCTCTGGTTCGCACCGGCCGTTGACGTATTTTAGCGTTTTATTGTTCGCTCATATTTGCCTCCACCAATTCGTCAGATTCGAGCCTCGTTCTCGCCACGTGTTCGCTTTTTTTCCTCGTTTCCTTTGCCCGTACAACACGCGCGCACTTGCCGCGATCGTTTGGCATCCGCATCGTCGTTTAGCACAATGATTCTTTGTTTTTTATCGAGAAACACAACGTACGATGTATAACTACGTACTGCGTCTCGAGCAATTTCAGCTGTTTGCGCACGCGTACTCGGCTCCGTTTGTTAGTCAAGTAATTTTGCAGATTAAGATGTGCAATCGAAAAAAAAGACACGCGTGACTGGTTTGATTCGCGCAAGAACGGCAAGAACGGCGAGAACGGCGAGAACGGCAGGAAGATCGGGGGGAGGGGGCGGGCCGGTGTCGAATGCGCGCGGGTCAACGGTCAACGAGACTTTGCTGGACGTCTGTCGAAATCGCGCGGCAACGGAGCGAGGCGTCGTCGAGCCTTTGGCAATTCGCTGAACTGCCAATGTCGCACGTGCGCCTCGGCTAATGCACGCTAGGACGAGAAGCAACGCCCGCGGCCAATTGTTTTCAAATCGAGCGCCGCTCGAGGCTAGTTCGAAGCCACCCGCGCGCGGCCAGCGAACGATCATCAACGAAACGGCATCGACGAGCGATGATGCATCGCGCGCGTTGCGCAACGGCGCAGATTTGTCTACCTGCGAACCTTTGAAACCGTTACGACATGCGCGAGCAGTCGAACGCGACAATCGCGCCGAGAGTCGTTTTTTCTTCGTTCCCGTTAAAAATAGCCTGGCCTCGTGCGGGCCACGCGGAACGAATTTTGCAAGGTCCCTTTGAAAGCGCGCCGCAGCGACGTAAACACCGGCATAATCGGCGCGCGCGTTGGCCTTTTTTTCGGCTTGTTTCGTTTTCTCTTTTGTTTCCGAGCGAGAAATACAAGAAAAAAATGTGTTTTCTCCCGGTCGGCCGCGTCAGCCGGCAAAACATGAGATCGCGGCGGGCCTCGGGCTTGGCAAAACAACGCACCTCGCGCGGAGGCGAGTGCCGAGCGAGCCGATGAGTCGGAGTCGATTGTTATTGGCCGCGGTGGCACGTGTGCGCGACGATCTTGGCAGCTATCCACGCAGCGAGGAGGCTTTAAATAGGCTCTGGCGCAAGTGCGCGAACACGAGTTATGCAACTGGTATCGGCATGCCGGGCGCGCGTCGCTTTCGGCAGGAGAGTCACTGCTGCGCCGGCAATGGGCGCGTCCACGAGAGCGACTCCGCGCGGAGCCTCGGCTCGCGCGCCTTTCCCCCACGTGGCCGCGAGGTCCGCTCTTTCACCTAGCAGTGCGCCGCCGCCGCCGCCGCCGCCGCCGCCGCCGCCGCCGCCGCCGCCGCGGCCTTAGAAGGTCGCTAGCTCGCGCCAGCCTTGTTTAGCATCCTGCTGCCGCGCGCTCGTGCGTCCGTCGGTCCGCGCGGCGCCGAGCGAGAGTGAGAGCCCGCCGCGGTGCTCTGTCTCCCGGTCGCCTCCAGTCTTCTCGCCAAAACAACTGCATTGCTGCCGTATTGGCTTTCGATCGATATAGGCGCAGGATCGTCCATCGCGCGACCAAACCGACGAGCGATCTCCCCTCTTTTCCCGTGTCCATAAAAGGCCGCTTCGTTCCGCGTACACTCCACTCCGATTTGAGCTCGCGCCAGATTTGCCTGCACGAAAATCCAAAATTCATTTTCCGGTTTCTTTATTTACTACAAATCGACTCGTTACGCGAGACGCTACGAAAATAAATGCGAAAGTCAAACGATCCATATAAATACATGGCGCGGCTGATGCGAAAGAGATAATAGCAGCCGTAGCAGAGTACAACCGAGAACGCTGCTCAACGCAAACACGACGGCCGAACGGGCTGTCAGGATTTGCAAAGGAAATTGGCTGACGCAGCAGATCGAATTAGTGGAAGGAGGCGAGGCTTCGTTGCTGCGCACTCGCCTCGCTGCGGATGGGTATGTAGCTCGAAAACTGGATCGGAGCGAGCAAGTGCGCGCAGGGGCTGCGAGCCTCGCCCAGAGAGCAGAGAGCACAGGGGACCCAAGTTCTTTGAACTCGAGGCGAGCCCTTGGCAGCCGGCGACTGCCGGGGGCACTCTCGCGAGCGCCGGATCGCCGCCGGAAACGGTTGGGCGCAGGGTGTCGCGGCGGCGAAACCGCGCGCGATAAGACGCCTGCTGGCCGGAGCGCGAGCGCCCAGGCACCGGGGCGGGGGGACGGCGAGCGGGAATCGGAAGTGAAGAGCGAGCGCGGAGGGGAGCAAGGGGAGCCTCTGCGTGTGGGCCGCTCTCGGCGTCCCAGCGTGAGAGAGGAATGCGTCGGTGCATAGCCGGCCGCCGTGGACCGAGAGCTGCCGCCGCCGCGAGCCCGCGAGCGACCGACCGACCGGCCGACCGGCTATTGGCGCCGTTTTTCAGGCGCGAGCGCGCGCAAGCTCGGCTCCCGAGACGCCAGTGACTGCCGAACCAGCCCGGCCCGAGGACGCAACGAAGCTTCGCCGACTCGTTGCGTAAGCGCGACACGTCGGATATTGGTTTGTAGGTCAAACTGCCGTGGCGGCAGCAGCGACGTACGCGCACGGTGTGGGCACCGGGGCGACACGCGTAGAGCGGGGCCTCGATCGATCATCCCGGCGACGAGCGAGCAACGATTTGTCAGGCGGGAGCGCCTCTAGTCGCCTTGCTTGCGCGTAACAAGAAAACTAATACTCAACGCCGGGCAATTAGGCAAGCCAGCTGCCGTTTTATTTATTGACGCGGCGTGCTCGGAAGCCCCTCTGCAAGCGAGCGAGCGAGCGATATCGACCGCGCCGTCCCAGCTCCTTTCGGACTTTCGGATGCGTTCGCTCGAGATCGGCAAGCTGCGAGCTTTCGCGCACTTGCCCGCCGGCCAACGAGTAAAGGCTGCGGACGTCAGCTGAGTTTTGGCCGCGTGCGAGCGTCATCTGAAGCAAAGCGCGCGAAACGCAGCCTCGAGCCAGCCTCGAGCCGTGCACTCGCAGGAATGCGCGCGAGCGAAATAAAAGGACGAGCGAGCGAGAGAGAGAGAGAGAGAGAAAGAGAGAGAGAGGATGCTGCAGCTCGCGAGAAAGATGAGGCGATTCGCCGAGCGCAGGCTAGCGAGAGTGGAATACTGGAATGCGCTCTCAGAGGCCATTTCAGTTCGATGTCCTCCGCACTATCCTTCTTTTGCACTCTCCCGCTTATTCTCCTTCTGGGCCTTGCCTGCCCCGCGCTCTTTCTCTCTCTCTCTCTCTCTCTCTCTCTCTCTCTCTCTCTCTCTCTCTCGCCTACAGACACCTTTACTTTCCTTGTACGTATCGTGCTTGCGTGCGACCGATCGCGCAAAGTACGCCTCGGCCTCGCCCTTCGGTTTCCGCGGTCCTCCCAGTCGGTCGCCGGACCGAGCAAAGTCCCGAGTCCGCCAAATCGTCGACGTCGCGCGCGCTAATTGACTCATCGTACGCTGACGATAAATTGCACTTCTTGCACGCCTAGCTGACCCGTGACGAGCTCGCGATCGCAACCAAGTCGCCGCTCTGCGTTACTTTGTCATGGTAGGCAAAAACACGAATGAAGTTCCAACGCGATGCCCGAGCCGAGAACGAAGAAGACGCGCGAGCGATGCGCGTCGATTCCGAGTGTCCGGGCATCACCGGATTTGCATTGCACGATCGAGGTTACGAACGTTTTGCAAGTGCGAGAGCGATCGCGACAGGCGGCGCTTGCCAAATGCAAGTGAGAAAGGAAAACGCGGTGGAGCGCGGTGCTGGCCGCGGCGCGATGCCGGGAATGTTGCTGCGCCGAGCGAAAACAGAGGCCACTGACACGGATACTGCGGCGCGCAGGCGAGCAGCGAGCGGCGCTCGGCGCGGTCGCCAGAGCCGCGAGCAGCGGCGGCAAGTGCACAATGGAATCCGGGCCGGTCTCCCGCGCGCCTAGCAGACGTCGCGACTAACGGACGTGCCGTTAGGGGGCCGCATTCCCGGGGGCACGCATGCGCGACGCGCCGCCTGCTCCATTGTCTCCGCGCGGCGCGTCGCGTTTCGCAGTTGGCGCTTGGCGCGCGGGCCCCGGCGCCCCCCCCCCCCCCACCCGCCGCGGCGTCGGCGCGCCCTGCCGAGCGCTCGTCCACCGGCGCTCGACGCCCCGCGACCGCTCTCGTTCCTCGTACTCCGCGGCCCTTCCGAGCGCTGCCGATCGCCGGCTTCTCTTGCGGACTGTCTCCGCGAGCGCCGTCGTCAGCTGATCGCATCCGTTGAGCCGGACGACTGATCGCCGAGCACTGGCGTCTCTAATCCGCCGGTTGAGAATCGCAGCAGCCGCGAGCTTCGCTTGGCGACCAGCTCCACGCCACCGATTTCGTAACAGTCGCGCGCGTTCTGCACGGCGTCGGCTTGACGTCACTGGCTTCAATGAACCAAATAATGCGCAGTGTCTACCGGCGTTGCTCAATATCAATCGTTCGATTTCGCCTCTTTTCGTTCAACTTCATTGAATTACACTTTGAAATGATTGCGTACCTATTATATTTGTAAATGGCATTCGTGCGTTGATTTTGTATTGGCATTCCATCGTACAACTGAATTCTTGCCTGCGTCAAGCTTCACTCCCTATTGCAGCTTAATGTTGTTATTGCCGAAGAACAAAACAATTCCTCGGACGTTTCTCCACTCGGTGACGTCAAGTCAGTTCTATAGCCTCGTTGATCATTCGAAAAACAATTTACTCGTGAAACGCGTGGCACACTTTTGCGCCATGCACGGTACTTTAATATTGTCTGTCTCTCGGAAACTTTAGTAGAAACTCAACGTCGCGTACGACACTCGTTTCAGCATGGAAGTGTTAGCTTGCCGCGAACATACTCGGAATATAAGTTGGTTGGTCGAGAGTACGGCTTTCCACGTGAAACTTGCTCGCACGTCTGCGTTATTTCACACCACCAAGGCAACGCGTCGAGGTGCACTAGATTGCGCAGGCCATTCAATAGCTTAGTCATTCCTGACATTTCGGACACTAGGCAGCACCAATACCAAACAAAAATTATGAAACGCTGCAAGAAGAAGGATGGACGATCGACCGTGAAAAGGCAACTGCCTTTCGCGAATGACTGGCAAGTAAGTTTCCGATGGTTTATTGTTCGTCGGTCGGAAGCCGTTAATTTACGACGTTCGCGATGCACTCGGATAGGCCAAGGAACAAGCAGGAAGGTCCGACTGCATCGACTGCACCGACTGCATCGGCTGCATCCGCCTGCGATTCGGTCCAAGTTCGCTCGACCGAAGGACTGGGGGCAGCAGCCTTGAGTCGACGGGCCGGATGTACGAGCGAGAGCGGCGACGCAGGCACGACGAGCGGAGCGCGAGGCACCCGGGCCGCCGGGCCACCGGGTCGCAGGTGCGCCAAACGAAAGGAGAGCGGAAATCGGCCCGGTCGGCGACCTCGCCGCGGCTCCTCTCGTCCCACTCCACCTCTTTCCTCGTCCTTCCTTCTCGCCGTCCTCCCGACAAGCCGAGCTGCACTCTTCCTCCTGGCCCGCTAAGCATCCTCCGCCGAAATTCTCCCGCCGCGCCTAACGGTCCGCGCCTAGCTCTTTTGCCCCCCCCCCCCCCCACGCTTGCGTCCGCCGCTTCCGCTTTTCTCCGGCCTCGCTCAAGGCCGGCTCTCGCTCGACGACCAGCCGAACGTCGCTTGTCCGCGACGGGGTGGAAAATCACCTTCCATTTCGAGACACTGCTCCACTTGGAACAAACGAGGAGTCCAAGAGCGCAGGCGCTCTCTCCGAAACTGCTTTCGACGGCATTTCGACATTTCGGAAAAATACGTTCTCCCGCCAAGGATACGCACCTGTACCGAGAATCGCAAGATGAAATGTGCGTCGCACGTGCCTTGTGTTATTTCTCCGCTAACTCCATTTGCAGCTGCAACTTTCCCGGAAAATTGACGTTTCCCACTGAGAGAAATGCCCCGGCTTGTCCAAATGTTCAATTTTACGATTGGAAAAACTTGCCGTTTACCTGGGAATGCCTCCTCGCTAAGTATAGAAGCAGCGAATTCCCAGATTTTTAAATATCCGTGCAAGTGTGCACGGGCAGCAAACTTTGAAATGAAACGCAAACGAGAAGTACAGTGGGCATAACGCTGGCGTTCAAAAATGCAAAAGACGAGAGAAGATTTGCGCAGCCAATCAGCGAGTAGTGTGCCATGCCAAAAAAATAAAGCGGTGATTCGGAGAAGAGCGCAGCGCCCTCGTCGTCGTCGTCGTCGTCGTCGTCGTCGTCGTCGTCGTCGTCATCTATCGTCGGCTATCGCCCAAACGACTTTGTTGTTGCAGGAAAATTTGAAAGCCAGCCGTACGTATTAGCAGCTCTGTTGTAACGCCTCGTGATCAACGATGGTTGCCACCTTTATCGAGCTCGAAGTGAAGAGAAGTACAGTGTAATTGATCTTGTCGCGTGATCACCTACGAACGAAACGGCCGACTGATTGCCGGTTATTCATCGATTGACTCGAAAAGGCCGCGCACCTCCACGCGAGACGCTCGCGCGCTTGCAACAGCCTTTGCTTTTTTTCCGGTGCGACGTTTCTCGCGCAGCCTGCCTACGCTGTCTCGAGGCGTTACGTAACGAGCCGCATTGTTGCGCGCCGAAAGGCAACGCAACCGAGTCGACGAGCACTCGATGTTCCTCCCCTCGGGGTTCGCCGCGGCATGGCCGACCGATCGGGCGTAGCGTAGCGAATGCACGTTCGCGCGGGCGATAATGGCTCGCACACTCGATGGGCAGGCAGGGCAACAGCAGCCAGTGGAAGCTGCCGTTTGCGCTCGCGTGCGAACGCGCCGGCGCTGCCTCGGTAAAAGGCTGTTCCAAATTGGTCGGCCGTGCGCTCGAGAAACGCTCCAGCACTGCCGACCAGCCGGCCCGATCTCTCTCTCTCGGTCGCTGGTCCGCCCTCGCAGCCGACGATGGCACGCCACTTTGCAACGGGATTCCCGGCTCACCCCGAGAGCCGTGCTTGGAAAACACTCGCGGGAAGAGTCGGCGACTAGCGCCCATAGTAAGAGTACGGCAGGGCGCAAGGCCGCCGCCTCGTCGAGAAAGACGCGAGCCGGCGCGCGCGCACAAAGGAGCCCTGGCGCAGTGCCCAAACGGTAACGTTTGCCGCTCTCCTGGATGCAGCGAAGCCGAGCCGATTAGAGGGAGAGAGAGAGAGGCAGAGGGCGGGGGGAGAACGCCGCTACGATAATTGCAGGACGACGATGCGCTGCTCGGTAGCGTGGCGCCGGAATGCAAGCTCTCTCGCGGAGCGGCATTCGAGTGGCGGCAAAAGTGCGATGCTCGAGGCCGGAGCTGCATTCCTGCAGCCTCGCCTGCGCCGCCGCGGCCTAACGGATATGCCCCCCGTAGTAGGCTACTCGCTTCGTGTTTGCGCCGATCGGCGGCAGTTCGCGGGACGCGGATAAACTCTCTCGTCGTCCTCTTTCCTCTTTGCTCGGTTGCAGCCTCGTTCGTTCTTGTTCATTCAGCTTTGCGGCTTCCGGCCTTCGCTAGGCTGCCCGTTTACCGCCCCCTCTCCCTGGTCCCTCGGAGGCCGCACGCGATGCGCCCCGCTCGCCCCGCGCCAAAGCTGGCTCGTGTTGGCGGTTGGTCCCGACGAAGGTCGGCCCGTTGTTCGCCGGTACGTGCGATACGTCGTGCACGACTACGGGTGGTGGGTGCTCGGAAGAGAGGGGCCGCGCGAGAGCACGCGCACGTAGCACCGACAGCTCGGGGATTTTCCCCAGTTTCTTGCCAAAGTCCTTTCTCTGCCGAGCGCTTTCCTTTCTTTATTTCGCCGAGCGGAGACGAGAAAACAAGAATGGCCCCGATTGCGTCACTCGAGCTCGAGAAAGCGCACAGCGCGGTGCTCGAGTGCGCGTGCCTGGCTCACGTGACTGTTGGTTTCTTACCCAGCCGACATGTCTGTTTATCGATAAGCTCGCGCTCCGATTGTTGTTGACGTTGCTGCGAATAGTGCCGCGAGGCGAGAGAGCGCGCTCACTGCCACTCTTTGCTATGCCGTGCAATTGCGTCCTTTCCACTGGTGCAACGCCATACGCTCTCTCTCTCTCTCTCTCTCTCTCTCTCTCTCTCTCTCTCTGCCGAGCGCGCACACCTTCTACGCTGCACGTAAGAACGTTGGCAAGGACGAATTTTCTAACGTAACTTAACCTACTTCGCTAGACGCTTTTTTATGCTGCACCTCGTTCCTATTATAGCCCCACTACTCTCCCAACGACTACTGCCTCGTCTATGCTGCTATTCTACGTAAATAAAGCAATTTTATAGCTCGCTAAACACACGCGCGCGCGCACACAACCGTCCAAATTCCTCGTCGATTACTCACTTCTGCCTTGCGACAAATATTTGCTCGGCAATGCTTTTCCCAAGCTCTATGTACGCTGCTCCGTTTGCACTCTCGCTCGTTATGAATATAGCGGGCACACGTATGTTGCGTACAAATATCAATGCAGCCGGCCGGCAAACGCTTGGATCCAATTTGGGTTAACGGCTAACGAAGATTGGCGCGGAAGAGTTTTTCCGATGACTCGTCGATCGAGTCTCCGCGCCAGGATCGTTGGAGGGCTCGTCGGCGAGTCATGCCGTCGATGCGCGCGGCCTCGGGATTCCGGAGCACGACGATTACGACGGATTACAATGGAACCGGCGATTCGGCCGGGAGCAGCGATGCATAATTGGCTCGGAGCTGCGCACGGGAGAAAGTGTGCACCGCGCGCTCGGGCCCGAGGCGCGGAGATGGGCACGTCGTTGGCGCCGCCGTCGACAGGCGGCGCAAAGAAGCCGAGCGGCGCGGCGAACGGATTCCTGCAGTTTCATAACTCGGCGACCGACATTCCGCGCTCGCGTGCGCAATTGCACCACTAATAATAATAGCCAGCTGACGTCATCCCACGGCGCCCCGACAGCGTTCGACTTGCGCTATCTTGGCGCCGTTGTTTTCCGCCTCCAGTTGTCGACTTATCAACGCTTCGGTTGCCACTCGGCTTATTTCGAGTTCAGCCCGTTCTATTTGCGTGCGCCTTCTCAAGTTTTTCAACGCTGCCGCGAGAGCAGCGCGCCGCGCTTTGGAAACAGAAGCCTGCCGGGCAACGAACGCTCGCAAACGCGAAAAAGCTCGCTCCGAGTCCTCGCGGTCTCGAGCCGGGCCGGCTAGCGCGTAAATTGCTCGCCGAGAATGCGGTTGCATGACGAATGGACTCGCGCCAGCGGCCGTTTCTGGAATTGCAGAAATCTCGCCGGCCGATAAGCGGCTTTTCCCGCGCTCGACTGAGATCGCTCCTGCGTTCTTTTCGTGCCTGTAGCCGGATAACATCCAGTGGTCGCGCCGCGCTTTGCCGAAAAGAACGCAGAGCGCTCGCCAATTAACGCGGCCGCGCGAGCACTCCGGACGGCAGAAACGTTGCGCTCCGAGCGTGACAACTGGCGGCAGGGCGCGCCAATTAATTGGACCGAGGCGAACGAGGGCCGCGCGCACGAGCGCGCGCGTGCGTGAGGCTGCTGCTGCCGCCGCCGCCGCGGTACTTTCCCCCAGCGTCCGTCGATCCGGTCGCTCGGCCGTCCGCGACTGACGCGGCTGCGGAGCTCGGCGATGAAACGCGAATCGAAGAAGAAGGCCGCGTTGGCTGCATCGGGCAATTAAGGCGACGCGGCTGCGAGAGTCGTGCGCCGGGCCGACACGAGGCTGCGGCAAACGGGAGCGCGGCGGCGGCGGCGGCGGCGCGCCGAGGAATGCGAACGCTCTCATTGGCCAATGGAATTCGCCTCATATTCGCCGAGCGCTCTCGCTCTCGCTCTCACGCGTCGACGCTATCTCGCAATTAGCGCCAGCCTCTATATTTAGAAGGGAAAGTCGAGCGGCGCATTAACGGCCCACTCCGAAAAGCTTTGACGGGCGCCGCGGCGCGCCGTCTCTCCTTGTTTATTATTGTCGTTTAGACATATCCCCAAAGACGGGCCAAACGCCATCGGCTCCGCTGCGACGACGACCACCCGCCGATCCTGAATTTGGAGAAAGTTGCGAGTACCAGCTGTCTAATCGCATTATTTTTTAAACCTATTCCGGTTGATTTTTACGAACATTAGTTATGACGCTATTTCAGAGCAGACAATTCAGGAAAAGGCAAGTCCAAATTGTTCGCGCAAATAATAAGAAGCAACAATGATGGCGTGAAACAAATGGCAATACGCAAGTTGACCGGGCGAGCTGCGGATCTCCCAAAATAAGCGAATGGGAATGAATGGGAATGCAGCGACGGGAGAGGAAACACGGAAGATAACAAAAAAGCGCGGAGCTCGCGTATCAGAGAGAGAGAGAGAGAGAGAAGAAGCAAGTTGACCGCGTAATGTTTGCCATGCAGCGTGGTAAAAAAAGTCCGGAGTCGTCGGCGCAAAGCGACATTCCGAAAAACCGATAAAGCGCGTATTTAGTCCTTGGGTCAACAGATGACTGCATACCTGCCTGCCGAGATAGCGCGGTGCTCTTTCCGGAAAATAGATATCGAACATTTCTCTCGTTCGCCTCGTTCTGTTTGCGCGCTCTCTCGTCGCGTACACAGCGATAAAAGGCTCGACACGCTGCCGCTTCATTCATGCGATCGCCCCGCGCTTCGAGTCCGTTCTCCACCCTGCTCGCCTCGCTTCTTCTATGCTCTATCCGCTAATGAAATTTGCTTTGCCACGTAACCTACCTTTGGCTAAGTCTATTTTATGCATTTCCAGCTGCTCAACGCCAAAGTCAACGGATAATTGGTTATCGATAATTCCACCAAAAGTTTATCCGTCGACTCGCAGCCAATTCCAACACTTTTTAAGGCAGGCGATCGACAGGACCATTCAACTCAAATGGCAATATCTCAATTTCCGTCCAATATTCGTCAATAAGTAATTATACGTTGATCTTGGAGTAAACCAGCATCGGGATTGGTGTTGAGAGCAGCTTGAACGTACATAAAGCGCACTTGGCTGAAACCCGTTAGCCCCATCGGCCGCGAAAGCCCCCTTCGCTCCCGTGGGCTAACTACGCATTTTAGTTTTCCATAGTGTCGTGGGTGCATGCATTCAAGAACGAAAACTGCCATGGAGCCATTGTTTACGGCGCCGGCAGCTGTCTGTAATCGTAAGAAAAGTGGCAATGACTGTACGCGAGGTTTATTTTTAAAGTGCGAATGATACTGATTGATAGCCGCGTATCTCCTCTTTTTATCGATTGATGTCGCAAGATTGCGCGCGCATTATCGCTCGGGAAAGAAGCCCGCGCTTGCGTAAGGCAGCCTATTTTTGAGCTGCGGAGGCAAGATGACGAAAAAAAGCCGCGCAAAAGAGGAGCGCATTTGCTGTCCGATCGATCGATTAGGAAAAGAGAGAGAGAGAGAGGGGGGGAAGAGGCTGGGCCTTTGAACGATTGAAAAGTGGAGAGGTGACTCGTAGGCGTGTACGCGTAGGACACTGTCTCGGGGTTTTACCCGAGGCGATAGCACCGTGGCGGTCGACAGAGGCACGAGTGTACGCACACGGAGGACTAACCAGACGCGTACGCGCGTCAGTCAGTTGCTGCGGAAACGCCTCGACGGTGCACACAGGCGTATCGATAAAGGCCGGCCCGATTGCGCTGAAGCGAGCGAACTGTCGTGCCAGTCAAGAGAGAAAGCGTTCGAATGCTAATTGATCGGCGGCGAGAGGCTGCCGCCGCCGCCGCCGCCGCCGCCGCCGCCGCCGGCGCGACGCATAGGCAACACCGGATGCGGACTTTATTTTTAGACAGTGGAAGCGACAGCTATTTTCGTACGTGGCCAGCTTATGTAGATAAGGCGTTAGGCTCGCTCGGCGCGTGCCCGCGCGGACAGGATGCGCGCGTGCTTTGCTCCGAGCGCGATAATCGCTCGTCGGCTCCTTACGAAATTCAGCAGCTGCCTCTTAACCAGTCCCCAAGCGTGTGCTAACGATTTTGTTATTCGCTCCGTCTGCGCCGCCTGCAACGCCGCCGCGCCGCCGCCGCCAGCATCTCGCGGCTCCGCAAATGCCTCCCGAGCTACGTGCTCCTCGTTGGGCTCCGCGCGCATCTCATTGATCGTTTTTCTTTGGCGGCCCGCTGCTCGATAAATACGCCGCCTCTCTAGCCAAGTTTGGCAGCCGCGCGAATAATAAGAAATTAACGGCGAGCAGACTCGGCTGTTATCCTCGTTCGGAGGAAGGCGCACGAACGATGCGAGAAACGAGATAATTATCGTCGCTCGTGTGGTCGGCGCGCCGCGCGAACAACATTAGATAACGCAGAGCGGCCATTGCTCGGATCGGCGTTGCAGCGCTGCGTAGAAGGCATTCGTCAGCAGTTCGTCCGCGCCGACCGCCGTTTGGCCGCTTCGAGCGAGAATCCGCGGCTCGGCGATATTCTCGTGAACAACAACGGCGCTCTCGCTACGTAAACCCACCGGACGCCGAAGCGCCGATCGCCGGCCACATCGCGCCAAACTCGCTCGTGCCTGCTGCCGAGCAACGTCTGCCCGTGGCAAGAATGCACTTGCACGACAGACCGCGTCTGCGTAGGCGCGGAAAGGCGGCTTCTCGAACAAGTCAAACTTTACAACGGTACGGCTGGAAACCAGCAAAGAGCCCAGGCTCGAGTTTCGATTACATTCCGTAGGCAGCGACTGTTCAGGGGCTTCCTTGCACTTTGATGTACGTACATCATAGCGACTCTGCCTTCGTTTCGCGTAAGGCAATTACGCATGCATGCGATGGGCTGCTCGATTACAATGGATGCGTATCAGTGTTGTTAGCCTCGCTAACAACGTGAACGCGAAGCGCGTCCCAGCAGACCTGCCGTTCTTTAGCCGTTGCACTGCACCTCCTGCGTTGCAGCTACTCGGCACTTTATCAAATCAAGTGGTGACGCCTTGGCAATCTCGCGTCCTCGCAGTGACGCACCGAAAAGCATAGGTTGTGTTTTGTGAAATTTCTCGGCCGCTGGAGAATCTCAGCGCTGAAATCGATCGCTTCGCCAAACGCGTTATTGAGATTCCTTGGCTGGCCCGTTCTATTGTTGATTCTTCCGGCGAACGCGCGGCGCGCAGAAGAAAAGCTTAGCGGAGCAGCGACAACGCGCGTGCGACGACAATGGGAGCAGTGGCGCGTAGAGCGAGTCGAGCTAGAGGTGTCCCTACGCGAGCGGCGCGGAGTAGGTCGCGCGTCGAGCCGAGCAGAGGTCCGTCCGCGGAACGCGGAACTGCTTCGGCGCTCAGGTGCATTGCGCCTACGCGCGGCAGCGCTTAACTGATCGCGAGAAAGGGGTCAGTTCCGATCGGAGCGAGTCGCGTCGCTCGCCCGTTCCGCGAAGGACGGGAGGGCGGCCTTCTCGAGCAACTGCATCGGAACGGCCCGTCCGTTTTCCTCTTCCCCCGCGCTGCGAGGCTTATCAGGCTCACCGCGCGATAAGACCTTATCTGCTTTTCGTAGCGTACACCTTAGGCTGGCAGTTCTCGTGCGCCCGACAGATGACGCGTAGCTAGCTGCGTCGCCCGGCTAGTCTTGCTGCTTATCTCGCAGCCTCGTAAATTCTCTTTATTATCGTTAAATACGTGATTTAGATTATCGCTGGCCGTGCGCGCTGCAGCTTCTGCGCTAAAACCACATTTACGCGCCCGTCTCGTTCTTCTACTCGATTGCGATGTGCTCAACCGAGACGCCTACTTTTGTGCGCTCTCTCTCTCTCTCTCTCTCTCTCTCTCTCTCTCTCTCTCTCTCTCTCTCTCCGATCATCGACGCATCATTCCGTCAATCTAGAACAGCGAAGGCCGTCCAGCGTTTGTTTGATCCGCTTCGCCAGTTGTTACTCCGAAGCGCACAAATGAAAAACCTTCAAGTATAAATTATCATCAAGGCGTATTTACGCCTTTGGTTTCTTTTGTCATGTAATTACGGACTCTTGGCACTTGATTAGCTAATAAGATAGTTCGATTTTACGAGCACTGTTAAGTAATGAGCACTGCGCGTAACAGCGTTACTCTGCAAATATTTACGGTCTGTACGGTCTGTGCGGTCTGCACGCGCACAACAGTTTTTTCATTCGCTCGACATGACCCGTTCACAGCAGATCCTTCCGATTGATTTTTCGCTAATTACGCATCGGGCGTTCGTGTGCCCGCTCGCCTGGATAAATGCAAACGTATGACCGACAGTTGGCAATCCTCGACTTTTTTGCGTAGTATTTAAACGTTAGAACAAAGCCGACCGACGCAACGAGAGCTCGGCCGAGTCGGCAAGAACGGCTTGGGTACTATTGAAACAAGCCCGAACGCGAGTCGGAGGGGTCGCGATTGGCCGGAGAACAACAGGGCATGCGGATGAGAAGGGCGCGCCGACGGGGATGTGCAAACGAGCGGCACAATCGAGACGAGAGGACGGCCCAAGGCGGCGCCCGCAACGCAGCCGGCTGCTCGCCGCTCGCCGCTTGACCCAATAACCGCAGCCCTCGGCGACGCTGCACTGGGTCAACTACTCGTCTGCTCCAGATTCGCGCGCGCGTACGCAACAAAGCGGCTGATCTCCGCGGCGCCGCCTTGCGCCTGCAAAAGCGCATTGCAGTTTCACTTCCCCCCCCCCCCCCCCCCCCTCGCATGCCTCCCGCTCATTGCAATCGATCGTCACACTGCTCTATACCTTCTCGTTATTTTTAGGCCCACCGACCTTCTTCGCACACTGCACTTTTACTTTTTATAGCGAGGCTTGCGCCGGCTATAGGCGCGAATACTCGGCCTGCAGCTAACTTTTTGTTCCGTCGATGCATCGTTTTAGGCTCTGCTCCTCTCGATAGCCGTCGATGCGATTCTCACACCCGCCACCATTTCAACGGCCTATTGTGCTCTAATTAGCGTGAAAACGCGCACAAGTTGCATGCCTCCAACGTCTCTCGCGGAGTTGCGCAATAGCCCGCTAATCGATGCGGCACGCAATCGATGCTTTGACCTGTGCGTATCAGTTTTTCAGCGAGCATCCGACGGTTTTCTACGCGATTACTTGGTGATTTTTCTCGTCGCTCCCCTCCCGTGCGCGTGGCTAATTGACCATCGTTGCGTAACACGTCAAATACCAAGTGGCGTGCGCGCGTGCGTGTATTTGTCTCCGGAGGCAGAGAGGGATAGAGGAAAAGAAAACAAGTCAACGCGGCTTCCCCGTATAAAAACATGTTTGCAGCTGGAAGAGCCGCGTCCCACGTAGAAGCGCACGGCGGCAACGCAACAGCCTACGTCGTATATCCGCGTATGCAAGTGGCGTGACCTACAAGCAGCTAAACAATGGCTGCCTCAAAGTTTGCCGGTTCTTTCTTTCCTTCTTTTTCCGTGGCACTGTTAGTCGTCGTCGTTGTCGTTATTGTTGTTGTTGTTGAGAGAGATCACAAGTTTGCGTCACGGTCAAATTCTCTTGGTCCCCCGACTTATGAAAGTAATATAGAGGATATAGTGGCTCGAGTGACGACAAAGTAATCGAAAGTAGCTACATACCCATACGAGACCAGCGCACTGGTTCTATTCCCTCGTTACAGCAGCAGCACAGCCGAACGGTCCAAGGGGGAGACACGGCTAAGATTAGCAAATCTCGAAACAAACGCCAAAGCCCCGAACGAACTGGATAGGTGGACATCGGATCTCGGGCAGCTCTTCCATCACGCCTGACGGGATAAGAGAACAATCACGAGGAAAAAGATCTACCAACGATATCGGTCCTCCGGTGGTATACCGAACTGACCGACTTAAAGCATGCGGCAAACAAACTCAGGTGCCAATTCCAAAGAACCCAAGCAAGCCAAAGGAGTCTGATGAGGCCTGCCGATGCTATCATGGGCGACAAATCGATCGCTCGTGGCTGTGTGGCTGCAGACCATTTGCGATAAATTAGGCCAATAAAGATGCGTATGGAGTAGTAAGTAAAATCTTAAGGAAAAATGTAGCACCAAAGACTGCTGTGGTCCGTCTGGCACAGTCTGGCAGATAAGGACGGGACACCAGCGACCAGCAGCAGGAGAATGATGTTTTTCTCAATTATCGGAAAGCAGGAACGACAGCGGGATATTTTAACAAAAGGGTAAGGGACGTCGCAAAAGAATGCCCCTAGGTGTCTGTCCCCGACCCTGACCTCCGGAACGTTTTCCGACGACCTTGTCGTTATCGTAGAGGCCTCGTCGTTATAGTAGATCGTTGCTGGCGGATGGGGGGAAAAAGGGTTGTCGTTGTGCCCAAAAATCAGTGGATGAACTCAAAGATCGAGACTCCATAGATAAGTTCGAGGGAGGAAAATATATGGAAAATATTTAGGGCTAATCTTCTTTTAAGATTTTGGGATGAAAAAGCGTACACGAGAGGTTGGCGATATTTATGGCCGTAAAATGTTACGATGTGGGTGCCGCCTGGGGAGATCGCGTTCTCGCGGTGAGAAAAAAAAACGCTAAATAAGGCCTTAATAAGTCTACTACGTTGGTAGTCGAGGGGATATCTCGAGCCGAACCGTCTGACCTGAATATCCAACAAAGATAGTCTCTGTAGCGCGTAGGATGCAACTTGCCTATTAAATGGGGCAAGTTTGCCTTCGATTCCGGGGTTATTCGAATGGGATTAGGATAGAGACGGAAAGAGAGGCGAGATAGGCGACAGTCGGATGAGAGAATAAATGCGAAATGACAGCTCGGCTGGAGGAGTTAGAAGCAAGTACTTCGGATAATATAAAGTGGAGCAGAGTTCAGCCGGCTCGTAGCAGGACGCAAGCGATGACCACGAGCGAAATGTTAGGGCCGATCTTGCCAGAGATGTCCGGGGGCACGTTCCGTTCCAGCGTACATGTAGGAAGAGCGACGCTCGGAGCTTACGGAATTAAATTCAGTTGGTCTGTCGTGGCCTCTTTCGAGGCATCAACTTATCGGTAGAAGAGCCTTCAAAGGCCCACTTTCAAGACGCAAATAATAGGGGTGCATATTTAACACAAGATTGGAAATTGAGGCATAGTAATGAGCGTCGACAGCAGCGACCGAGCGAGTGGTTCCCCATAGGGATAAGTCCAGTCATCCGTGGCCGAGAAATCGGTTACTAGGCTGAGCTTTTTTCGCCATGCCGGACGCGCTCGGCAGTGGGGTGCTGACGCGCGAGCGCCCCGCGTATCATTCGATGTCTCGCATGCCGCGGAAAGTAGGTCAGCCGCCGAGCAACAGCGGCGGCGGCGGCGGCGGCGGCGCGCAGACAGTTACATAACGGCTGCGAGGGAGAAAGTATAGACTGTGTATGTGCATGCGTGTAAGCAGCCTTTGCTTTCGGACTGAGGCAACGTCTTATTGACTGCCCCTCCTCCCGCGGCTCTTTCACCGCGAGCTTCGCTTATAGTGCCGTTGTTGCGAGAACGCTCGCTTCCTTTTGGCTTCTCTCCCACCTTACGTATACTCGGTCTGGTCGCCGCCGCGCGAGCTCAGCGCCGCCAAGAGAGTGCAGGCCCCGAGGCCGCCGCTGCGCCGTGTTTACAAACAAATGCCCCCACTTTGCGTCTGTGCCGCGTCGCCGTGCCGCCGCGCTCCGACTGCATTATCTCCGAGGCGCGCTGCGCCGCGGCCAGTCACTTGTTTTTTGCTTTACCACCGATGCACCTGTCATCGTCATCGTCGCGGTGGTGGTGGTGGTGGCAGTGCTACTGGTGGTCGTCGAAGGCCTGGCGCGCTACGTATCCCCCATATTCGGGCCCTTTTGCCCGCAAAACACGCGGCATTTACGGGCCATACGCGAGAACGCGCGCCGAGGCTTTTAACGAAATGTACCGTTCGCCAACAGCTTTGTTAACAGCTGATCATCCGCCTTTCGACTCGTTCGACGGGCTACGATCGAGGCAGCGCAGCTTGGTGGGACCTTTGCGTCCTCCTCTGATCGTTTACGCCCAAGAGCTCGCAGAGATAGCTCCGGTCTCGCGCGGCAAAGGCAGAAGAAAGTCGCCGATCGGGCGCGCAGCTGGCTGCAACAAAGAGGAACGAAGAATCCGCGTCACTCGAGGTTCTGTCGCGAGTGCATCTTGATGAACAAACCTCGCGAGAGCCGAGTTTGCCGGCACTGCACGAATCTGCCCGAATGCAGGAGCCCACTCCAAATTCCAATTACACGGGGCCTCGGCCGAGGGGCGTGCCCGCGCTGCCAAAATCAAACCGACCGCGGCAGGAAACGCGGCGGAACGACGCTCGTCCACTCGACGATGCAAACGCATTTTCCAGAAGAGCGGTCTTTGTTTCCCTCTCTCGGTCTCTCCGCTCTTCAGCCTACGCACGGCGCTCGAGTGCGCTTCGCCACGAGACGCACACGAGGGAGGCCGAGCGGCCTACGGAAGCGGAAGCCTCCCTGCTTGTTGCGCGCGTGCGCCTCAGCCTCTTTTGCTGCAGCACTCTGCGATCTCCGGCACGGCCCTTCGGCCGAACGAGCGTAGGCGTTCGTTTGGGCTGACCGTCGTCTCGCTCTGTGGCCGCGGCGGACATCGATTTCAGCTCTGACATGGCGCGCGAAATTCAGCCTTCTCGGTATTTCGCGATCACGGGGCGCTCGACGGCAACAGGCATAAAATATTTCGACTCGTCGCAATGGGTTTTCGAGCGCTTCGGAGAACAACTAATCCATAAAGTAATTCTGAACAACGAGAAAGTTGATGTTTATTCGAAGGGCTGCTCCCGAGAAGTTCAGTTGGTTTATCGAGCGAAATGAAGAATGCAGGAGCGGGAGGGAGGGAGGGAGGGAGAGCGGCAGCGATCAATACTGGCCAAGACGTCGCGACGAAGGCCCTTTGACGCGAGGCGCACACGAGGTAGGGCGGATCAGGAAATTGGCGGCGGCGCGGCGTTTCGAGGCGGCCGCTTCCGCCTGAAAAGTCGCGTTTCCCAAGCCCGCACGCGTAGAAGCGAGCGCGCGGCGCAACGGCGGCGGCGCGACGGAGACACACTGGCCTAGACAACTGGGTCGCGGCGCAATTCTCCGTAGATTGTGTCCCTCTCCGCCGCGAGCGCCGCGGCCTAGCTCCGTTTTTATCTGGCGCTCGCCTTTCTCTCTCTCGCTCTCTTTGAAAGCACCTATGAGCGCGCGTAACGTGGCTGTGGTCCTCGCCAGCCAAACGCGTTACATAAATAGCATACGCCGCGCGGATGTACATTCGCTCTCTCTCTCTCCGCGCCTCTCGGCAGTACGTCAAGTACGCGCGGCTAGGCTGCCACACAGGCATATGCACACTGGCTTTTATGCTCGCTAGACGCACGATCGACGAGTACCGCGCAGCTTCGATCGCGCCAGCCACAGTCAGAGCCGTGTCTCCGCGTCTCCTCGACTCGGTTATCGCCTATTGAAAGCTCTCTTCCATTGGGCAACGGTCGACGCGCGCAAGTCGGCGCCACTCGAGCTCCTGCGCGGAAGCGCGCCCACCCGACGCGAAGCTGCCGTAGCTCGCGACTTCGTTGACGGTCGTTCGTCGAATCGGCCCAATTTCAAGACATGGACAGTGACGGCGTGCAGTCGTCGCGGTCGCAGCCGTCGCTCCCCGAAATTCGAGCCGCTGAGTCACGCTCGCGCCGAGCGCCTCTCCGCGACGATCCACGCGCGTCGCTCGGCCCAAAGGCTGATCGCGGCGAAGACCCGCTACGCGAAAGGGCGGCGTGCTCGGAAGGGGGGTGGGGGGCGAGGAAAGGCTGCTCGCGCACCGCAGTACTCGGTGCTGCCGCTGGCGCGAGGACAGAGCGGCACGCTACTGCGTCGTAGCTCGCCGACTGCCGGCGCGTGCCGCGTCCGCGGCCTCGATGCATGCAATTTCACGCGAGTTTGGCTCGCACCGTCCGCTCGGCGGCTCCAGGCTCGAGCGGAGATCGACACTGCGCAATCGCCACGGCGAGCGACTACCAGCGAAGCCGAGCGAAGTCGAGCGAAGTCGGCCCGTCGTGGATTACTCATCGATTTGCTCGGCAGCCGAGCGACGGTCAAGGCGAGTGGCGCGAAAACGCAGCGCTCCGGACAATGTCGGGCGCGCGCGACGCAGTACCCCCGGACAATCGGGCTGGATGGGGGGTCGGCTGAAAAAGCCGCGAGCGCAAGTTGCGCCGAGTTTCCGAGCGATGTGCGCGGCGATTTGGCACGCGAGCTCGATCAGCGCCACGCATTTGCATGCCCAGCACAAGTAGAGCCCGCAACAGCACCGGAGTCGTCTGCTCTGAGGCTTCTCTCTATTATTGGCTAACTGGCCGACGCCGGCCGCCGGCCACGCGGGTCACCGTGTCAGACCGTCTGCCTGCCGACGAGGCACGTCGCGCCAAACCCACGTGCTCCTCTTCTCATTCCAAAATACATTCGACGCCTCTCCTCTCTTATCTCGCTCGCTCTCTCTCTCTCTCTCTCTCTCTCTCTCTCTCTCTCTCTCTCTCTCTTTTTACGCAAATAGCTCCGCTAATTATATACTGTCACAGTTAAACCTTCCGCACTGGCGCCTCACCTAATTTACCGAAAATCGAAGAGCAGCTTCAATAGTAGCCTATCGACGCAGTCAAGTTGCTCGTAAGAGCCTCGCTGCGAAGTTGCCATTGCACCGGATTGCGTCAAGTTTCGGAAAAGAAGCGGTTCTCGGCGCTCGCGCGGTTGCCGATGGGATCGAGCGCGAATGGCCTTTTAACGGAACCGATAAGCGAATTTCGTAAAATCGCCGGGTGCGCTTAAGAGGATTTATGCCGCGGCGACTGTCAGTCCCGCGAATGCCAAAGTGCGCAGTTTGTCGTGGCTCAACGCAATGCAATAATGTGCAAGATCATGCCGCAATAAAAGCGCGCAGGCGGCTCGCGATACGTCGCCGCTTATCTTTCTACTATTCATTGCAGCCGCGTGAATATGAATAATACGAAAGCCGCAGAGAGCTGGTGTAGATATGTAGGTACAAGAGGCGCACGGCCAGTTTGAAGAAGCAGGTGAGTCGATAAGGCGCATGCCAGATTAAGACCCGCGATAACTTATCTTCCTTCCTCGTGTTCTGCCGCTTTTCTTCGCGTGGCCTACGAAACTTCACGCTGATTTGCGCACTCTCTCTCTCTCTCTCTCTCTCCCTGTAACGGACTTGCTGGCGCGCGCTTCTGCACACTCAAATCTATCTATCGTGTTCTCCGCACATTTTGCCTCGTCCTGCGCAAACGCTTTATCAACGGTAAAGACCAAATGCATGCCTCGCGCTCCAAAAGAGAAGTGCACGACGAAGAGCCGCTAGGCGCCACTGACCTCGTCGAGCGTCTTAACTTTTCGCATGTCCGCGTGATTCAGCAGCGAACAAGCCAAATTCTACGTGCGTTTTCTTTCCGACTCTCCATTGTTTTGCACGGTCCAGTGTGCACTGTTCGTCTGCTTGAAAATTAGCTTGAAAATGACATTTCGGACAGAAATGATTTCGCGCGACGTTCGGCGATCCACGAGCTTGAGCTGTTTTCGACGGCAGGAAGGCCTCGTAGCCGTGCAGCATACGTGATTTCGCATGCGCCTGACTAAAGAAAAAAAAAAAGCGCGGCGGAACCTTTAATCGAGATTCGTTTGAAACGCGTGGCAGTGCCGTAGGCGCGGAGTCTGGTTTACGAGGTGTAAAAACGTAGCGTCGGTGCGTACGAAAAAGTAACGCTAACAGGATAATTAAAGCGAGGGCAAATGGCGCGGAAAAGTAAGGCTGTCGGAGGAAGGGCAGCCTTTGATCAAATTTCATCGCGAGAGCGGAATGGGACGTAAAAGCGAGAGAGAAGTCGCGCCAAAGAAAGAAACGAGATTAACTCGGGCACTGCGCAGCAGCCTGGTCGGTAATGGGCGTCGACTGGCGGGCAATATCTGCCTGGGCGCAAAATCAGACTGCTTTATGTACATGTTTACGGCGCGATCGGCGATACGATCATCGCGCGGCCTGCGCTGTCGGCGGCGTTGAAAAAGAAAGCGAAAAGACAGAGGGAAACAGGTCGCGCAGACACCGCAAACAATCCCGATTTCGCCGTACAGCAGCGGCTTCTCGGAACTCTGCCGGAAAAGTGCGCGGCTCAAAGTCAACGCGGGCCTTCGGCCGTGCACGAGTTTCCGCGTAGCCGTGTCGTATCGGCCCGCAACACACAAAACAAACACGTGTACTCGATTGTTTGTCGGCGTTATTGCGCAGTGGGACGCTTGGATGTGTCGCCGATAAGCTTTCTCAGGTGAAGATAAGACCATTGTCCGCGGCGGCGACGATAACAAAAGCGCCGCTGGAGCGCTAGCAGCCGCTCAAAGGAGGACTCTGGAACATCTGTCCCATTGAGAAAGATAATCAGAGGCAGTGCGCGCGGGCGTCGCTCGGCTCGCTCGGCTCGCTCGGCTCGCTCACGGACCGTCGAACGCGTCGAGTCGGATGCACGCGGGATCCGACTCGACGTCCGTCCCCGAAGCCCAGTTCTCCGATCTCTTGGCCCGATAGCTATGCCGAGCACGTAACTATGATAAGTCTCCGAGCGCTCTATTCATCGCCCACGTCACCAGGCCGCGCCGCTGCTCGCGCTCTTATCGATCAGCCGAGCGGATGTCAATATTTTGAGAGGCGTGTGCGCGCCTCGCCCGCCGACCCCAGCTCCTGCCCGACCAGCGCCACTTTTATCTCCGGCCGAAAAACCGTGCAAACACGTTGGAGTGGTTCGTTCGATCCGAACCACGCCGAACTCCTCGGGAAGAAAGGCTGCGCACAGCCAAATCCGACTTGCCTGTCGTACCGGCAGCCAACCGACAATAAAGGAATAAACATGTTTTGCAGTACCAGCCAAGTTTCCTGCTACTTTCAACATCATATCTTTGCCAAGTGATATGCGCTGACGCACGCGCCTCCTTTTCTCCACTAATATTGTGCACATCAACGTCTACAGAGCTGTTACTCAAAATTTCACCGGATTGCGCGATGAACGCGCACAGAGAAGGCGCCAGCAAGTTATGTTATAAGGAAGGAAAATGAGCACAACTCTCTCTCTCTCTCTCGCTATCGGAGAATTCTTATTTCGTCAAACTGTTTCGATGTTAACGCAGCGATTGCGTCAACCGAACCTGCAGGTTGTACGTTATTCGAGGCGACGATCCGGAGGGAACCGTAAAACTGTACTACTTTGTCAAGTTGGCCGTCATCGCTGAATCAGCTGCGTCGAGAAAAAATGGAAAACACAGCGTTTCAGCGTAGATAAGTGTATGCAGCAGAAGCGAAAAGCCAGCGAGAGTCCGATTGATTTTCGTTGGGATCGCGAGGCAAGACGATTCGGCCAGTCGTCGGTCAAAATATCCAGCTGTTTTTGTACGGGCGAGAAAGAGCGCTATAAGTATAGAGTGTTGTGAAGCTGTATTGCGCCGTAACAGGTTTCACCGCTCAAAGTCCCTCCAAACAAGTGCGCGCTTACTTTCCTCATTCTCCGACCAAATGCCGTTAGTCTTTTCTGTAAACTAGTCCGTAATTTGCTCTCGAGTGCAAAGTCGACTGCTCTGCCGATTGAATAAATCCACGCGTGCGCTTTGCTTTCTCGGCAAGGAGGAAAGTTTTTGGCATAATAATGCCGCGGATATTTTTGAAGGTCTCCGAGAGACGCGTGCGCGCGTGCAAATCAAGCGAACGGACAAGTGATAGCCAATCGGAAGAAGGTTCATTGGCACTTGCGTTCAATGCATTCCTTGCCGAAGCGGATAGCGATGAACAACAGTACGACTACGTTGGTCGAGCGCGTAATAAGTTGCGAAGATTGGCGTTTGAATCTTTTGGAAATCCTTTCTCTTTTGTGCGGCCGTTACGTCGAATGTAGCGGGCAGGCAGGCAGGCAGGCAGGCAGGCAGGCAGGCTTCCCCTTTGTCCGAAGTATTTGCGTTTCTCTTTCTTCGGTGCGCGGCGCGGTGACGCAGTTGATACGGCGACGAAAGCGGCCGACCGTTATGTTGCCCCGAGTGCTCTAGGATCGCACGGTATTTAACGACGGCCTGCGATAACGGCCGAGACAAGCCAGCCTGCAGCTATCAAATTTTGAAAATAATCGCTGCCAATGGTGCCTTTGGTCGGTCATCGGCCAAAGTCGTTCGTAACGAGCGGCGCAGGCCTCTGCCGCGGCGGAATGCTCGCTCGCTCGTTCGCGGCCGAGTAATTAGACGCCGGGCTAGCTACACGCTATTTTTAACTTGTTATTGAATGTGAATCAGCAGCGCGAGCCAGCTGTGATCGCACATTCCGCGCGATTCTCGCGCCGCCTCGAATAGTACAGCGGTGGTCGCGCAGCGTCGGATCCAGCTGGCCCCGGTCACGGGGACCGACCCGGCGACAGGCTTATCCGTAGGTGTAATTTGGAGAGCCGGAGAGCCGACTGCCGCGGCAGAGGCTTGCCCGCGCGCGCGCCTGTAATTTGTCCGCGGCCGCGATTAGCGCGCCTCGCTGTGCGGCGAACGCAGCGAGCGAGCGAGCGAGCGCGCGCTAATAACAGTACTTGCGGCGGCCCCGCCAAGGACCAATCTCGTCGCCTTTCGACGCGCCATTTTCGCAGTGTCGCTCGCTCGCTCGCCTTATCCGTCCGCGAGCGCGATTCGCTTGCGCCTCGCGCCACGCAAGCCAGATGTTTCCAGCCCTCGCGTTACAATCAGGCCTTCCTTTCCGCGCGCGGTCGCCACGGCGGCCAATGCGACCGCTCGCGCACGGGCTTAGCAATAAACGGACGCATTATCGAGATACAGCCTTTAAAAATTCATGGCCGCCGCTCGGTTCGGCCGACGATAAAACCTCGCTCGCGCGTGCTCTTTGCATAGCGCGCGTACTCGCGGCGAATAAGTATAAGGCAGCGCGCGAATGGGCCTCGCGCCGGGGGAGAGAAAGCCCGAGGGAAAAAAACAAATCCAGCGAGCGCGAGACGTCCTTGCCAGGCCGGCGCACTCGCGACGCACGACGCGCGTAGCTACGCGTCTACGCGCGCGGCGTCCCGATCTCCGGCCGATCTCTCCCGAGTACGCTTGCGTTCGCGCTGACTCAGGCCACCCGAAAGCCAGTTGGCAGCGCTCGATCGCTCTATCGAGTGAGAGTGAGAGGCCGAGCCGGCATTTCCGCAGAGGCGCGCGGCGCAGTCTGGGCAGCCGATCCGACGAGGCGCCGCGCCAGCAAGCAGCTCTAGCCCGACTGCATTTTCTCGGCCGCGCGCGTTCGTGTATTTGCATAATTGCCGCGCGCGCGCAATTTTCCCGACGTTATTCATTTTTTATGGCGACCAAATTACACGAGCGCCGACTCTCGGATTACTCCGCCGCTGCTGCCGTCTCGCGTGCCGCGTCCCTCTGCCCATTTAGCGGAGCCGCCGCGGGCTGCCCGCGCTGTACTTTGTTGCGTCGTCGAGTTTGCCCGCGCGCGATTTAAGGCCCGATGCAAATCTCGGCCGCTCTCTCTCTCTCTCTCTCTCTCTCTCTTTGCTTCTCTTTACGCAGCAGCAACGTTCGAGCGAGAGTCGCCGGCTACCGCGCGACAGACTCGCCCCATCCCGTTCGTCGATTCATTTGACCGACCGACTTGTTGTTTCTTCGAGCGTCCACAACAAGTCTCGCCCGCGCAAATATCGCTGCGTTCCCACGGAACACGCCCACGGAATAACAAGGAGATTCGAAGAACCGCCTCTACAAATTATTTATTTAGCGCAGGACCGCTTCTGCGTAGATTCCTTCCAAAAACAAGCTGCTGCATCTTTATCTATATTTACCTGTAACTGCGGCACCTTCACAGCTACGCGTGACGCTCGGATTTGTACAGTCAAGCGCGAAGAGAAGTAAAAAAGAAAAAACAGAGCTGAGCTTCCGATAGGGAACGTAATAAACGCGTCATCTGTCGATGAAAGGAGAATTACTGCTTTTCCTCGTCATTCAGCTTGCAGTTTATTTACGTTTGACTGTATGCATGTGTGTATGTTGAAACAACGTCAGCCTGAATAATGCATCCGCTCGCTCGTGTCCGCGCTCGTTACGCCCCCCCCCCCTCCGCCCCTCGAGCCGCAATCGCTCCACTCCTCCCAAGTTTGCTAATTCAACAAACTGTCATCTGACATTGCTATCGACGCCACTAATATCTCATGTTAAAGCTCACAAACATATCCAGTATATTTGACGTCAGTTTGCCTACACATTGTCTTAGATTTTGGCCATTGGTCCACTAAAAATAGTTTTAGTGGAGTTTTTGCAGCTAATGGATAGGTTACAAAGTGATTTTTGGAGTTATTGGCAATGATTTGTAACTAGGTATTTGTGAGGAAATCGAGCGAAAAGGTTCGAAAGCACGCGTGTATTCGGCTTACTCATCGGGCAAAGTCCCGAAGAACGCGCCACATATTTATTTCCGCGAGTCTCGCAGTTTAGATAAAAATCGACAGCTATCGGAAATTCCATCAACGACTTTATCGATCGTAAGCTGGTTTACTATGAAAGTCAACCGTGGATAAACGACTGGAACTCGTCCAAGTCAGTGTGCGTTCCATCTAATCATATCCCGTTTGTACTTTCTAAGCTTACGTCAGATCGATCGGTATTCCTGCGAAAATGAATCCAGGCTGGTTAGCAAGCATGATTTAACGCTCGATCGACCGTAACGATAAAATTATTGTTCTGATAATGCGAATGACTTTTGATCATTGATATTGACGTGTGTAAACTACTTAGCACTGCGTAGCAACAGCAGTGTTGCGTTGTTGGTACGTCGTAGATCGCAGGACTCGGAGAGGTGTGCCGATCAATCGACTCGCGAGCTGCTCGTGAATTGTCGCAAAACTTGGGGCCGCAACCGATACAGATCTACTGCGCAGAAGCGAGAACTGTTTTTTTCGTTCCCGGCCACATCGTTGTTTGGGCCGTGCTTGGCATTACAACGCGCGGTAATGACGTTCTCGGAAAATGATGAGTCTTTATTTCCCTCTTAACGCCATGACACAGCAGGTCGATTACAGTAAAACGCACAGAAAAAATGGGCTTTTTTATGGCGGCACTAATGGATTCTCGTCTGCTGTGCGTACGCACGACGTCGTCGTTACGAGCACGCTGTGTACGACTTCGCGCAAACTCTCCGCTTTCTTTGCCTTCTGAATACTAATTATATCCGCGTCGACGCAGCCTTAAATTTCTTGTATTTTTTGGGATTCGCGTGGATTTGCGTGAAAATGGTGACTCATCCGCGCGAGAAACACACGGGAGCGACTTACAAGGCGCGCGCAGCAGAGTCAACGACACCGGCCACACTCGCGAGTGCCCGTAGGAATATACAGTTGAAATCAACTTGAGCAAGCAGGCATCGCGCTCGTTCGCCAAATGGACGGAAGCGGAGGCTGTAACCTTGGCGCGTAACGCCGTTTCAATAGAGCGCGCGTACGCGTGCGAAAACATATTTATACTTTTATCTGGAATTCGGCGACTACTATGGGTATACAGCGCGAACGACCGTGCGCGAGAAGTTCAAAGCCGCGGCAGCGGCTCGCTTTTAAAAAGCTATTAGCAGCCACGTAACAAGCCAGCTATTTACGAGGCAAAGGAATTCCCGAAGATGAAATCGTAACCATTTATCGGCCGAGCAACGAATATGCACGAGCTTGCTCCAAGCATCATCGCAATTCTAACGCATGCCGTTCGCCTCGCACAGCTGTGTCGTCCACTCGCGACGCGTCATTCGCTGTCTCATAGCTACGCCTGTCGCATTATTCCATTCTTTTCCCTTGCATTAGCGTGCATTCGGATAATGCGTCACTGCACATCTGCCTCTGAAATTATTGCTTCTATCAGCGATATGCGAGCATACGTAAAGCTCGTTTCGTACACCTATTCGACGGACACCCAAATTCTGATCTGATGCAGTCTCGTCATTTTATTCCTCATTTTTCACTCGGTTTTCGGCAAATTACAAACATTTTAAATACTTAGAAAAACGAACAAATTATTTCACCTGCAAATTCTATGTAATATCATGCTATTCTTACATATACATTTAAATGGTCTTTTACGGTTGAGATAAAAAAAATTTTTTATAGTCCACGTGAGTAAAATGTAATGTACCGATGTAATGTAGCATAGCTACTATACCACTCGTAAACGCACTGTGGCATTTTCTCGGATATATGTTTAAATATTAAATGCAAGTAACAAATATATTTTCACGTTGTATTGGCGTTGTATGACGAGCCTTAAAGAATTTCATTGCCACAGCTGTTAATGTAAACACTGATTGGAATCTACTAAGCAGCTGGCTATTTTCTTGAAAAAAATGCGGCCTCTGGTTTTCAGGGTTACGAAACATATCAATTCAATCCTGACATAATTCCTGATCACGCATTCTCAATTTCGAGTAAAGCAGACTTACTTATAAATAGGTAAGAAGATATTCAAGAATTCAACCAGCGGTCTTCTCCCGTAACGGTATTAGAGGATCTACACATACCAGTCTATCTAGCTATCTAAACCTCGAAAGCACGCGAACACATCGATAAACCAAAGAAAAGTCAAATTACTAAAAAGCAAAAGGTAAATATCCAAAAAAAAAATTATAACTCGAAGAAAAAAAGCAAAAAGAACGTGTGTATATGCCGAATCCTCGTGTAATGAGAATTTTTCCTTAGATGAATCTTTGAATAGTATGGAAGAAGAAAACGATTGTCATGGAATATATAAAACCTACTTTTCCGATATAAAAAGGTCAACATGTCAGTAGATCCAGTATACCCCAAAAATTCTATTGTTAATTATGTACGTTTTATTTGTCAAAGAATGTAATTTTTTGTACAGAAGTAAATATGTTAAATTATAATTTATTATATAAATCTGATCTATGAATTCTGTAAATTGCTATTACTGTTGAATAGTTATGTTAAATAATAATTGTTGAATTGTTTGCTGATTTTCCGTGCTTTTCTATTAAAAATGTTCATAGATAGTAATTGAAAATCGAAATGCGTGATATGTTGCGCGGATAGTATGGCACGTGCAAGGTGCGAAAAAAAGGTTCTCTGTTATTCATAAATAAAAATGAATATTGTCGTATATTGTTAGGCCATGATTATGCGATAAGATTTCCATTGAATGAAATTGATATTTAGTACTCGCTGTTGGCAATATTTGCTTAAGTGTGGTATATTAATCCACACTACACTACTATTTATTTGTTGCTACTTGTCCTTTGCCACGCGGGCTTTGAAGTTACAGTTGCGAAAGAGCGCGTAAAAGCAGCCGCCAGCCGAAGAGCAGCAACGAGCGCGCGCGGCTTGGCCAGCTTTATGCACAGTTACGTTCCGATGGTGTTTGTCGGCTCGCCCGTGGACTTTTCAATGTATATTGTGCACTACCTTTTACATTCATCACTGTGGCTCGCACAAAGGATTATTCGGAAAATTTATGTATGTTTTTGTCAGCAGCGGAAGGTCCATTACCAGTAAACAAGACCAAGCAATGTTATAAACTGGCCAAGCTGCCAGGTAGCGTTTTTTGGCTTGTACATTTGCAAGGAAACAATTGTTTGCCTACGTGAAATCACGGACGATCGCTTTGAACATTGTCCTCTCGTGTCCGACACAATTTCGATAATGTTTTCCATTCGTATTCAACTATAATATGTTTTATACGCTTAACGATAGTTTCTTGAACTTTTTCTAATGAACAGTTCGGTTTGCGTTTAGCTCAAATTACCTAACGCAAGGCTCTCGTGCGATTCAGGTAATTTAGTTGTTTGTTGCAAATCTGAAAGCTCGTGCTGCGTCAATGATTTCCCATGTATTACACTAATTTTCTATCACTTACTGTTCAACTCGCTACCGAGTGCTCGTCTCTGGCATAAATATAGTAAAATACCGTCCTAATTGATTTTTCAGTCAATTACACGTCGTACGAGTCTTTCCGTAATTAGCGCCGATTAGCTTCAATTCGTAAGTATGCAATATCTTAATTAATTTTTTTTTCCTTTCGCTCGTTTTTTCACTTGAAAGCTTCGTTACGGAGACTGCTATTGCGTTTTTCTCACGTTATATATATCATGCAAAGCTGTCGTTAGTTTGGTCGACTTTACAACTCAATGAGTTGGAACTGGTTCATTCTGGAACCAATCGACCGAAAGTGCGCTATTTTGCTTGTGGCCGGCGACGTGAAATATGTCCGCTAATAAAACAAAATTTATCTCGAGTTATCCGTATAATATGCCACTGAAAATTCTTTACGCACTTTTTGAGAGGTGCACGCTCCAACTAACTCGACAAAAAATGTGACTCGTCAACGTGAAGAGCTCGTGCATGAGAAAGAACGATAATCCCCCAGAGTTCAATTAGAAAATGGACTGTTCACGAACCAGCTGCGCTCAAAAGACCAACTATTCTATTATTTTCAGCGTCGAGTGAATTTCATGCAAGGAATAAATGAACATTACATATAGAAGTCAGACATTTCGTAATTCAGTGAAATAGAAAAACTCTTGCCGCCCTTCCCCATAAGTCGAGGTGGGCCAGTAGATTTGCTGTACACAGGCGTGAAGCTTCCGTAATTGAGATATAAATCAAAAAGGGACTAATACGAGCGGTATACCCAAGGAATTAAAGTAGAATTATCCCAGAAATTCGATAAACAAAACGTTTCTGCTAGATAACGCGAGATTAGGTTATATTAGGATATATAGCCAAAAACAAATAGCAATACCAACAGCAGCGGAATACTAACAGGATAACATATCACGCTTTCATTCGCACATTTTGCAATAGAAGGTACTAATGAATATTGAAGATGTAAGGCATAGTAATGAAACGCATACGTGCGCTACATCTTTAGTAATCAGCCGCTGCAACCGTATACGCTGCTCGTTAGAAGCGTCGATGTACACCACCTTCCGCGTGAAGGTTCAGTCAAACCAGTCACGCCCTCCAAGAACTTCTCTGTATCTTTAGTTGTGCGCAGATCAGTTTTCAGATCATTCGCATAAAATAGGTATTCCATTGAGCGTCCGTCCAGTAGATTTTTCAAGCCGTTGACATAGAGGCTCAAGAGTAAAGGTCACAGGAAATAACCCTGCGATACACCCAGGCTGGTTTCCGACTAACTAGATCTTCCGCTACTGTTGGAGATCACTATCCGGATATGGCTTTGTAGATTAGATTTTGTCTACACAAGAGCCATCTTTTAAAAGTCTAATTGTCGTGGTTTCGACGATAATTTAAATTGAAAATAAATACGAGTAGCCTTGCTGAACAACTGCAAGAACGTTAATGCCTTTCTGTTAATGGTCGTGCGCATGTCGCCAATAAGTTTTGTCATAAGTTCAATTATTCTTTAAACTATGTACTGTGATTTTGCGAAATTCTACCCGAAGGCAAATAAACGTACTTGTTTATCTTGAGATGGGCGATTTTCTCGGACTAAAGTCCGATACCCGTTACACCAAAGGGCTGCCGTTCTTTTTCAGTACTATAGCCTGTGCTCTTGAGTCAAAAATCCTGCTTATAATAACAAGAATAACATCGTTCTGGATGAGAGATTACCTATAACTGAGTTAAACTGAACGATAATTCGGATTCTTAATAGCTCCCAACAGATCGGATTCACCCAAGTCTGTAACTATCAAGTCGTAGCAAGATTCCGGAGAGGTGGAATCGATACCCTTGACGTCACAATACTCGAAGCACTCGGTAATGCGAACTGATGAGTAGATGCCGATGGAAACCGCTCGAACGGTGTTGTTTTGCACGGGGCTTTCGGCGAGTCTATAGATCTATGACATCGACCATGAGCGGAGATGAATTGCCCTTATGCACGCTGGGAAATTAAACCCTGAACATCATAAATTTGTAGTTTGTTCATCCCAGGTCAGTTCCTGAAAGTCATGGCCTCAGAGGGACTTACAATGAGGAAACAGCAAAGATGCAGCCTCTTAACGCCTATCCTAATTGTGTTCACACTGAGAAAGTCGTCCTTGAACGAATCAGCAAGTTGGTTCCCGACGTCGCGTAGCTTATCCAACGAACGATCCAGCCCCTCGGCGAACAGCACCCTGCCGGCCTGCAAGTCTGCAGCCGTCGGAAATGCACGACGCTTTCGCTCGCCGAATCTGCGCCTGAGTGGCACGTGACGAACGGTTGTGCAGCTGCTGCTATACTTACGAATGATGCGGTGGCACGCGCAAATAAGTAAAAGTCAATTGGAATCGAGCGATCTAGGATAGGACCACGAGAGAAGCGAGAAAAGGGTCGGTGCGAATTGAATAATTAAAAGCTCCGCATGAAGCGCTAATCCATTCCTGGTGGGATGGTCCACGAATTTTCCGCTGGCACGTTAATCCTCAGGGCCAATAATCCCAGCGCTCGCACATTCATCACCCGTCCCTTCGGCTGTCTCTCCGTGTCTCTTTCTATTTTTATCGACTAGCGATAGTGAGTTTCCCGTTCCCTTTGTGACTTTCCCACCAGCGCCTTCTTCCCGGCTCCCTTTCATTTTTATTTTCGGCCGCACGCGCCTACGTTTCTAATATCGATTAAACTCGTCCCTTGGCCCACTTTAATGTGGCTCACGAATCGAATAAAAGTTTGATCGAGGCGCGCTATGCGCCGCATTATGTAATACGCGTTAGAAGTTGGCCCGGCAACGAACGACAGTATCATGGCCTTTACCTCGTGGCTACTTACTTTCTCGCTCTATTCGCTAACCAACTTTCCCTTTGTTATCGCACCAGTTGCCCAAAGCCACAATCTAAAACTTATGAATTAAGCATGATTGGTGGAGCCATCCGTTGCCACACATTGCACGCCCCGAAATATGCTCGATTGAAAGCAGCCAATTTCGTTGCATGTCGTTTGTCCTCGATTCTTTGCAACGACACGGCGCGCGCTTATGAGAACGAGCGAGCCTGCCTGCCTGCCTGCCTGTCTGCCTGCCTGCCCCTGCGAAGGAGACAAATGTGAAAATAATTAAAAGGGAGCGAGAAGGTCGCGGAAGTACGTGCCGGGCAAATGACTGTAATCCTCGCGAAGGCGCGCACGCCTTTTCGGTATTGTCCTCCAGCAGCGGCAATCGCTTCGGCGACGAATCTGGCGCAGGTGAATCTGCAGCGGCAGCCAGAGCTGAATCGCGACGTACACGATCGGTCGGACAAATTTTAATTGCAAATGATCTCCAACGTTGTGCCGTGGCTGCGCTCGAGGGGGGTCTCGGCCCGTTCGATCTTTACGACCAGGCGTATTTGTAGAAGAGAGCGCGGTGCTCGGCTGCCGCGGGAAATAAAAGTGCGAAAAAGGGATGGACAGGGATGGAAAAGGGCAGCCAGATAACGAAGAAAGAAGGGCAACCAGGCCGGATATGAAGCAGGCCAGAGAGCGAGGCAAGCCGCGGCAAAAAGGCCTGGGAAGAGCGCAAGAAGCACGAGAGGCTGAAAGCGAGCGAGAGAGGAACAAAGAGGAAAGGAAGGAAGGGCGAAGGAGAAATAGAGAAGTGAAGAGGAGCCAAGAGGAAATTCCAGAGCTGGTCATCGCTCTTTCTTTGTTTGGTGCGCGCGCGCGCGCGCGCCAACGGACGAGTCGCAGCAACGCCAGCGGCAGCCTCCGCGGGCCACACCGATTTTTACGGCGCGCCGCCACCGCCGCCGCCGCCGCCGACGCCGCCAAGGTCGCGCCGCGCGACCAGTCCGAGCTTTTATCTTGGCTGACTTTTCTTGCCTCATCCTTGGCCCGAGCCTCGCCCATTTGCATGATAAAGCCGAACGGCGCCGTCTCGTTAGCCTAGCGACGAACGAAGCCACTGCTCGCGGCAGCTTGCCGATCCCGTCGACGTCGCTTTTCGCGCTTTCGCGTCACTGGGCCGGGCGCCTTTATGGAGTTCGCTCGAGAGCCGATACACGCGCCTTCCTACTCGACCGACTGAAACTTTCATTAATTTGACCACTCGTTTGCCTTTTTCTCTTTTCCCCTCGCTCATTGATTCGCCCGGAACTTCCCTGCGGACGCGCTTATTTACTCGCGTTCTATCTTAATTTCATCTCGCAGGCAGCCTCAGCGCGTAATTTAACACTACTTTGCCTTTGCAGTTACTCTTGTTTTCCAAGATTTCGCAGGCGACGCGCGAGCGGCTTTGACAAACGAACGGCACGTTTATAACGAGTCGCAGTTTCGCAGCGAGGCTTCGTTAAAATTGAAATAGTTAACGAGGCATCTGTCTTGATTTTTACGGCTAAATAAAGTTCAAATGTAATACCGCTGGCAGAGAAGATTCATCTGCAAGTTTCGCAATCGTTTTGCCGCGTGCGGCGCGGGCAATACGAGCAAGCTTCGAGATGACAGAAAAGTTGTTATCTCTGCACTCCATTCTCGGCCAAGGCGGCGAAATATGGTGATTGTTTGAATATACTGGCTGACTAATTTATCGCCTCGTAAAACTCGATAGTTTTCTCCCGGCCGGATAATGTTGATGCTATTAACGATGCTATTATGCCCCTCGGCCGCCCCGAGCCCGAAAACAAGAAGAAGAAAACGGAGAAAAGGAGGAACGAGCGGCGAAGCGAAGGCCGATGAAAAATGCTTGGAAAACAGAGGGAAAGTCGAAAAGAAGAGGAGCCGCGCTGGACCCGACTCGCGGGGGTCCTCTCGAACGAGCCTGCGGCCGTGGCATTCGTTTTATTTTCGTTGGCCTCTTGTTTCTCCCAACTGTCGGATTTTGGGGCTGCGATCGCGCTTGTCGCCGATTCCCGAGCGCCTCTCGCGCTCTATCAGCCGCACCGGGTTTTCAAAGCGGCCGCAATTGCGCCGTCGCGCAAACGAGGTCGAAGAACCCGCAGCTATACATAGAGTCGACGCCGCAATAATTTTCAATAAAATTAAAAGAGGTGTAGCGCGCGAAAAGCATGCAGGGTAAGCGCCGGTGATAGTGCTTCGGCTAAAAGTAGAAATTGCGGGTGAGCGCGCGAGGCTAACGAACCTGCGGATAGAGGGAAAACGGCCGAGGCGAGTGGCAGCTGCTGAAAAACGCCGCGCGAACGAAGAAATTCAGCGGCGAGCGCGGCCAATTAGCACACAGCGCGAGCCGGCGCGAGCCGGCGCGATCCGGCGCGATCCGGCGCGCCGGAGGGCAACACGGCCAATTGACGAATGGACCAGAGGAACAAAGGAAACAAGGCGAGAGAGCCGCGATGAATCGACAGTCGGGGCATTCGCTCGGCCAAAGTATATCCGCTCGGCCTGCGCGAGAAAGCATTCCCGCGCTCGCCCACACGGCGACCAGCCAGCGCCGCGCCGCGCCGCGCCGCGCCGCGCCACGCCAGCCACCTACGCGCGCGGGCAAAAACGAAGCCGACGACCGTTGGGCCTCCGCTCTCCCGTTCGTCCGTGGCTACGTCGGCGGCCGGCCGCTCGGTGGCCTCTTCCACGAAAGCCTCGCCGTCCGCCTGCGCTGCCCTCGATCCTCGCGTTCCGCGTACTCGCACTGCTCGGGAAACCGTCTTTCCCTTTCATCTCGCGCGTTCCTCGCGACTTGGCGCGCAACGTTTCTCCGGCGCGGCGCGCATCGCCCCGTCACCGGTACGTTCGACTTATCCCGTTACGTAAGCCGCGCGGCTATGCTAATGGCACCTTAGCTTTCGCCTTGAGTCGGCAGTGGCCGAACGCGCCGCGGCTTGCTCCTCTTACTTTCCCTCGGTCGGTGGAGCCCATTTGGCGAGCCGCGAGAGGAAAATCGAAGTGGGGAGGCCCCGTCAAAGTCAGGCGGAATTCAACGCGAGCCAAGAAGCTAACGAGGCCGGTGGACGCTAACGCGGAATTCGGTGGAAACGAAGTAGGCGAAAAAAGAAAGAGCGAGAGGCCGGGGGGAGGGGCGGCAGGAGAGAGCGGAGGAAAAAACGGACGGCGGCGGCAAGGCTGCGGGTAATTGCAGCGGCTAGCGCCTCGTGACTGGCCTCGCGATTGGCCTCGTGCCAGGCCGTCTTATTATTTCGCAATAATAATCGTTCGGCTCGCGGCGCCGCTGCTGCCGGCGTTACGCAAGCGGAGCAGCCCCTATCCGCGCGTCTCCGCCGCGGGTGTGCGCGCCTGGCCCGGCGCGGCGTCGCGAGCTTCCCACGTTGCGCGCGCCAGAGCCGGCCGAGGTAACGAGGATCGCCGCTATCGTTTTTCCTTGAGTTTCGTCTGCCGCGCCGCTGCCCTTGAAACGGATATCGCGTCTCTTGCACTCTCTCGCGGACTCTTTATCTGCCTCTCGGCACGAGTTAGTCTGCACGCGTTTCGTCTAGACGAGATATCCAAGCAGCCGAGGCTTTCAGCACTTTTCACTTTCCGCGTAGACGGAGACGGAAGAAAAGGCCGACGGGATATCGGCTAATAAACGAATGGAAGTGCGTAGGTCGCGTTGCGCAAGCGGACATTCGCCGAACGGCGCGCTAATTAGCGAGATACGCTCGCTCTCGAGCGTTATCAGCTGTAGCTCGTCGGGAGCAGCGGCAGTTATGACAGGCGATTGGGCAACGCTCCGTTCATTGTCGGCGGAGAAGAGAAACGAGCCTGGCCTAGGCGCAGCAGCAGCCGGGGGAACGGCGACTGCGCGGTTAACGACGCGTCGTCCGTTGGCCGAGTGGCATGGCGTGCGCGCGCGCGCACCGGTAAAGATTCGTGTCACGGGCCCGGCCGTGCCGCCGCGCTCTTGGCCCGCTTCCGATTCAAAAACTCCGCGCGCCGCTCCCGACTGCCACCAGGCCCGTACGTCTGCGCACCCGCGGCGCCAGGACACTTGCACGCTGTTCGCCTGTTTTTAGAAAGCTCTCTTGGCAGCGCCAATCCGCTTCACGCCGCATAACAATCGCTCCTTACATAAGTCGACCTTTATCCGACAGCTTTCGCGCTGACGCAACCTCGTCCGCGAATCTCAATTTTATTTATCATTACTCGCGTTGTGCAATGAAACTCTCCAAATCGCATTGTTCACGAGCGCGACAACCGAAGATGCTACACCTTAACTCGAAAGTTAGCGCGCGGCGTTGCTTAGCACGGAGCGTCGAACGCACTTGGAAACTTGCACTTGTGAGCAGTCGAGAGAAAAGCGCTCGAGCTCGAAGCATAACAACGAACGAATGAACGAACGAATGCGCGCAACAAAAGGTCGAGCCGTACGCAGAGGCAAGCTACTGTTTTTCTTCCACGGCGCGCGCTAAGTCGGTAATATATGACGCCATGCGGTTCTATCTACGGGACACTCGTATGATGAAACTCGCTGGCATTCAGACTAAAAGCGTATGGCCTGATTTACGGACGCTCTCGGCACTCTTTATTTTCCAGGCAACAATCTATATACAAGTGCTACGTAGCGTTCTTTTACACGTATCTCTCTCGCTCGCTACGAGTACGAAATGTTGTGTCACCGATGACGCCACTTTATCAGGCTGTAAACAAACGGGCGAATCGACAGACGACGTCGAGTTAAGCGATTAATTAGCACGCTACATAGCTGCTAATAACGACGGGGCAGCCTTGTAATTGGCCGACCACAAGCACTCTTTGCCTGCGGCTGCGCAGCGGCTCTCTCGCTCTCCTCCGGCACGTCCGTATGTTACGCGCCTATACCTATATGTGCCTGCAGCCACCTGACCAAAATAACAGAGATAGCGGAGACGCAGCTTGACGTGCGTTCACTTTTTTGACTCTTTGTCGAGCGCAGATATACTTATACACTTATACACGGCCACGTGTGGCGAGAGAGAGAGGAGTGTGAGGGCGCGTGTGCAGCGAACAACCCTAGCACGCTTCAGCCTCCAGGTGGCAATGAATCTTCGACGGAGAAAAAAAAACGAAGCGGCGCACGCCAGCCGGCCGAACTAAATGAGCCCCGTGCCGCACTGAGTACACAAAAAAGATTAACACACGCGGCAGTGCATCAAGAAAAGACACGAAGGAGAAAGAAAGAGAAATCGGCGTGATCTCCGCTCGGCTATTGCAGCCGGACGAACGCCAACTCGAACAGGTGTTGCAGCTGCTGCTGCTGCTGCTGCTGCTGCTCCTGCTGCTCCTGCTTCTGCTCCTGCTACTGCTGCTATTGCTGCCGATTCACTCATACTCATAAAATTAAAATAATGCTACAGATATTTTATTTTATTCAATGTGTTTCCCTGAATCCACGAGGACAAGCCCAAAGTTTTTTTTCATACGAGTATATATTCAAGTCGCATCCCCATATTGGGTATTAACGACACTAAATATACATTTTTCAAGCTTATAGCGATTACACAAGGTTTAGATATATGGAATGGAGTACATATAACTTTATTAGAATTATGTATGTATATTCGACTGAAAGTAATATATAGATAAATATACAAGACTTAAGAGATATGTGTTGCTAGATCTTAATTTTTATTTTAATAAATTCGGCCACTTTCAAACAGTTGGAAATATTTTATATTCTGCTTGAGCCGTTCACTTAGGTATTTTAGACATTTAGAAAGAGTGTGGTAGATATTGGCAGGTGATTTGCAAAGCTCGCACTCGGGTAATTCGTTTTTATCGAGCAAGTATTAATTGGTTGGTGCCGTATTTCTAATTCTAAATCTTAAAATAATTAATTAGTCTCTTTTTAGTAGAACTTGGGCTGCGTATTTCCTTATTAATTATGCGATGGCTTATTTTTTTGCTTGTTTTCAAAATCTTTGGGTATAATGTTAAAATGTTAGTCTCTTTTCCCAGGTGGTTAATTTCTTTGGCGGTTTTCAATGGGATATTTAATAAATATACAGCTTTTTTGGATGATTTTTGTTCAGTAGGTGTAGGATACGGTTTATGTGCGACTTATTCTCTTTGTTACTGGATAGCTTTTTTATAAGTTGACGTGATTGTATGAGAATTTTTTTGTTTTTATCTATATATTCTATGGCATGGTTAATTAGAGATTGAAGAGCTGAATAAGCTCCCCGACATTTAAAGAGTTTCAGTAAAAAGCTTAAGTATTTAAGTTGTCTTCTAATGTTGTTTGAAGTTGGTATTGTTTATGGATCTTCAAAAGCATGTTTTGCTGTTTATAGTTGGGTACAAGGTAGATTGATAGGTTGTACGATTCGACATAATTTAGTACTCGTGTGTAAAAAAGTTTTGTAGTGACATTTTTCCTTAATTGCTTGTTGGAGAATCTATTATTAAATAGTGACTAAGCTTGATTATTGAGATGTTAGAAAATTATGACTGTATAATTTGCTTTTAGTAGGTTTTTTCTAAGTTGGAGAGGGGTAATGTTTCATTTACTTCTATTAGTATGCTAATTATTGGAGTTGTCCTCAATGCTCCTATTGTTATTCAATTGAATAATTTATTAATGCTTCAATTTAATATTATTTAATATTACGTATAGTTGATCCAGGAATCTATGTATAGCTGAGTGGTAAGCAACGGTACCGTAGTCGATTTTTTATTATATTAATGACTTATTAATTTTATATAATTATAGTTATATTAGTATCTATTAGTGTATTATTGTTATTTATATATTGTGGTTATATTAATATTTATCAGTATTTTCATATCGGATCCCCAATTTTTCGTGGCTGGTATGTTAAGTATGTTTTGTCTTTGCAAGTACTGATTTTTGAGTTTTCAATGTGATTTGTGTGTTTTCAAGGCAATTTTTCGTCAAAAACTAGGCCGAGTGTTTCCACTTCTTCTATTGTTTTTATAGGCTTATTATTTACATATACTTCTATTTCCTGGGTTTCGTTCGTAAGTTTTCGCAATAAGTTTGGATTTTATTTGTGGAAAATTTGAAACTTGTGATGTTTGAATATTCGTCTAGGTTGTTGAGTGTGTTTTGCATTAATTTTATGCTTGATTTCAGGTTTTGACCTTTAATGAATAATGTTACGTCATTGGCAAAAATTGTTAGCTGCATTAGGGCGGAGATGTATTTTATTATGTTATTAATGGCTAAAAGGAAAAATGTAACGCCAATAACAGATCCTTGCGGGATCCCATTGTGTTTGAGGAGGTGTCATTGACTTTGATTAATCTGTTACTTGGAAAGTTCTTGATAAAATAGCATCAATTTTTTACAACCGGTACTTTTGCGTTCTTGTGGTATTTTTAATAACCTTCTTCTTCAAAGTAGATCGTAAGCCTTTTTCATGTCTAGGCATACTGTGAAGCACGTGTTATTTTTCTGAGAATCCGTTGAAAATGGAAGATTTTATGGTGACAAGGTAGTAGAGCTATATTTATTTCGAGGAACCATTTGAGCTTTTTCTTAATGCTTTTTTTCTAGTAACTTTCACGTACAGCAAGATAATCGATTATCTTTGATTGTTTTGTCTTTATCTGGTTTAGGTATTGAGATAACGGCGGTAGCTCTTCAAGTAAAATATTTGATATGTAATCAGATTCTGGACTTGTATTTTTGTTGGATTCAAGTACTGTGGAGAACTCTTCTACATTGATATGATCGTTTATGGGTTCTTCCGGTTCTCTTACTAGATCAGAGAGGTCTTGCGATGCGTTTTTATATTGTTGAAATTCGTTGTACAAGTTGTTATCACGGTTACATTGGCAAGATTGTTGACTATCGTCAATTGATCACCTATAATTTGGTTTTCTTACTGGGGCAGAAATATTGCTAGGAGATCGACATTGCATAATCTTACTTTCCCTTTAGATTTCTTTTAATAAAGTTTTATGTGTAATTAAATTGAGATATTGTAACCAAGAATTTATTTTGCTTTTTCTAATTGTCAGTTTAGCGACAGATTTGCATCTTTTGAATTCTATTTGATTTTCTGTTGTATTTCTCCTTTTATATTGGTTTAAAGCTCTTTTTGTTCTTTTGAGTGGCGATTTACACTCTTTATTTCACTATATAGTGTTGTTTTTTTTGTTTTCTTCCCTTTTGTTTTGGGTATGCTCTTGTTCGCCACCGTGGAGATTACGTCATTGAATATATTTAAGATATTTTCAATGAAAGTTTTATTTTTGATAGAGGTATCTCCAATAAATTCGTTTTACAGATATTTTTGATTCCATAATTTTCTTTGTATTTATACTAATCTGCTTTATAGAATATCTATCTGGGTGTGGGTGTTCTTTGATTGAGCAGGTTGATTCATTGATTGGGATAATTAGTCGATGCTGGTCGCTATTGTATAGGTAGCTTACTGTGTGCTATTCGAGACGACTTACTATTTCGCTGCTACATAAATTTAGGATGATAGCGCTGGTTTTTCGATGGCTATATTAAGGTGAGTTGGACTGCTATCATTCAACAATATTAAGTTATTATCAGAAAATATTTTTTTCTTTTTTCTTTTTTTATCGTTTTTAAGAGATCCTCATATCGTACTGTCACTGTCATAGTTACATAATAATTAAAAAAAGGTCTAGGAAGTATAAGATCTATACTTCCTATAAATAGATCTATGCTATAAAATATCTATAAGATTCTGTAGTTCGTCTAGATTTAGTGGTTGTTGGTAGTTCTTTTCGTTAAGATGCAGATACCCCCGGTAGCAGTAAGACAGTCAGTTCTGATTTTATTATAGTTTTGGTAGATTTTTATGTTTATTCTTTGTTTTGTTATCCTTGTTTGGGTATCTTTGAGGTTTGTTTCTTGGAGGTATATCATTTTGAAGATTTTTTGGGCTATTAATTTTTTGTAGTAGTTCATATTGATTTTAAAAAGCTAAATAGCTATTTAAATAGCAATCTAACTTTAAAAATCAATACAAATCAGTGGAACATAAATTATTCCATGGCATTAGCTTATCCATTTTGAAATTGATTGTTTTATTTTGAGTTTAAATTAGCTGGAGAGAGCGGTGAGGTAAGGTTCTTTTACATTAAGATATATATCCGTGTTAATGAATTTTTCGAAAGCCTTTAAATCTTTGGTGTAGTTCAAAATTATTTCTACTGGTTTTTTGCATATTTTCTAGTTAGCTCTTGAATTAATCGTAATTGAGGAGGGTGTCTGCTCTATAGAGATACTCTTTAATGGATTTTCGCGTTGTGAATATATTTTGTCTGTTTTCATTTCTTTTTTGTAGATTTCGCTACTGTGGTCTGTTAGCGATACTTGTTTGAAAGTTAGACGAGCTTACTTGTAAGTGGCCTCGTTTGATATATGTGTAAGAGTTTATTGGTATTTTTAAATCGATGTGCACATCTGTGTTTTCGAGTGTTTTGTGTTATGGATAATTATGCGAGGTTTGAATAAATAACAAGTATTAGAAGTTGTCGTTCCAGAATGTGAGTACTTTGGCTGATAATTTGTGTCAACGTGTGTGATTCATCGGGGCAGTTTCTGGCTAAATGGTCTTCAATGTTACATTTGAAATATTTGAAGATGTCGTTGCTTACATAGATGAAGTATTCGAGTTCATCACTTTATATCAAAATTATCGTTATATCATTTTAATGTATCTGGAAGTTTTTGGAAATCACCAAGGTAGACGTATACCTGGTTGCGGAAGCTAACGTGGTTATATCCTTCTTTTTTGATAGCTGCATTTAAGGTTGGCAATGGTGAAGCTTTTCTTACATTAAGTTGTTCAAGAATATTTTCCGTTACGTTAATCGGTTACTTGGGTGTACGCTAGAGAGAAGGATGCGCTTATTTTTCGAGATGAGGGGGCGAATAGTTACTTGGTACGACCTGATTTCGAGTGATTGATATTTATCAGTGATGCTTTCTACTTTTCTTTTAATGATTTTTGTTTGTTAGATAAAGATGCACAAGGTTGTTGAAGATTTTGGAAGTATGAAAAGTATTCACTTTTCCATTGAACTATATCTCCTAATGCGTACTTGTGATCTATGAGGTTTAACTCTCCAACACAGTCTAAAATGAAGCCTTGACCTCTTTTTGGGCTAATCATTTTTTTGGGTAACATTAGCGTAGCTTGTGGTAGCATTTACTGAGGTCTGATATTGATTTGTAGTTGCTAGTCATGTTGAGTTTGTGATTATTACTTCATTTGAAGCAATACGGAGCTAGGCTCTATATTAGTATTCGTGATTCTGGAATTTATTCGTGCAAGGAACGATTCATGAATACTTTTGCTCACACAGAATTTCGAACGACGAATGGGAAATGATAGTTATTAAGTCATTATCATTAATTTAGCGTCATCAGCTACAGTATGACGCACACACACACATGTATGTGTATATGTATATGCGTGTGTGTATGTTTATATCAATTGTATACATACGGCTCTTGTTCTCGTTGCCAAATTTTCAGCAAGTGTTAACAGATTATTTACAAAAAAATTTAATGGTTGACAACAAACATTAATTATATTATGCTACTTTTAGCCTGAATGAGGGCGGACAATTATGTTTCTCAAAACGGCCGGAACTGTTGCAATATTATAAATAACAATGAATTGATGGGAATTGATAGAAAGACAATAGTTTCAATTATTTATCGACAATCTTTAAGCTTCAAAGGATCCTACCAACATATACTTTTGAACACATTAGGTGATATGACAACATCATCAAGAGCCTGCTCACCAGATGTCAAACTCGCTCTTAAAAATTTGACACAATCTAGTTTCCTCTATTTGGACATTGAGAATGAATATAACTTTTCTTATGATAATTCCAACGTTCAAAGTTTGTTCACCAATCACGACGATTGAATGGTTGATCCTGCATCTCAACGTCACCATTAGTAGCCTACATTTTCCCTGAAGAATATTGGATATTTTGAGGAACTTTGTTATTCCTCTAAGAACTCTAAGAATCTGAGTTTCTATTTTGATCTTTAATAATTTTCATCTCTAAAGCGAGTGCAAGGGCAACCTGAAGAGGATTGCACGCTTTCAGTGAGGTGTTGCCCTAACTCCCGTATTACAAAAACCAATAATGATTTGAAAACTAGTTATCTTATCTTGTACCTCTAACGAATATTCAGGATACGCTAATGTTGCTAGCTTTTTTACATTAGCTGCTAATGCTGGCAAATCTTTGCGAAGTTTCTGACGTCTATGCTGCAATAGAGAATGGCTGTTCGATGTTTACCGAAGCGTGCGTCTCAAATTTTTTTATAAGATCCTCAAATCTAAGGTTTCTGTGTTTTTAAAACTGCTCAACACAGCCTTTTCTCTGTCACGCAAAAAACCAACCAAAGCAACTATCTATCTCTAGTCGCAAAGCATCTATTTCATTCCGCGCCTCGTCAAGTGCCAACAGTGCTTCCTGAAGAGCAGGTTGGGCTACAGAAATCGTCGGTAAGACGTCCACCACTATTGGCGCACGATCAATCAACACGCTCGCATTAGCCGTGAAGCGTGAGTTATCAAGTGAACTACCTGAACCAACAAGGAACCGATCAAAAGTTATAAGGTTAAAGGTAGGTGTTTGATGTTGTTATTATCAGCAAGATTATCAGCAAGAGTAATATCGGCAACGGCAGCGTCGCCTATAGTACCAGCAACAGCAGCTTGTGCTCTGATTCTTGTCTGAAAGGGTATGCGCGTTGATATGCGCAGTGTTTATCCCGATCAGATGATTTTTATGGTTATCGTACTGCGTTAATGTCAGAATTAAGCGCACTTTGAAATGTTTTGGACGAGCCCTCAAAAATTTTAAACTTACGCTCATTCGATGGTAAATAACACAACTTATTATGAAAGAAATCAAAGGCGTTTATTAATAGGCAAAACTGGTCGAGAGTTTGGTATCTCGTGTGATTCACCAAATTCAACTAACTTATAATACAACAATCGAAGAGTACAACAAAATCATCCTATAGCATCGCCTTTGTTCTTAATGCGTTCGATATCAAGGCAACCCATAACAGTATCAATTTAATTTATATTTATAGGTATTGTTATAAAAAATAGTATACCTAAGTATTTTTACAATAAGATTAACGAACGGAGGCGTGTTGATAGGTTGACTGATTTTCATTTTGGGATTTATAAATAAGGATCGTTGGACGTTGCTAATAGACTCGACATGAACTTGTTTGATATATATATTTGAAGTTAGTGGTGATAATAGATAAATCGTTGCCCAATTGAGCAACAATTTTATTCTTCTACTAGGAAAAAGTGTGAAAAAGTAGCAAATAAAATGAGATTTGTTGAAAATAGAAAAGATGGACTACTAACTACTAAGGTGCTTCGTACTTTCGCGCAACGTAGTTCGAGGTCGTCTTTTTCGAAGAGTAAACTTGCTCTTTACTTGCAAAATTTCCTGCATTTAAAGGATGTCTAATCACGCAGTATAACAAATTATGCACAGAATATAAACGAGAGAACTCGCGAAAATTCTTTGTACAGTCGAATTCGAGTGAAAGAAATTTCAAATAATTTAGTCATGCAGATGCACGTGCCTCATATACGTAGCCAAGAGGATGCCGCAAAGTACATTTCCTCGCAATTATTATGGTAATTGTTATAAACTGCTGAGCAGTATCCACCTTTAATAAATTGATAATTATATTTTCTGGCTCAGTGTACATCAATTACGATTACTCTTGTCTTGTTTTTATTCTTCCCATACAGCAAAAAGTCAGTTTGGAAAGAATTTTAATATTATGTAATTTGATAGAACTTTTATGTTGCCTTCAAAGTCTCGTTTTGCTTGCTAAAGTTACGAAATTATTAGGATTCCTGAGAGAATTGATGAGATCTGCTTGGCTCTACTTTGTATATGTTGCAAACATCATGAAACTCAAGCGAAACGAGGTTTACGGATAATCAATGGTAGGAGGAACTGTTGTCGATGGAATACGAGGGTTGAATAACGAATAACTGGGCGACAGAGCAAAGACCGATAAAAGAAGAATAGTTTTGGTTGCGGGACGGCGAAGAGACAAATAGGTATAAATGGTCGTTTGGTAAATGTTGGCAGGCAGGCAGGCAGGCAGGCAGGCAGGCTGCGAGGAGGATGTCGGAAGGCTGCAAACATAAGTGCGCGATATTTGGCGGGAGGAGGAGCAGGGAGAGAAGGGCGGCGGTGCGCGCGATCGCGGCCAACATCTGTCCGGCAGGTGCGCGCGGCTCGTCTCTCGCTCGCTCGCCGGCTCGAGGGCACCGCCGCTGCTACTCTTTGGAGGGGCCTCTGCGGTCGAGCTGCGAGCGCATCGACCCGGCCGTTCCTCGCTTGCCGACCACCTCCTCGGCCCAGACTCGCGCCTCCTATCTGCACGCGCGGCAGCGGTGCGCGTGCACCTGGACGCTCGCTCACAGCTGCGCGACCTTGTGTCTCGGCGCCTCTGGCGTGGCCCTTTTCGATCGTCATCCCCGATCTGGCGAGTGGACGCTCCGCGAGCCCTCGCCCTCGCCCTCGTCGCGCAGGCTCTCGCGGGAACAAGTGGCCGTAAGAAAGCAACAACGGCTCGCGCGCAGCAGCAGATTCGTCCAGAGAGAGACTTCCGCTCTCCGTCGGGCGAAAGTCGGTCGCGGCGGCGGCGGCGGCGGCGGCGGCGGCGCGTGGGCGGCTGGCGTGGCTCGGCTTTCAATTATAAACAAGCCGAGGGCGGCAGACAAATGGAGGTCGACAAATGCAATCGCGTGACAATCGCAATTTTCGCCGAGGCGGCAGAGATCGCGGCCTATCGAGAGTCTCCGCTACTGTGCCGCCACGCTGCTTTCGTAAATGCGAAAGTGAGAGCGAGTCGTATCGACCGCAAGCTAGACAGCTGCAAGAGCGCGGCGTGCGGATTGCCGCTTTCCTCGTTGCTCTCTTTCGCGAGCGCGTTCCGTCGCGTGCGCGTTCCGGATAGGCTCGCCGCGGCGTCGATCCGTCGATCGTTAGCGACGCGGCGACGTCGGGCCTCGCTTCGCCGACGCGCTAACGAGTCCGCGTCGGCCGACGCGCTTCGCTGTGCGGATACTTTCGTTGTTCACGGTCGACGACCAGCCGGCTGATCATTTCCATGCTCATTGGCCGATAAAGTTTTAATAATGGACCGCGATTTCCGGCTCCCGTCGCGCCGCGCCAACGTTTCCTCCGATACGCCGCGGCGCAACACTTGCCTATGAATTTAGATGCAGAATCAAGTTAAAGTTCCGCTAGCGCCTAGTGAGCGAGAGAGAATGAGGGTCGCTAATGCACGGCATTATTATGCACATTATGCATGCTAGGCTGGCTGCGTCACGCGTATACGCGCAATATGCGCCGTACAGTTATTTCCGACCAGTAGCTCTCGTGCGTGTACTCTGCCTTGCGTCAAATGTAAACAACGCTCGACTACGTTTCGCGCTCCGCCGTTCATTGTTTTCCGAGTCAGTCTCCGAAATTGCTCGGGCGAGCTGTCGCCAATCGATCAAATGTACCTACGCAGCCGCGAGCCAGTCGCACGACCGACTATTCGCGCAGTCGGCGCTTCTTCGCGACCGCTCGGCCATTTCGGACGTCAACGGGCGAAGGTGAGTTCGGCAGCGTCTTCGGAGCAATCCGTCCTCGTAAATTGTTCGCACCGACAGGACTCGCCGCAGCAATGACGGCTGTAACGTCGTCAGGCCCATCGGCCGGGCTTCCGGCTCGCAGCCCGAAGGTTCTTCGTGCTCGGCAACGCGGCCGGGATAGAGGGGAAAAGCGGCGGCGGCCAAATGGAAGGAGGGGGACAGATGAAAAGGGAGAGAGCCAGAAGGGAAATATTTGTTAGGTCATACAACGAGGACTTGTCTGGGCGGCGAGCCCCTTGAAAAATCAACGGCTGTACACACAGGTTCGCGCAAAGTGGAGCCCTTTTGCCTGCCGCGAGTACGCGTCTCGGCCGCGCTTATGAATTTTATTACGTCTCGCTCCGCAATTTAAAACTCTCTCGTCTGCGCGCCGTCTGCGCGCCGTCTGCGAGGAAACCGGCCGATCTAGCGGGAACGCGAGTGCACTGCGGCACGAGACCGGACAGCTCGCTAAAGTTTAATCAGCGATGGCCTTCCCTTCTCTTATCGCCACTTTTCCCCGACAGAGCGCAGAGCAATTTTAGAGCAGACGCAGATGAGAATAAGCAGAGGTTAAGTGGAGTGCGGCCAGAGAAGAGGACGGGACAAGAGAGGAAAAGCACGAGCTAGCCGAGTGAAGCGCGCGAGTAGACGAAAAGAAGCAAGGGAAGAGACGACGACGACGACGACGAATAAGCAGAATAAGCGGAATAAGAAGAATACGAAGAAGGCCTGGAGTTCGGGCCAACATCTGCCGGGTGCAACAATCTCGAACACCTGCCGTCTGGCAGTCGCGTGCATGTCGCGGGGCCCCGAAACGAGTCGCTGCCGCTGCAGCATCGGTTTAAGAATACGTATATAGGCGTCTGGACGAAAACGCGCGCACGAACCCTCGGCGTCGCGCGACCATTCCGTTCGCGGAGGGGACTCGGCAGCACAAAAAAATCGGCCCACCAAAGGTTCTTGCGCTCTCTCTCTCTCTCTCTCTCTCTCGGTCTCCGCCGCTGCCGCACGCGCTACCGCCACTGTCAAAAGCAACTTCATCCCCCGAAGATTGATCGTTAATGTTCCATTTTCACGTTTCGCGTGTCGCGATCAAGTACCTCGTACCGTTTTCTACCTGTGCTGTCGGCTCAAACCATCTTTTTAACGCGTTTCTTGCGTTTCCGCGTTGCCACCGTTCCGAAGGCTTAACGCTCTCCATCGCGTCGCGAATGCCGCACCGCTGCCGAAGAAAGTTCCAAGTTTGCTTGCGGAGGGCGCGTACGGCACCGGCTTACTTTTGAGCAGAACGGTACGCGAGAGCGGAGGAAGGACGGCGCTAGGGTCGGCAGCAGGGGCTCGACGAGGGGACGTTTCCAGCCCACGGGGCATCGACGCCCGCTCGAGCGATCGAGCCGGTCTCTCGACGTTGCCGTCTCAATTTGGCGCGGATGAGCTGTGCGTGCCGGCACGCGCCGCGCGCGCAATACCGTCGCTCCCGTTTTCGTCGCCGACGGCTGTACGAAAGGAAAGTGCTTAGCAAGTGGGTTAGCAAAACGCTGCGCCAACGGCGAGCCTCGACGACAACGAGCTGCGCCGCGAGGGCAGCCGTCGTCGTCACCTAGGCACGTTCACCGACGCAGCCGAAAATGCGACACCATTGTTTTTGCGATTGCTCGCGCGTCGCGCCTGCACAGCCTATAAATGGAACCACGAGCATTTATTTTCTCTTCGGCTCCGAGTTGTTTACGTGTCCGCGGCCGGCTTCGCGGTGTGGCGCGGTGTGGCGCGGTGTGGCGCGATGTGTGTCGTATCCTTGCACCGTTTCACGCGAAAAGTAGTTCAGCCGAACCTCGAGAGAGTTCTTTTAGAAAATCATCTCACTCCATTTATAAAAACAACTCTCTAACCCGTTGCCATAGCGATGCTATTTCATTCGCAGCTAGGCCAACCAACAGGAATCGCGAAATCACTGATTTGCCGCGCAGATGGTTCAATTCGACAATAATAGTTGAGCACAACAAAACGTATATCTTCGTTATTCATTATCATATACAAAAATATATTTAATAAAGTGCAAACATGACTGGAAGCTGCTGAGCGCTATAAAGTGAGGACTGTAGGAGAAGCACGCGTGCGTGCGTGCGTGCGTATATTTCATCTCCACCCAGTTTCCAGTCATGTTTGTACTTTTTTTAATAGAATTTTCAATATTTTACCGAAGAACGAAGATATAGATTTTGTTGCGCTTACCTTTTTTTTTAAATCAGATTCAAAATTCCAAATTAAACCATTTGTGTGGCAAGCAGTCATTTTTCAATTAATTTTAAAAAATATTCTTATTTTTCTCACTTTCTTTTGGTTCTAATTATTCGATGAGATCGAGCAAGGGCAGGTTTTATTTGTATTTTAATTGTCCATAATTTTTTCGTCGACGCATGTTTTTTTTTGCTTATATTGTCAAAAAAACAATTCTACATAGGTTTTGTGAGTGGGAAAGATGATCGAAATAAAGTTAGAAATACCTTGTACCCGATGGAACAGTCGGTTTACAAATATCATTAATGTACAAATTGCCCGTTGTTTGGCCTAACGTGCAGCTTGGCATTTCAAACCTCTCTCATCATCGATCCGACTCCACAACACTTCATTCCAACCACAGCTATTATTGGTTTGATCGCACTGCTACGGTGTAATCGTCATCCGAGCACGGCGACTTCGATATTAAAAAGACGAACGCCTCGAAGTATCGAGCAGTCAGAGGTTTTGCAAAACTCAATTGTTTACCGATGAATCGAAGTTTTGTATAAAATGCTCGAGTAGCTGTGGTCAGAACAAAGTAGAGAGCGGCATGAAAAGGAGGCTCATTGAGCAATGAAAAGTTATAATCGAATGCGTCGGCGAATTAGAGAAATGAGCGCGGCGATCGGTAAAAGGTCGAGTTGTGCGATAAGCGCGCTCGGCCTTAGGTGATACAAGGCTGACGTCGCGTATCAATGAATCGCATAGCCAACAAAGAATCTTTGATGCGAAGAGAAGCTAGAGACGCAGATACAGAAAGAGTCGGTTGAGCCGTGAATAGATAAAAACCGGCGAACCCTTGAGATTCGACGAAAGTGTAGTCGGATAAGGATGTAGACACGAGACACAAGAGGGCTAGTCTGCGACGATTAGTCGCGAGTGTATGGGGGCTTTGTTCCGAGCTTATCGGGAGAAGAAGAGAGTCGGGGGGCGTCGCGATGCGCGGAAATATATTTTTAGCGAGATTATTGAGGCCAGGTGGCTCGAGTGGCTCGAGTGGCTCGAGTGGCAGCGTGTATCGCCGAACATAGCCGCGCGCTGCGTCGCCGCGGAACAACGCGTCTGGCCGTCGTCGCGGTCGTCCGTTTGTCGAGTTGCTTGGAAAAGTGGCGAAGTTGCGGGCCTGCTGCGCGCCGAGAGAGCTACCGAGCTGCTAATGGGACAGTCGCATGCTTCACGCCAATTATACTCGCGAAACGAAGCGCGCCCGAGACGCCGTCGCCTCGAGGAACGTATCCGTTGCGCTCCCAAAGACCAATCTCGCGTTGGCGGATACACTCGGCGTGCTGATCTCCGCGCCGTAATTTATGGCCTTCAATCAAGAATACGTCTGCCACTTTATTTTCGTGCTCGCTTCGGATTGTCGGCATTTGCAGCTGCAGTCGGTCGGCAACCAGTCCAACCAGACCACCGAAGGGCCACCATTCGATACTTTGTTCTCGTTTCGTTTCTGCAGGGGACGCGGGGGCACGGCCACCCCCCTCGTGCCCAGGGAAAATGGGGCAACGCGGGACGAGCGACGAGAGACTGGCTCGGGATCCAAGCCGGCGCGCCAGTGATTCGCGGGCCAGTGGAGCAGATTAAAAGCCGAGGAGCGGAGGAGCCGGTGGTGGCAACAGGTAGGCGGAGCGGCGAAGGCTGCGCGACGAGATCGAATTTCGAAGCCGCGAGAGCAACGGCTGCTGGGGGTCCCGTCGCCACGGACCGGCGCGAGCCGAGCGCGAATAGAGCTATTGTGGGCTATTTACGGGTGGCGCGGCGGCGGCGGCGGCAGCGGCGGCGGGCGCTGATGTGTGTTAGAAAGTGCTTTATCTGGCGGCGACGGGGCCGAGTCGCTCTATATGGGCACGAGTCAAGCGGCCGTGTAAACGGCATTAGCCTTCCCTTCCTTCCTTCCTTCCTGCCGCCTGTCCCTGCCGCGCTCGCGCCGTTTTATTCGTGTCCTTTCCGGCCGGCCGTATGAAACCTGTGCAGCTCGCGTAGCCTTCGTGCCCCTCCCCGCTGAGCGATCGATACACTTGACGCGCTGATCGACTGTAATTGACGCCTCGATCGATGGCCCGCGCGTACGCATTGGCCGGACGTTCGAGCGAATCCAGGTAACGGCCAAGAGTAGCGGGACGGAGGAGCGCGCGGATATGTGGCAAGCTAGACGAGGCGACCTGAGCGGGAGGAAGCGAGGGATTTGAGAGCAGAAAGCCCTCGAAAAAAGACTCGAGCCGGCTTTACAATTTGGAGCTCGCTCGCGTCAGCGCCGGAAGTCGGAGACGTTCGCGCCGCCGTACTCCCGATAATTAACAGCCGCTCGCGGTACAGCTACGTACACCACGGTTCGATCGACGGCTAGCTTGTTTTCCAAATTTCACGCTGACGCGGCGGACGACGTGGTGGCGCTCGTTGCGTCCCTGCCAGCTCGCCGGACCACGGCCGCGTGCTCGTCCTCGAGCAAGTATTGCCAATGATTTGCACTTTTCTGCGTGGCTACGACTCCGAGCAACCTCGTAACGCCGAGTCATTGCTTCCATGAAACAATCAAGGCGCTTTTCGCCCGCTTTTCCACAATCTTGACCGAAGCAAACAAACAAACCTATGCATTATGTGGTTTTTACTCGGAACCATCGGCCATTAGTTCTAGCAAAACATGCCTGCTTTGCTAGACGGCATAGTTCATTAAGTTTTACGTAAGAACAATTCAATGACACGCGCGCACCAATGAAACAGGTGGCAACTTTCACCCGGTGAAATTTGCTCGTTTACAAAACATTCAAGAGCCGATGGTTACATCACCTTGGGCAACCATCAAACAAATTTCTTCTGAGCTCATTCCGACGTATTTATATCTTCGCAATCCTGCATAACATTACGACAAGCATACGTTGACACTGACTTTCGCAGGAGAACTGTCGCCTAGCTGCGTAAATAATAGATCGATCAGATTGGAATGAGGCACATTCAGAGTGGAATTCGGAATCTCTGAATGAAGCTCTAAAAATAGAGAACGAGGAAGAACTTGCTGGAGGCTCCGGCCAAGTGCGCAGCGTGAATTATGTAGAAGAAAAGTTGGGAAAGGTTCGTCGCAATCGGTGGGCAAAATAGACAAGAAGAAGGAAAGATGAAGGAAAGATGAAGGAAAGATGAAGGAAATCGATATGGAAGCAGCGATGGCTTATACCCATAGGCGGCGTCGCCGAAAATGACCGAGGCGCGTTTGCACTTGGCCTTCCTGCGCAGTCAGTGCCATTGCCGTCCAGGCGGAAGGAGGTCACGCGACGTAACAGCGCTGGCAATTTCGCAGGCAGCGGCAACACCTTTTTGGCTTTGAGCTGCGTGCGTACGCGCAGTCCAGCGCGGAGAGAGCCGAGGAGAAATCCAGTAATGGCAGAGGAAAGTCGAGGAGCCCGAAGAAACGAGCGGAGCGAGCGATGCAGTGCTCGTCGACATTGGCACACGTGGCACGTCGCACGTCGCTGAGCGGCAAGCTGCAGATTGAAAAAAACACGCTCTCGGTGCGTGCCCGTGTGCCTCGGATCTCTCGCTCGCCGATGACGCACCGTTAATTCCTCCTTTTTTTTCGACAGTCCAAACTCTCGCACGCGCATTATGACGGCGACAATATTCGCGCGAGGCAAACCGGATATGTTTACTCGCCACGCGTGCTCCTCTCTGATTTATTTATCTTTTTTTTTTCAGAGACGAGTCACACGCCAGTACGCGTTTTCCTCTTGGCCTGCCCATTGTCTCGAGTCCAGTTTATACCACCGTTTATCGTTGAATACAACTTTTTCATCGATCCGTTATCGCAATACCAACCACTTTGCATATGTCACACTGGAAATCCAGCGATTAATCAACGGGATGCGCTTTGCTGAAATTTGCCCGGCTGACCAAACCTGCCTGTTTCTACTTAATTTTCGTATGCTGACTCATTCGTTCAGCGCGCAACTAACGACAGCTACTTTGGATTTGTCGAGACAACAAATCGAACGAGACACGACAAACTCGGCGATGTAAGCAATGTCTTTCATTATGGAAAGCTTAGAAAAAAAGAAAGTAGACAAAACTTTGAGATGTATTTTTGATCGGAAAGCTGCGACCTAATAAAGCACTAAAAGCAACACCATTAGACTTTTACTCGTGGATCGGGTTGCCCTCCTATCATTTCTATCTTAATCGGGTGCTCGATCACAGATGCTCGCATCTTCGATATTACACCTCCCTGCGCGCACATATTTTTTTCGTAATCGCTGCCCTTACTCTACGGCCTCCCGTATCTGAGCCTACGATATATGGTATTCAAATGCGCATTTGAAAGTTACTTTAGCATATATGAAAAGCCAATAAGAGATACCTATAGTAATTGACGTCGGCTAAATGGTTAAAGGCAAAAAGGGAAAGCCTAGTTTTCAAAAGATATCGCTCGGAATCACAAGTTACAGCTGTTTGTTGCCACCGAAATTTTAAGACTTGGCCCCAAGTAATACGGGGGGAGAGAGAACGTGCATAACATAATCGCGATTCAATTTACGAATTCGGGGAACGAGTGTCACATCTGACTTTTACGTGAGCTAGATATTTATGATTTGGAAAGTGATGCGAATTGTCGGAGATAGCATTTGTCACGAGCAGGATGCTAACGCGGAAAATTGATTTTGGAGAAAAGACGAGGTTCGCTGGTTCGCTGGTGCACAACGAGACAACATTGCTATGGAATGTAAACGACTAGAGAAATTGAAACGCAACGTTGGCAGGAGGCAGGCAAAGCTCAACGATTGGCCAGAAATCCGCACGTGTGGGCCTAATCTATTTGGAAGAGGAAAAAGAAGGAGCAAACGATTTCGCTAGGCGACTTGCGACACACGAGTACGCGTCGGTTGTTGGCTCGAACCAGTGTATGGGAAAAGATCGTTGGCAGTCTAACGATAAGCTGAAATCGCGTGGTCGCTCGTCGGTGAGAAGAGCGCGCGTCGGTCATTGTCTCGCAAATGTTAATCAGCCGGCGTAGGAAAGAGTCTCTCGGGATGTGTTTTATCCGCGCGAGAAAAGACAAGCAAGTAGTAAAGTAGCTAGGCGGACAAGCTTGCGTAAGAGAAGAAAGAGGTAGCGAGGAAAAAAGAGGAGAGAGTAAAGATAGCTCGGGAGAGCCATTTAAAGCGAGGCCTCATAAATCTCGAGGGCTGTAGAGTTATAAAGGCGCTAATTAGGCGCTGCAATAAAAGGCACTCGCGTCTAATCCAGCCGCGCAGTTTTTCTTCCCGGCCGCCTAGACTCGCGGGGCTCTTCCCATTTTCGCGCGCGCAACGACGTCCGCGGGCGCGCGCGCGCGTCCCTTGAAAAGCTCGCCCCTCAAATGCCCATTACTCGAGCTGCTCGAGAGCTCTCTCCCTGGCCAAGAACCTTCTCTTGGTTAAAAACTGGCTAGCGCGGCTGCGTAATTCCGGATTGTTCTTTCTAATTAGCCGTTGCTTTGGCTCGACGACCGTTACTCTCTATCCGGCTAATGCCGTCTGAAGTGCCGCAATGCCGCTAGCCTGTCTTTGGCGTCGCTCGTCGGCAACAAGCCGCTCCGGGCTGTGCGCGAGCGCCCGTATCGGAAAGAGCAGCACCAAATTGCCGGGAGTGGACGATTGGACGATAGCGGAGCGTAGTACGCCGAGGAAAATTTGAGCGAGGCCACGCGCGCGCGGGGCACAAGATTGATGGCGACGAGCTCGAAGAGAGGAGAGGAGAGGAGAGGAGAGGAGAGCGAGGCAGCCGCAGCCTGTTTCTGAAGCAGCGAGATAACGATATAATTTATTGTTTGATCGTAGACCAGTCGCGGCCCGGGGGTGCGAGTCTTACGAGTCTTGCGAGTCTGCCTCGAATAGGCATTAGCATTCGCAACGCACCCCGTATTTGCATTGGCTTCGAGCAACCTCAAATATTATTGCGCGCTTTATGGGCTGCCCATATATTTCCTAAGCCATAGCAATTTGCGATGATATCGGCTCGCCTTCGTCAGCCTCGGCCCATCGTCCGCGCTGCCTCGCCTCTGCCTACAATCGGATCTGCGACAACAGCCTCGTTCATTAATCAATTTGGAGCCGCGCTTGCCGCGCTTGCCGCGTTTACGATTCATCAAGCGCCGACGACGACTATCAGAGATAAGCACGGGCGCTTTGCTTGTCATTGGATGGCATTTTCATCGGAAGCTCGCGGCGCAACTTGTGACCTGAGTTTGCCAGCCAAGTCGAGAGGAGGAAAGAGCCAGGCGGCAGCCGGGGAATAGAACCAATTGGCGAAAGCGAGCAAAAAAGCCGCAGCGCAGCGCTGCGGAGGAAGGAGTAGCAGGCGGAGAAGGCGTGAGCAATGTAACGGAACGGAACCGCTCGTACAGTATCGCACGCCGAGCGTCCTTCTCGCTCTCTCTCTCTCTCTCGCTCTGCGTACGGCGTGGGTCGCACCGAGCGAGGGGCCCGCCGCCACGCCGCTCGCGCCGTCCATTGATGCTCGAGAGCCCATTCATGGATTCGCCGCGTTGCCGCGAGTAGAGCTGCTACTGCTATGCCGCCGCGCCGCCGCGCCGCCGCGCCGCCGCGCCACGTCTCGCCGCTCTCGCTCGCGCCAGGTTGCGACGTCCACAATTTGCATTCGCTCGCTCGCCGTTCGCCGCTCGAGACATTCGTTTTCGCAACGCGATGCACGACCATAACGACCGGCCGGAAAAGCGCGTGCGTTTGCGGCTAAAAATAGACGGCCTTTCTCTTCCCTTTTGCATATTACGTGTCGTGGTGACGGGCGTCTCCGACTCGCTAATTTCTTTCCATTTTCGCCTGCGTTGCTGTCCGATCGGGAACAAGATTCGGGTACTATCGAGAGCACGAGAGGCCGAGATACGAGTTCTGGTCGATGGATACCTAATATGTACCGCGGCCGGTACACCAGAGGAACACGGGGCGCACGTGGGCACGTACGCAGAGTGCGTGCATCGAGCGATCGAGACCGAGCGAGGAAGAGAGAGATGGAGAGGCTCGCCCCGAGCGCTCAGCTCTCCTTAACTCGCGTGGGTGTGAACACGGCCTTATACGTGCATAGTGCAAGTCGAGTTTCTCGTCGTCGTCGCCGCCGCCGTCGCCGCCACCGCCGCCGCCGCCACTCAGCTTTGCAGGCTTCGACGAATTTCGGTTCGCCGACCGCAAAGGAAACCGAACAGAACTCGAGCTCGACAGTGAGCTTGAAGCAGCCCACGCAGCCCATTCGCAATTGAGTTTGTCTTACTTCTGCTATGCGCAAAGCGGAGCTTCTTTGATGACAAAACCAGCCGAATTTGCCGCTGCGCTGTGTGCTCGCGCACAGAACGATTCCCAAGAAAAAGTTAATCCCATTGATGAGGTTCGGCGAAAAGTGCGTCGATACGATCGTCGAGTGGCTTTCTAAAAATAGCACAGGAGCATTAATTGGAGCACGCGAATGACGCGGGCAGGGAAGAATCAGCGTTGCTGCTTATATTTTTGCGTGAAAGGCTGCATCGGACGTGCGAAAAGTGCGCGCGTGCGCGAGGAATACCAACAATGCATAAAGTGAGACTGAATAGCCAATAAAAATCGATGACGTCAATCGCGCGGACGTTGGCGACACAATGCTCGGCAAAGCTCCCCTCGGCCCCTTTCTCTCTCCCACGTACGGGCGCATTAAAAGGCGCTATGGAAGCCAGCGCTCGTAAACGACGTGTGTAGCAAGTCCATCGGCCAGCGCCGCCACGGAGAGCGAGCGGAAGCGGGGGATGAGCCCGGAAAGGAGAGGAACTCGGATCTCCGCTTTGCCCTTCTCTCTTCCGAGCTACGTGCTTTTCCTTTTGAAAATCATACACTGGCCAGGCGCTTGTTCAACGAACTGCCCCCGACGCTTTATCACGCAATTTCGCTTCGCTTTTTCTCCTCTTTTTCGCCTTCTCTCGCTAATTCCTCCGTAAATATCAGTTTGTCCTTTACAACACGCTCCAGTCGCTACTCTGCCTCTTTTCTTCTCGCTGCTGCGGCGCAATAAGCTTGCGTTTGGAATGTTGCATTCGTTGCGTCAATAGGAGGTTGCGGCCGGAACCCTTCGCTTTCCTCGCTGCCAATCAAATTTCACGCCTTTGTCTGCCGAATTCATTCGCAAGCCAGGAATTTCATGCGGAAGTCATAGTTTTTTTTCTTTTTCTCCACTTTATTACCTTGTTTTTTAAAAGCCCCACAAATATTCGCAGTTTTCGTAACATCCTGCATTTGTTGTGTTTACATGTCTCGAATTGAGTAACAGTGACGAAAATAACAAATCGTTAAAACTACGAAATCGAAACGCAAAATACCAAGGTATTTTTCAATATCAGAGATGTAAAAATATTCTTTAATGGACTGAGCTAAATATACCAGATACGTAAATGATTCATAATCACGCATGCATGTAGCTTTCCCGGTCGGCCACGTCCGTCGCGAAATCAAGCCGCGAAATCAAGCCGCGAAATCAAGCCGCGGTGAAAATTTCATTGAAGATCTAATGGAGTGAACCGTCAGTAGGGTCGAACGATGCACAACCTGCTTCACCGAATGATTGACTTTGTTGGGCTCGATCGCTACGGCGGAATAGCACGAGAAAAGAGCACAATTCGGATATTCAGTCTGGTCAGCGATGATCCAGTGACAGAGAGTGACAATCTGGGCCTTATCCGTCACTTGCATCCCAGGGGAACCCAAGGGGAGCAAAAGGGTAGGATAAACGAGATGGCACTCTCGCGTGAAGATCATAAAGGAAGTCGACAAAGAAGAAAAAAACAGATTGAGAACTCAGCAGGACCGAGCAAGTAAGTGGCACGCCTAATTGAAGTACAATTGGAGAAGCGCTATTGCCCTGTCCCACGTCCACCGAACAATCAATTCCTTTATTATCGGAGAAGGGAAGTTTCAGTCAGTTGACACTAGATGTAATAGATTCAGGAAGCAGATTTACAAGTGGATTAGGATTGGCAATGCTAACTTACACAGTACCAAGGTCTGCGGTACAGTTCGTTACAGGTAAGTCCGAGGACAATCCTTGTGACAATCTTTTGAAGAACAGCTCGGCATGTGGTGTAATGACAATCGCTTGAAAAAAATGAACAATGCAGCGTCATTCCAGTTGGAATGCGCATAGCAGGCTGATCTTCCAAAACAGATGCAGGAATACTTTGATAGCGGCGAATAGGCGGCCTGCTCTGGACGTAAAAGGGAATGGCATTTCGCACAAAAGTGGAGAGATGAAAGCGTTTGCGGGCAACAAGGCAGCCACGTACGTATTTGCGCACGCCAGCAGACGGTTAACAAGATTGACCGCGAGCAACTGAAGCATCAGCGCGGCGGTGGGCGGCGTCGACATCAACGGCGCACACAGTCACACGCCGTTTTCCCAGAAGCCGCAGATTTTCGCTCGAGCCGAGAGCGGCGGCCGACTACTCCCGCATAATTTTGCTTTCTCACGCCTCATATGAAAAACAGATATCTCGGACGTTCTCGGAACGCGCGCGGTACGGCCCGGTCGAGCTTTGATGCCGCCCGTGAACGGCGCTCCGACTTTCAGCGTTTAATAGCCCTCGTGCGATTTCCAGCCAACGACCAGTCGCCGCGCCGCCGGTCCACGCCTGCACTCTTTGCCTTTAGCTCTGGTTTTAGCGCACGACGCACTTTGTTCGTCCGGCCTGGTGGTTTTCATCGAGCACTACGCAGTTGCGTACTCGATCGAGGATTCGAAGAGCGAGCGCGACGCAAGAGTCCTTGGGCAAGTAACCTCGTTGCGAGCGCTGCGGCTTTCCGCTCGAGCACGACTTTCTTGCTGATTCGTATCTATTGCACGCGCGCGGATGGAGCCATTGCAGTTGGATATAGAGCCTGGAGTATCGAACAATCGCGACAGGACCAGCGAAGCCTTTCTCGGGCTATAAATTGTCGACCGACCGGGATGCTGCGATGATGGGATGGGTTGCGTTCTCGTGCCAATTCTATATTTGTCCCATCGAGCTGAATCATCGAGCGAGTTAACGAGAGAGGGCAGGGGAGGAAGGAAGGCGCGTCGTTGGGGCTGGCAGAAAATGACAGGAGCCGATGCTGCAGGCGGCACGCAAAGTGGGACACTAGCGGAGCGCCGCGCTACCCACGGGCCAAGATCCTCAAGCGCTAACTGCTCCTAATTCGTCCCTCGCATTCCAGCGGATTTACTCGGATCGGCGAAGACGCCGCGTCATCGTGTCTCTCGAAATAGTTGAGCGGAGTCGCGTTGACCGTTGCACCCTGCTGCGGTCTATGTGCGCTCGATGTGGGCGGTACCAAAGGCTTGCCGCAATGCGCTCCTGCGCCGCGTCCCGTCCAAATAAAATGGATTGAACGAACACTCTGATTTGGACGCCGGGCGTAACTGACCGGAAAAGAATAGTTAGCAAAAGACCGAAGAGGAGGGATATACGCAAACTGCACGAGGACTAACGCTTTTTCTGCTTTTCCGCTGCTTGTCCTTGCTTGCGCATTCAGAGCCGTCGTTACTCTCGGACTCTATTGACCGTTTAAACAATAACAGCGACAATATTTTCCTTTTCCGTATTAACAGTGCGGTGCGAATGTTACAAGAGAGCCGAGGATATGCTATTAAACTACCCTATTGAAAGGCACGCCATGAATAAGACTTCCGTTTTAGATTACATTCTTTGCTTGTACATACAATGAGTTCATCTTCTATGACATGTTTTTCTATCATAACATCAATCTTTCGCGTCTAATCGTGAGGTTTGTTCTTCTTTCCGGTGACGATAACATCATAAGTCGTCCGGAGCGATGTAAGCACAATACCATCACTCTTTTAACGATACAATGACGATTATTATTTTAATGGGAACCGACAGAAAGTCGGCTTTGAAAGGTCTACATTAGGTAAGGTTTACATTAGGCATGGAAAAGACGATAAAAGTCGAGAAATGTGCAGAAATATACACATAAATATTGAGAGGAGAGCTGCATATTTGGAGGATGAAAAATTCTTGTCCAAGAATGCATTCCGCTGAGCCGAAAACAGCTAATAAATACGTCAAGCTGATAATTTGGAGGTGGCTTTGTCCGCTCACAGACACTTCCGTACTGCGTATCGCGTGTCCGGAGTCTGCGCTAGCCTGGCCATTGTGTAGATCGCTGTTATGCCAAAGCGGAAAAATCCCGAAATTCGCCATACGAGCAGTTAGTGCGCGAGCACTGCAAACTTTCAGCCGAGAGCGCCTCTTTTTGACCAGACGACCGACCACTTCGCACCGGATGTCCCTTTCGATGCTGCCATCGAAGGCCATTCTTCTGTATCCGATTAATCACCTGTTCGATTGCCTCGCCTACTTATTATCAATAAGAAATTTCCGTTGCTTTACTTTACACGCATACCACCAATAATCAGTTAACTATTCAATTTATGATATTTTTAGAGACTTCAACACGAGTCTAAAAAAAGATTAGATGAACGCGTTGTGCAACGAGATTAACATTTTTGCGTAATAAAGTACAATTGTCATATTATTTGTTCGCACTCAATGTTAGTCAAATTCGGAACGCTTATTGCCACTTGTTCATTGTTATTCAAATGCTATTGACAAGTACAGTTCAAGGCCTCGTTGAACGGCCGCAAAAAGAAACATTATATCATGAAAATAAAGTTATATTAGGTGACGCAGTAAAACTGTAGTACTGTTTTTTCTGGAATTGCCTGAGAATACCGACAAGCTTGTTTTTTACGACTCGAGATGCTTTGTACGCAAATTCTACTGAAAACTAAACCAAAGTTCAATGTCAGCAGAAAAGATTGTTAAGATATTCGTGGAGCTGGAAAATCGGCTTGACATCTAATTAATCGTTTCGGCGACCTCGATAACAGAATGTCTTAGCTCGTGAGATCATTGAAAAACTTGATAAAGAAATCATTCTAGGCAAACAAGTATTCCGAGCTATTTTAGTGATGACGTTATTACCAGTCATTGACTTGGAGTGAACACCAAGTTTACTCAGTAAAGACGTTAGATAAAATAGATCTTGAAAGAATCGCGTAGCTCGAAATCTATAAATAGATGTCTATATTTTTTTCTTGGTACTGCGCAACATTCACTCAAATTTAACATCTTTTGAAAATTGAAGTATCGCAATAATGAAGTATCTTCCTTAAGATTCCATCGTGATTGTAAAATGACCACTTTTTTTTTTTATTCTCACTTATATATCGGCTTTGACGGCTCAAAAATACTCTATGACCCAAGAAGACGTGTAACGAAATTAGTTTGGAGATTAAAGCTGCTTGCGAAACTTGGAAAAAAAGGGGCCACAAATACTGGTTTTTATAGGAATTTAAAAAATGAATCAGCATAAATCAACATAAAAATGTTGATGAGCGCTTGGGGAACAAATGTTTTGCCAGCAACATAAACTCGAGAAAAGTATGAAAGTTAAATGAAACTTTAAGATAATAAAATGTGTTGGAGGTCGGCTGGGTTTATTCGTCGTAGCGCATGTAGAATTGCATGTTTTTTCTTCTACTTGTCGGCACGCACCGTATCGTAAGCGTCGCGTTGGGGCGCGGCTCTTCAAGCGGGGAAAAAGAAAAAAAAACCAAGTGAATATTTTTAATGGCACCGGGGAGAGGAGTGGAGTGAGGCTGCGGGGTGCCGATGAAAGTTTTTATGCGTCGCAGAGCAAAGCCCAAGGAGGAGAGCAAGAGCAAGACTGTAAACGAGCTCGCCCGTAAGCTTGTCGCGAGCTTTTGTTTTAGTGGCACTTCGGATCAGACACTTTTCATCCAGAAGTCAAGCATCCGTGCGCGCGCGTTTCTTCCTGATCTGCAGCGCTTCGTTAACGAGCCTACGTATGCACAGTCGCCCGGCAAATCAAATCTCGACTGACATCTTTTTTCCCCTCGTTCTGCGTTGCTCCTTTCCTCTCCGTTTTTCGTCTTTTTACCGATTAGTACTCTCAATCATCTTATCATTTATTTTTCACATTTTCCACAACTTGTAGACTCTCAGTCGGAAAAAGCTTTTTATATCAAACAACCAAATGCTAATTCTCGGTTTATGTCGGTTTATGACGCTCGGGAACAAGCATTTCTTACGTTTCATTACTTTTTCAAACTTAATTATTGGCTAAAACCTCATCAATTTCTCACCATAAATATAAATTAAAGTCACCGGCAGCTCAAAATCTCAATTGCTCAATTAAATCAGACTCAATGAATTATTCGAAATTCTGTCGCCGCATTTTTAAATCGTAACAGCAAGCTAATGAAATTTCAAAATTCCCATTCTCAGCCGACCGGTCCTCATCGTCCTCAACGAAGGCTTCACTTTTCAAAACTCATTTTAAATAATATTAGTATAACAATAACAATAGTATTGTTATTATATTGGCGGGGAGAGACTTTGCACGCGAGATCGTAAAAATCTCCGGAAATAAGTTGAAAATAATACTAGCTTTTTCGCGCAACTATCGTCCCATATGATTGTGATTACTAGTGCATATTTAATTGAGCGGCCAAAGGAGCTGCGCAACGAATGCCACTTTCAACCGTGATTAATGTTTGCGAGCACTTGGCTCTAGCAGAGTCAGAGTCGAGCTTTTTACGAGCAAAAAAGGAAGTACTAATGCCCGCGAGAGTTGAATACAACGTGATCGATATCTGTGCGTGACTCACGGAGCGCGCAAGCTTTCACGATGGGATTCGCACACGCTGTTGTCCTTCAGCACGCAGCATGCTCGAAACACATTTGGCAAAGACAATTATAAGTGTCTCAATTAGCCTGGAAACAGCATGGTCACGCATAATGTACATGCGACAATTGATAACCAATCTAATTCAACAAAAACACGTTATCGTCGAGCGCACGCACAAACAATTCCAGCGATAAGTTGTCCGATAATACAAGCACACACTGGAAAGTCAGAGGACAGTTGGTATTGCTAGATATTGAATTTGAAACGAGGCCCAATTTGAAACGAAGGGGCCTCGGAGAAAACGAAATAGCGCTGCTGACGGACAGAGGCCCGAACGCCGCGCTGCGATCAAATATTTGCAGGCTGGACGCGACGTGACATTGGCGTTGAATTTTCATGGGTTCGTTAATAGAGACCTCGTTGAACTCGTTGCACTCGGCAAAGCCAGCGCTCGCGGGCTTTCCGTAAAACGCACGAGAGAGTTCGAGCGAAGCTCGCCAGTGGGACTGAGAGAAAGGCCGAGATAGCGCGTGATGCGTCATGCTACCGCCGGAAATTGACGTTTCCATTGTATAATAGCGTGCTTCCGCTTCCTCGTCGCCTGGCTGCCCAGAGAGGAACGAACGACTTCGTCCGTTTGACTTGCGCGCGCTGTGTACTTCGTACGCCACGCACACTCCGAGCCAACGGATCACATACCGCAGCTACACGCCCAGCGCTAGCACCGCGACGAACCTCTCTTCCGAAATAAGTCTGCAGCCAATTGACGGTGAATAAAGAACGCCCAGTAGAAATAGATTGACCCTCGTATGATCGCTCAATTTACTGCGCACGCGACGAGAGAACTCGTTGTTCGGTGCGCTTTTCTCTAGCTTTCCCGAACGAAGGCATTGTGTGTCCCACATCGTGCTAAGCATCGATTTTTCTCCCGGCGACCACGTCTTTACTCGGACCTCGGTCTTTGTATTCCCCTTCGGGGATGCGATAAGGAAGGACCCACTGCGAACACGTGCTTCGCAGGTGCCAAACTCCGCTTCTCAAACATTGTATTTTCTTCTTGACGCGAAAATTCTACAGGACCATCCGGAACGCCAAATCCAAATGCATTCTTGTTTGCTTTTTCCCGTCACGACGCGCGTGTTCAGGATGCACTGGTAACGAGCGCGAGCTCACTTCAAGATCTTTCCCACTGATTGATTGATCGCAAGAGTTACAGAAAACCCGATATGCGGCGCACGTCATGTTTAGATTTCAAGGAACTCTAAACTTAAGGAGGCTCCTGGCCATTTTTGCCATTCGATCTGTCACGAATATAAATAACAGACGGAATAGTGAAGTTCCGAGCGAGCCAGGTAAACGGGAAGAAAGAAGTGCAACGAAGTTTGCAATGCAGGTTGGCGTGCATTGGCCTTGGATCGGATCCGGATTTTTTTGAAGTGCGCGTGGCTCGTCGGCGTGGCAGCAGGCATAACTGTAGCCATAGAGCGCCGAAAGGAAACGGCGCTCCTGGAACTAAACGCCTGTCCGTTTCCTTTGACGAGTCGCCCAGCGGAAGTCGCCGGCTGCATTCTCATTACCAAGGCTGCGATTCGCGCATGCGAATGCCATACAGAGCGGCACACAACGACAAAGCGGTAGCTCGCTCGGGCTTGCTTGCTTGCTTCGTGCCTGGCTTGCCACCTTTACAATCCTCTCTGATTTGAAGTTCCGAGGCGTATGGTCGGCGATCAAGTGCACGTTTCCAAGTTGAATCAAGGATGCGTGGGTGTGCGGCGTGTGCGGCGTGTGTGGCGCCTCCAAGCATAGAAATACCTTATGCAGCCCACCGCTTCCCCGAGTAAACGTAGGGCTCGCTAACGGTTCTCCGCTTTTCCTCGCACTGCCCGCGCGCGCGACCGCCGCGTGGGAACGTCTTTTCCTCGTGTTCGTCGCGCATTTCAACGAGCATCCCCGCAGCATGCCTGCAGCTCGTACCCTTTCCACACTTGCCTCTTGACGCTTGCACTGAGATTTCCGAGCCCCGAGTCAACTGCTGCAAGCTTCACTCCGATCTAGCTGCCTCTCTCTCTCTCTCTCTCTCTCTCTCTCTCTCTCTCTTTCATTCACTGCAGTCTACTCTTGTCAAGTTCCGTTTCCGAAATATTTATCTGGTGTTCACTTCGACAAACACACCAAAGTTATTATGCTTACGTACATTTCTGAATATTTATTGCATCTTACCCAAGCAATTCTGACGCTGTACATTTGGAACATTCTGATATTTCGACTTGATTGAATTTTATTTTTGTACGAACGAAACAAAGTTCTTTAATTAAATAAGTACGCAGCGAGCTGCACAGATATCGTGAAAACAAGTAGGTCTCGTTGCTTACACAAAGATGAGCTGGATAGAATAATTGTAAATAATCCCGAGGGAAGCAAAGAAAAAAAAATGCTTAAATTTGCTGGTGACGTGAAATAAGAAGGATCAGCGTAGCCGTAAATCCAATCGCTTCTTATTTCAACTCACATCGCCGGCAAGAAATCTTACGAAGATAAAAAATGCCTTTGCCAACTCTCAACGGCCGCGAAAGTAGTGCTCAAGAGGAAAGCAAAAGAAGGCAAAGTGCGATGTAGCGAGGAGTTCCGTGCGAGGTAGGACTTGGATGACGTCAGTGCGCGCTACCACTGACGTCATTGGCCAACTCCTTTCTTGCAATCGCGCGGCATGTCGGCACCAATGTCCCATACAATTAGCCGACTGCAGTCCGATTAAAGCTGCAGAGGCACGCGCACGTGGGCAAGCGCACGAAAGGCTGGCCGGTAGAGATTGCCACGTAAACCGATCGCCGAGGAGAACGGCGGCCCACGAACGAGGGTTGCACTTGGGCTCTTCAAACCTGGCGCGCGACGACGCAACCACCGCAAAACAGTTGCTCTGGCCCGCGCATTCGCCGTTGCGCGTGCGGCTTACGGATGGATACATCACGCGATAACGTCGGCTAGAGCTGCCTCGCCAATCGCGTTGCATGCAGTATATCTACGCGTCGAGATGTGAGTCATACATGCAACGCGCACGCAATAAGCCAGAGTCGGGCAGCAGCCGCAGGTCGCGCTCCTAGCCGATACGCATGCTCGTGCTAAAAAATGCCGAGCAGCTGATTCGATCTGTCGACACACGGGCAAAGATCGATCGAGGGAGGACCCGTGGATACGACGAGCGGCCAGGCAGTTGTGCCTCTGTAGGCCAGCTCGCGCAGAGCAGAGAGGCTACGTCTATACGTCTATCCGTGTCCGCGGAGGGTAAACATCCGGGACGAGCCAAAGCGCGGCTGCAGTCTGTTTGCTAGAAGATGATATGTTGACTGGCCGCGAGCGCTCGAATGCACGTTCATGAGCGAATCTACAGAATCTTTGACATTTGGGGAGGCATAAGTATTATAGTATTCGATTACAAGACTTAGCAACGTGTTCATTTCGCTATAGCTCTTTGCTGCGCGCTTCACCAACTTGCATTTTTTAATGATTGTTAGCGAAAGTAATAGTCATTCTTCGCTTCTTACCTTGTACAAATTATAAGCCTTGTAACTAATATTATCTTATTATAGTTGCATGAAGGAATCCAATTACACTTCGTGCTCGGATACACGAGCTTTTCAAAATCTCGGACCTCTGATCTTCAAAATGTTTATTTTCACAAGGCACGCTTAACATTCGGAATAGACGCATATATAACAGACATCTCTTTGCTTTTTTAGTACGTAAATGAGTACTTCTTACATGGCTTCAATTCAACTTCTTTTAAACTTGGATTGTATACGCCAAACAAAAGCGTAAATATTTTCTATACTATTTTATATTCTACGAATTGAGTTTCGCAACGAATTCGTTCAACAAAGAAGTTTGTATTTAACCTTATGTTATAAAACATAGCGTTAAATGATGTCGATTTTACTCCAACTTTTATCTTGAACTCCCTCTTTGCCCCTTTAAAATCACTTGATTCTTTTATAGTTTTGTTGATATTTTACTAAGTAAGTTGTGCAACGATTGGTCAACAGTTCCGAAAGATTATCGTAATCTTTTAAAAAAAAATCCATAATATTTATTCCTAAGACTTCTTTTGAATGCTGAAGTTCCTGCTATTATTGAGAGAATGATCATTAGCCTGGTTAATACCAACGTCATTGTATAAACAAGCAACATATATATATATATATATATATATATATATATATAGGATATTATAGAATGGTGTCGAAGAACCGACTATACCTCTTGGTAATACCACTATAGAATAACATGCCTTGATATTAACTTTAGTGGTGTTGTGGAAAAAATATAGATATAATAATAATTGTAATGGAATATATAAATGTTAAGAAATAAAATAACACAAGGAGCTGACAAGCAAAGCCAGAAAGGAAGAGGGCGGAGCCCCACGAATACATATGTAGATAAATAGAGAAAGAATGTGTCTGGAAAATAATAGGTCTGCGATATTGTTGACGAATAGCTTAGCTTGCATTAATCTAGTATCAATTTCTCTTCATGTTTGTGACTTTCCCTGAGCTAATTAATATTTGTAAAATGGAAATAACGGGCAAACGTAAAGATAAAAGAAAAAAAACCAGTACAACTGAGAAAAAATATTATTTCAGACAAAGAGTCGGTGAAAAAATTAAAATGACAAGAGTTAAATAAGAGGAAAAAATGAAATACTGTAGCATCAAGGCTAAATGATTTAATTCTAGTTTGTCACTTGTTGTATAAGAATATTATTTATTGCTGATATCTTAAGTTTTTAGGATGTAAAACAAGTACTATCAGTTTCGTAAAAAATGTTTTACAAGGATGTCGAAACTTCTCGGAAAGTACGAACGATCATATTGACGCTAATAGCATACGAAGCAGCGAGCGACTGCGTGGAAAAATAGCACCTCGGTATTACACCACTCCGTTATAGCGGAAATGATATTACTTCTGGAAGCGACGTTATCAAGGCCGTTCGGCCTGAACAACTGACATTAATATTTTTGCTCTTACGCAATCTGATACATGTAAATGAGATTGTGTAAAAGCAATGTGGCAGGTATCTAGAAAATTGTAAATGAAAATTGAAAATCATTACCGAATTCCAGAAATGTTTGATTTAGCGTGCAGTGAATGTTCGTTATATTATGAATTGAAACCTTGCGCGGTGGGATATTTACGAAGCAAAGAATAAATTTGCCGTTAGAAAAAGTGAGGCTAAGATAAAATTTATTGCTAGGAAACGACAGTGATTTAAAAAAGAACGGTACTGCAACGGCTACCTTACTACAGATATTATAGAAAGTTATAACGAAAAATTGAGCGTCCGTGAAAGTACGTTACGTATGAAAATGCACGTGTCCGGAATAAAACAAATGTTTGTTTCGAACCGAAAAGCCTTCGGCTTCGTAGTTGCGCATCGGTTACAGCAGCCGGCTCTCTCCCGAGTTTTCCAAGCTTTCCAAGGACGACGATAAGCCAATCTGCAGCGGACAAGTCCGTGGCTAATTGGCTAAACGGGGAGGCAGATGGACGATAAGCCGCCGAACGTGCTTGTCGCGCGCGCGCGCGCGCGTTTCGTTTGTTCCACCGCGAAGTGGCCCCAGCGTGCCTCGGAGACGTGAGACGTATCCGCCCGCCGCTGGATAAACCAGCTTGACGGCTCTGCGCAGCAATTGGAACACGCGCTGTGCCTGCGCGGCTTTTTCCGAGCTCGCGTGGACAGAGGCGTACAGGGTACTCGCTTGTTCCGTGAGCTGCCGTCCGAAATAACAAGCGAACCCCCAACATCCCCGGCGCTTGGGAATATCTATTTGTAGGACGAGGAAAATCGCGTGGCGTTCAAAATAGCGGATAATTAAGCCTAACCGCCTTTCCTGTCCTGCGCAGTACTTATTTGTTTTGCAGTGCGGTTCTTGCGCGACCAAGTGCTCCTGTAGCTCGGCTATTGCTATGCGCGCCCACGCGCACTCACAGCTGCGGGCTTTCGTTGTCCAACTACAAGTATCATCGTAGCACCGATTTCCAATCGAAATATGCGTTCGCGCAAGTTCGCAACTTCATCGAGCGTTGCGTTAATCCGCCAACAGCCGATCGCGCTGATCTTTATTCAATTGGAATCGTAAGATCTAGAAGCAGTTAGCAGGTTGCCGGGGTATTTTAACGTCGAAAAAGCTCAATTCCAGCAAGTATAGATACGCAAAGCTCGTTTAGACAGATTGCCGAGGTTGATCAGTTGATCGGACAAAAACTCTGGCGACAACAAATCTTGTTTACCAGTCATCGAACCTCTCTCTCTCTCTCTCTTCTCGCGTGCCACACACTTGCGCATGCGTGATGCGCGTAATTTCAGGAGAAAAGAAGCATGACGGAAAGAGACGTTCCGAAAAGAGGAAGCAGAGAGAAGGAATGGGTCTCTCTCTCTCTCTCTGTCTCGAACGCCAAGACATCCTCGCGAGGGGAAAAAGAGTTACGCCGAAGAGAGAAGAAGCGACAACGGCAACAGGAAAGAGCGAGGCGCTCTCGGCGCGCGAGCAAAGCGAACGAGGGGAACCGGAGCCGACTCGTGGTGCAGAAGCGCGAGACCGACTGGTTAATTCGGTAGGCACCGGCAGCGCAGGAGGCGAGCCGGAGAGAGCGGCCCGCATGGGAACGCGAGAGGCGAGTGCGCGGTATCGAGGCGTCAAAGAGTGTGCCGGCCGCGCGCAATGGGAGGCGCGCAGAAAAGTCATTCCCATGGAAAAGCCATGCGACGCCACTCGTTATTGTGCGCGTGCGATAACTGGAAAGAAGTTTCTCTCGGCGCGTGTGCCTGCATGCGTGCGGCTTTCGCGCCGTCCCGCGCCGTCCCGCGCCGTCCCGCGCCGCAAGTCAAATCATCGGCCGTCGCTGTTGCGAGGATAGCGTGGGAAATCGGCGACGCTGCGGCTGCGCTCTGCTCCCAATTGTCTCTCTCCGTTTACCTCTCTGCGCCGTAGCTCCAGATCGATGCATGCTCTATTATCCGAGATGCAGTACGCCAACGTCTCGACGATCAATCTGACAAAGACCATTTCCAAGATGTCGTGCGCGCCAGCAGCGTCGTCCATATTTCATTGTTGCAGATCATTTGTAAATGGCCTTCCGCAAATTGTCTTGGTTTTCTCAGGAAAGTGCCATGCCGAATCGACGAGCATAACAAAGATAAAATACTTTTACAAGGCGACAAAGACCAGAGTTTGTTAGTCTGGCTCTCCGCGCTACATTAAACTCTAATCTTCGTTACACCGGTCTCGTGCGCTTTCTATATTCGTGCCAAGTGATTAGCCGACCGCGATAAGCAAGCATACTGATGCATTTAAGACGCACTAGCGTGAACTCTTCCAAAAGAGTACGCGCACAGAAGGAAACTATAAATAAGTTTGCATTCGATTCTGACAGAGCGATTGATCATATTCTACCAGAAGAGCATTGTCAAGAACTTTCAGGAGTACGTTACGTATTCACGTTCATTTCGTTTGGTACTCTTATGCGTCTATCGACGAAGCCGTAACGACTGTTCTAGGACAATTCTACAGTACGCTCGGGCTTCGCTAACGCAAATTTCATTTCACGAGAAAAACATCCCGCCAACGTTCGTGAGAGCTCCAGTGAAATATGTCCCGTCCAAAATAAAGACAACAATGCGCAAGCAAAAGCTGAATGAAGCAAGAGATAAAAACTAAAAGGAACTTGGCTGCGAGCATCGATCCACCGGCTCTGCGCTTGCTCCCCGAGCCTTCGATCGTCGACGGTTGGCCCGTCGAATAAAACAAGATAAGAGGAAACTGATGAACAAGGAGGGTTTTTCACGGGTCTTGCTTTGCCTAGTAGTGCGTTCTCGAATGGCCGAGTGCACGCGCATCCGCGCCCTGTAACGCAACGCGAACGCAAGCAGGGGTCATACGTCTAGTAACTAGCGTCGAATGGTCCTTCTTCTCCTTTTCTCCCGCCCCTTATCGTCTTCGCTTTCCGTCTCGATGAAAAAACCTACGCAATAGCGCTTCTAACGACAACCGAGAAGCGAGCGCGATGGAGCAACGAGCCTCCGATAGCCTCCGATAGCCTCCGATAGCCTTCGATGCGACTCGAACATTATCGTTTCGTCTGCAATCGTCCACGTGTATCGAATGTCGCCGCCGTAGCTTTATCCAAGAATCACGGGAGCAAGCGAGACAGTCAAATCCGACTTTCCAATCGTTGCAAATCTAACTGATTCGCGTAAAGAAGGGACGTTTGATCTTGAACTTTTTGGATCTCTCCGTAGCAACGAGCAGCGTTCAAATGAACGTCATCGAAACATATTCGCGGAGCTCGTGAGCCCGACAAATTTTTGAGTCAACGAATTCGCGTCACGTGTGATCGTATCGAAAGAGAGAGGGAGAGATTGACGAAAGCTAACGCGGCACGTGATACTACGAGTAGAGGGGCAAGTCTGGATAATTTTGTCGTAGTGGTGGCGGATACGGCGGCGAATTTTTTCGAATCGTCTGTGCGCCTGTGATCTTAAAACGATGAGGCGTGACGCGAGTCCATTTGCCTTGAAAAAGTTGCCCGCGAGTGGAGGATGGTTTCAATCCATAAGACACTGCATGCTATTCTGGCTTGGCTTGCAAAGTATTGATTTTGCAGGCGATGCAGAAGCGCTGCTAATTAGTAGCGAGCACCTCGTGTATTTCGCAGCGGGCCGATCCGTTTGCCGGTGTGTTTTCGGGTCACGTCGCGTCAAGTGACGCACTGCCGGTGAACGATGAAAGGCCACGGGATCGGACCGAGCCACTGGAGGTGGAAGAGCAAAAATCTGGAGTGCGAGAGGGGAAGTTTAGAAGACGGAGGCGAGCAGCGATTGCGCGGATGGCATTCGAATGTTTTTTCCGATTTTTGTCTCGTTCGCTCGAGCGAACGGCTTATCCTTGCATTCTGCGCGAGGATTAAGGCTGACGACATTCTCGGGTTTAATAAGTGTCCGGGCAAACGACGGGAATTAGTCCAATATGTCTTCGACGGAGAGTAGAGTGCGCTGGCCATAATTCAGGCTGCTGCATCGCGTAATTAAAATTACTCGGTGCGTCATACTTTACGCGAGGGCGTCGTCCCTTTCGCTGGCAGCCTCGCGCGCGCGCCCTCGATCGCGCCACCCGTAAATTCCTCGCAATCGCGAGAGCTCCCCGGTGCGAGCCGACCAGCTCCATCGAAATACTATCCAAATACTTTTCATTGCGACTTCTCACTCACCGTCATTGGCGTGCCCTTCGAGCTTCTCTCGCGGACATCCTGGAATCAGAAAGGTAGCTTTTAAACACCGCGCGCATCGATTCACCCACCGTTTGCAATGCACGCTAGGCTCTACGCCGGGCAGATGCAGCGAGGACCACTGGCTCATGGGTACTCGAGTAGGGCTACTCCATTCGTGCTTAGCATTCGAGTTTTCACGTGTTATAGCCAAGCGTAACTGGCTTATCTCTAGTGCGGTTCGCCTTATACTACGGTCAACACTCTTACTCGCTCAACCGCTCCTAATTGAATTGGATGCACTCCCAAGGGCTATTAGGCACCGAGTATATAAGGGCTTATTTCATATCGCTATTCATCAAAGCCTTCTGTTCCTCAGTTGGCTTGGCTTGGGAGCACACCATTGTTTTTCCGCTGCTCGGCTGTTTCGTGCTGTTTCGTGCTGTTTCGTGCTGTTTCGTGCTGTTTCGTGCTGTTTCGTGCTGTTTCATGCTGTTTCATGCTGTTTCGTCCTACCAAACGAATCATGCACGCGAAAATGCATAAACAAAGAACAATGGGTCAGTGGCTGTCGCTTCTTCTCAATTTTATAAATTCACGAGTAGCCTTTGCGCGTTCCATATCTGTATAGCGGCTCCAATCAATTATAATATTCAATAAATTACCCCCAACTTGCTCAAATTTATCATTCCATTTCCTAAGTCCCCGTTCAATCAAAATCGGCGTATGTACTATCATTATTATCACTATCTTGTTATTTTATTTTTTCTGTCATTTCATTTATTGTATTTCAACAAAATTTCATATATAATTTCAAAGAATTGTTGATAATTAAAAAATCGCATAAAAAAATCACGCTAAACTTTATGGCATAACAAATAATTTATTTGAGAAACGGAATACATTTGCTGTGAGTTATTGAATACGGAAAAAAGCAGAGATTTAAACAACATTCTAATTTAATTGTAGCAAGAGGATCTGGTATATCGATAATGCATACATCTAATTGTGGAAATATTTCAAAATATGACAGAGATATTAGAAGAAGGAATCCCGAAAAATTCCATGGAAATTTCTATAGAAAATGCGTTGCAACGTATGCGATAAGTACAATATTTCGAAATGCCAAAACATAAGATTTTTATAAATATAAATGTATAAAAATTGAAAAATATTTATATTTAAATGGTATTATTTAAAATAGATTTCTAGTTCTGTGCATAGTAGTCTACAGACCTACTTTGTTACGGAGTTTGTCTCAATTATTTTGTAATTTTGCTTCTTTTGAAAGAAAGCTTTGTTTTTGCATTCGGTTTCTTGTTAGATTTCTATCTTCTACGTATATTTTAGTTGAAGATGTGCTCGATCGGTGGAGTCAATATGGAAAGATAACCACTTTTGACATTTCGTTAACAGATTCGTGAACCTCTTGAAAAAAATAATAGCCCGAAAGTGCTGCGGTCAAAACAAATATATGTAGTCATATGTTTTTTGAAGAAGTTAACGAGTCTATTAACGAAACGTCAACTGTTGTTTTCTTTTCGTATTGCCTTCACTGATCGAGCACGGCTTTAACTAAGATAAAACTATGGCAGACGAAAACAGCGATCCAAGAAACTTCCTACATATGATTACGAAAGAATATTCAATATATTTTTTTTTATTTTATAACACGAGGAGACGACAAAGACAAATTTTGATAAAGTCCGTGTGCAATTTTAGGCACATACTCGATATAAATTTGTTATTAGATGGATTCTTTCTAGACTTTTTTTTATTGTGTCATAAATGATAGTGCGTAGATCATAGGACAAGCAGTTAATTGAAAAAAATATTAATGATAGTTTTTGCGAGATTTTTTTTTCCGCTCTTGTAAATTTTCATTTTTAGATACATTATTGGTATGTTTTCTGTACTAGCTGGATTTCTTCCAATATTTGCTGGCATGTTATAAATTCTATATATATATATATATATATATATATATATATATATTTGCTTCTTTTTTTTTATTTTCTGTTTTATTCTTGGTTTTTCATCATATCTTCGTGTCCACCCTGCAATCGTTGTAAAATATATTACTTATTTCTTACAAGTCATTGTCAGACGATTAAATCAAAGTTTGATAACTGTCCGTGAAAAGCGTGTTTGAGCGTATTTGTGTGCTTTGCGATGTGCATTGTTTGGCTCCATAAAATAATCGAGGTTTTTACAAGTTTTCTTAATTTTTTTTAGATACATGTCATCTATTTTATTCAAAATGAATTTTTTATTTTCAGAAATAAAAATAGCTTTTTTCCTGATATTTAAAAAATTTTATTCAAAGAAAATATTTTGTATTATAGTAATTGCATTTGATGATTAGATTACTTTTGACTTTCTTAATTCGTTTGTAGATAATTAAAATGATAAAAGGAGCGATGTAAAATTATTCATAAACATGAAAGATTATAAAATTAAAAGTAATTTTTGACAGCAGAACTAACTTTACTAGACTTAGATGCCATCTACGGGAGCGAGAAAGGTAAGCAAAATAATGAATACACACAACTAGAAATTCTTTTTTTGTTTTCACTTTCATATTGAATTGAAGTACCAATAACTCTACTCCAACTGTAATTGAAAGATAAAACTCTAATAACTAATCAAAAACTTCTATAATAATTTTCTCTTACAAAAGAGAGTTTTGAAAAGCCTTTATTGATTGTTGTTAATCAGTTAAGGTTGACAATTTTAAAATTTGATTGACTTACTAATATGATGCATGAATTTTGTTCTTTCCAGCATGTGTTTGTCAATCTTTCGTCCATTTTCAATTTTATTTTTTCAAGTTTATTGTTCTAAGTGCATATCTTCCATTTATCTTTTCATCTTGTCTATATTGACTTCTTATAAATCAGGTATGTTAGTGTACAAAATCAAGTCCTCATTTAATTCCATAACCAACTACACTTCTCACTTAATATTTAAATAGTTTTTTTTTTTATATTTTCTTTATATCCTCGCGGTTATTCTCTAAAGTTTTTTAACTGCTGCTTTTTCTTTTCATTTTTTTAAATGATTTTTATAACTTCCTTCATTGTTAAACGTAAATTATAAATATTTAAACGGTGTCACTTCTTCTATATTATTTTCATTTCATTTCCATTATTCAAAGAAAAATAAATCATTATATCTACATACATTAGTGAAAGTTATCTACAAGCAACTAGTGTATCATAAACGATAATGACGGGCCGATAACAGTATCACCTATTTACTGTCTTCCAAACAAAACAATAACATAAGAAAACTAAACAGAATTTTTTAAAACATAAGAAAATCGCTTGATGATAAGAGGAGATTACAAAATAACTGCATTCCAATATCCACTGGAGAACTAACATGTTAATGAATATGTAAACAAGCTAATGGATTTGATCGACTTTGAATATGTAAAAGAAATAAAGATAAAATATTTTGAAGTATCATCATGCCTAGGCTTAATATCAGACTATTCACCAGTATTAATTACTTTATACTCATAAGTACTTAACACGGTAAACAACTGCACAAAAGTTGACTCGACAAATACATTCCGCAAGCATCCGTGTAAAATATTAAGGTACACATCTAGACCGAAGGCTCACATAGAAAGAACATATCTTCACAAAACGAAAACAATTGAGATTACAATGGCAGAAAATGTACTGGCTCATCAGAAGAAAATCGATGCTGGCAGTTGAAAATACACTACTGCTTTACATAGCTCTATTTAAACCAGTCTGGACTCACGACATTCAACTATGGAGTACTACTTCAATCTCGAATATTGAAATTCTGGAAAGATTCCTATGAAAATCCTACGTGATATCGTACAGGCACTAAGATTTGTTCTAAATAAAATTATCAGTAATGACCTACAGATTCTGATAGTAAAAGAAAAAATTCAAAAGTTTTAGGAAAAATATAACACCAGACTTAAAAATTACCCAAATAAACTTATTAGCAAGCTTGTCAAGATATTCATCTTCCATCTAACTCTAGACTCAAAAAACATAAACTAATGAATGTTAACATAAATCGTAATATATTTGTTATATGCACACTTTAAAAACTACTTACTGGAGTATTCTGCTGAATTTTATATACATATAGCAATGACATTTATTTATTGTCTCAATATGTCAGACAGATTGCAAATAAGCCCGGAGCAATGAAAAAACATTCTTTGATTCTTTTTTTCGTGCGATGATCCTTTTTGTTAAAAATTAATAATTTTTTCTACAGTTTTTTCCATACTCAAAAACAAACCAGACCATTTCACGGAAAAATCTTTTCAGTGTTTTTGCCATAGCTAATATTATTTACTTCTTTGATGCTAAGAAAACTATGTCGTCTCATTAATTTAGATTTCATGATCTATCTATTAACATATTTTTATAGAGTTCTTCCATCTGTCCTCTGTGTTATCTACACCTTGCGTTTTTCCTTTGTTTTTTAACGTTGTAAAATCATTTCTTTATTTCATAGTAGTACTTTTTTGTCATTTCTATTTATTTTTCTTCATCTATTTTTTCTTTAATGTTTTCCATATATCGTTTCCCCTCGTAATTTTTAAAACTAAAGGCAGTTATAAGCTCGTCTCTACAATCTTTTAACATCAACATTTAGAATTTTCCATTCCTTCTCTTCACATAAGTATAGCAGTTATCTCTATTTATTGAAAGAAATGAAATTACAAACGAACTCATGCGTATAAAACAGAAAGTGTGACTGCCTATTAAAGTAGAAAAACTGAAGTATCGACCAAATTATTACACAGACCGCACGGAACCTCGAGAGATCCTCTCCCCTCTTGCCGCTATCGTTGCCAAATTTTCGGACCGATATCCTCATTGGGCCTTCATGTTACGCGCGTATTTTCTCATCTTTTTTCTCTTACTCTTCTCTCTTTCTCTCTTTCTCTCTCTCTCTCTCTCTCTCTCTCTCTCTCTCTCTCTCTCTCTCTGTCTCTCTATCTTTTGCTCTCTCGCTTGCAAGCTTAACAGACCAAAGATTAACTCGAAAGCTTCCTTTTATCGTGAATGGATGACATGTAATGGCCAAAAAGTGCGACTTCCAAATAGTATGCATCCTTCGTGAATTATTTCTTGTATCTGCGAGTGTTTATGGCAATGATATAACCCAATAACCCAATTCTGAAAAACAATGTCATAAATACGATATTGTTTAAATTCTTAAAATTACAATTAAAACTATAGAAAATTTATTAAATCAATGACGTAGTTAAAGAGCTGAAAGACAAGTTATTTCTCTCCATACAACTTGGTATTTTTTGTTTACGAAGATCTTTAAATGCGATTTTTTTCCGGCTGATACTAATACTGAAAGAGAAAAGAAGTGTTAAAAATTTGGTACCAAATACCAGTAGTAAAGATTTTGAATTTTTTACTCGATCACTTCCTCCACGATGACTCATCTAGTCGACGGTCAGTTCTACGTAATTAAATTTCCTACTGCATATTTTCGTAGAAAGAGTTGAAGTGCACGTATTTGCACGTTTACTACAATCATAGGATAACCGTGTTATTTTTATTAAACTTTTTTTAACTTTTACTGCTAATCTTGGCTCTTTTCTGATCCAAACTTTCTTCATTCTTATAATGAACTCACCAGCGGATTTTGCCTTTTTCTTAGCTTCTACTATTTTTTAATCAGATTCTCATGTTAAAATAGTTTTTACAAAGTTTATATATTTTTCTCAATTATGAGTCTACGTCATCCGTTGAAAAATCTAAGTGGAATGTCGATATAAATACTAATAAACAATATTTTTCTATGTATCATATAAGCATATATGAAGTATAGATTTATAAAATAAAAAAAACTTGTTTTAACCTCGATTAATATTTTCAAGCCACTAGAAACAGCACACTAGTAATATTAATGTGTATATATATATATATATATATACAAATTTTTTTTATGTAATGTTATTTCAGTTTATATAATTATGTAAAAAAAATACAAGTTTTTTTATATAACGTTTATTTCCATTTATGTATATTGTACGTTTCTATAATACTTATAGCTTTGAAACAATAGGAACGATTTTATAAGCAACATTGATGATTATCTAAATTACTCGTTTTTAAATTTAGTGTAGTTTTGTTAAAGAAGGTTTAATCCACTCTCAAATTAGAATGACAAATTAAAATATAATACCTATACTTATAAAGAAAAATAATACTCGTATGAATTATTGAAATTTAAGGTTCAAGATTCTTTATTTAAAGTGAATACTGCCATGGGAAATAACATGAATACTAACAACAATATGCTTAACAGAATTAATTGTTTTTTTATTGAAAATTATATTGAATATTTCTTCGAATGTTGGCTAATATCTGGTATTTAACATACTAAACTTTCTGAAAACATAAGTTTTTAACTTCTTTTTTTTTACTTTATTTCTTAATACCTTAGGTCGTTCTCAAAATATCAATCGTAGCCCTTTAATTTGTTAATTTTTAATAATCGCTTTTTTCTTTCTTCGTTATCTAACTTTGCTATTACTACTCTTTTCAACATGCCGTACGGAAGGAACGGCGTTCCCGTGAAAAACGTGTACCCAAATACGCGCTTTCCATACGTTGTTTGAAAAATATTTTACGTAAAATGAGAAATATGCGAAAGTAAATATTTATCGATGAATACGCGTATCAACAATTCTCTTGAAGTATTACCATCAACTTCAGCTAGAACGATAGAAACAGCAGATAGTTGTCCTGAAATGACATTTGGAAATAACAATGAATTAGATTTTAACATAAGTGGTCATTCCAACGCAAGTTTAAAATCAATAAATGTAGCTAAAGTGGTTTCGTTTCAGTTAAATTATTGTAATTTGATCATAATTGATTATAATGTAAACCATTGAAACTGTCATAAAATAAATTATTTTCACCATTTGTTAAATGATTATTATTTTTCTTGGACAATAATCATTATTTAAAATTGTTATATTACTAATTTAATTAACGATATTTGTATAAGGGGGATGTGGTCCCGAATCCCCCTTTCCCTCACCCTAAAACTCTCAATCACCGGCGCACTTTGCGCAAATTGTTAGGAAATATAGCGTACAATGTTCGTGCACACGTAGGTGCTGCGTAGCGTAGCTCGCGCGGGAATGAGTTGCTTGCGCATTCGGACCGCAATGTGCCTAGCATGTTCGGGAAAGAGATTTTCATCTTGTGCGCATTTTCACTCTATTTTTGCTTGGGCGTAAACCTCACACGAGATAACAATCTACTTTCCCGTATAAGTCAAGTAATGTACTAATTATTGGGATTCCCAGTTTAAGATTCAACATTGTTTCAAATAATTTTTTCTTCTATACGTTCACTGCTTTCTATTTCTCAATTTGTTCTTTCGTCTCTTTCAAAACAATATGGCATAGCCGCATCGATTTGCTTTTTTCATACATCATGTTGTCATTCTCATTATTTGCCTATTTATAAAATCGTCTTATATACCGTTTACGCGCCTATGTTTGCTTTTCGCCCCGCTCGCAAAACGCAAACTCCGAACTTCTGCTCCTTTCACTTCTCAGACCCCGCATAGAATTCATGAACCTTTTTGACGCTAGGCAATAGGAATCGATAAAAATTTCATTCAAGACGTTTTGATTCTTCCTACAGTAACATATGCATTATTCGCCTTGTTTCTTCTAACTAGTGTCAAGCGCGCTCCGAGTGCTCATCTCTCGTTTGTATTAATATTGAATATTCAGTATTAATACTCTAATCTATTCAATCTTAATAGAAAAAACTATTATAAAATATCCTGCATATATAAAATAGTTCTATGCTTAACGTGCTTAACATTCGTTAATTCAATTAACATTCGTCGACATTAATTTAATTCGCAAATAAAAATCCGATTTCGTTGATATTTACAGATTTAGTTATAATTTCAAACATAATAATGTAGCAGATTTTTAGATGTAGCTAATTAGCCATGGATAATGGGCAAAGTATTCCTTCGTGTCTTTCGAATAATTTAATTTCCATTCTTGTTTATAATATTTATCTACGATTTTTGTAGTATACACTTTTTGTTGTAAATATTCACATCAACTGTGGTTTCGACTGGTATGGAACATTATTTTTTTGCGAACTCTTTTTCAACATTTTCACTTTCAGCATGTTATTGTTATCTTTTACGTATTCTTCCGAAACAAATTGAAGATTATATTTACATTTATAAGTTTAATTTCAAAAAAGTTTTTGAATAAATTTCTGTACCACATCAGCCGAAGTTGTTTCACAGTATTTTATTTATAAAACAATCTATTGATTTATGTTTCTTTTCATCATCAATAATGTTTATTCAAAGCTTAACTTTGTAACAGAGATATTCAATGAATTTATATGTCGTAAGAATAAATATAACTTAATAGCTTAAAATGTTTTATTATATTATTTACGGTTAGGCCGTTGAGTGAATGTGGACGCTATTTGTTTTTAATGCCTACGAAGTCTCTTATTTTTTATTCACTCAATTAATGAATATAAAATCAATGTAAAACAACTCGAGTTATTTATTAACATGAATTTGTTGAATATGTCAGCTGCTGTGTTAATAATGGCTTGTATACACTAACAAAACACACACACATATATATATATACACATACATACTGCTACATGATGGAAATTCACGTGACTACCTTTCAGCCAATCAAATCACGAAGAAAAGGCTTCACTTGCCAGGCCATAACTTTTTTATGTAGGAATTGTTTGGTTTGCTCATTCGAAATACGTACTTACGGAAATTTGTTCTTGTAAATAATTACGCTAATTTTTTAATTACTCATCCAGTTGTAGTATTTTAAGAATGAATAGATCAGATCATTGAATATTGAAATTATCTGATGATGGTCCGACAAGTTTCTTCAAGTAGTTTTAAAAAGAATTATTTATCTCATATCGTTATGTACAGTCGAATTGATTTATATGATGATAAAAAAACTATTTTCTGGTATGATTTCCAACAATTATTTCAATACTAAACATATTTTCCTACGGCATTCAAATTACCATCAATATGGCATCATTAATTAAATTGACTGTATCCACTACGTATACATGATCAATAAGCTTGACTATCTACTCAAGCTTTCTTTACAAATACTTATTGGATTTATTCGAAATTTCAATGAAATAAGACTTATATGATAGATATATATATGTATATGGTTATATACATAACCAGTCGATGACGATTAATAAATTAACTGTGAAATTCACAAAGATACTTGCTTTTTACACTTGTATCTTCTTCTTTCTAAATCAGCAACATTACTATCGATTTGTAATCTTTCCAAATCTCTTTTCTACTTGAAATTGTCAATATTGTATTTAACAATAGTTGGTTATATGGCTCATTCGAATGTAACTATATTTGGTACAATGACGGAATATAATTTTTCAATTGAATATACATATATTTTTCAACTTGTTTATACATAACTTGAAATAAGTGAGTGAGCTACAAGGTCCAGGAAAAGACACATTTACTCGTTATTTATTCAGCTGGATAATTTGAAAATGAAAGAACTGGTTGCGGATAAGACGAAAGGCCAAATAAACAAGAACTTTAGACATAAAAATATGTTGGGTACGATGCCTGATTTAGGTCCGAATTTGATTGAGTGATCGATTGATTTGTAGCTAGCGAATGAATTTGTAGCTCGTTGAACCAGACGAAAGTCGATTTAGCAAAATAAAAAAAATAGAAAGCGCTGTTTTCTACGGTAAGATATGTGTCGGCCGAGCCTCGAAGTGTCGTGCTGCGCTCGAAAGAAAAATTGAGGCGTCCCCCCAAGTGTAGGAGAGTCCTCGCAATGAGTACAAGTTGCATGCTCTTGCTCGTGCCCACTATAAATAGAAAGCTACGCAGCGCGAGAGTGCGTGTTGCGCGTGGATAGGTAGCAGCGTCATCGTATACTTTAGCGGAACACCAGCTAAATCTGAGATAAAGCAATTACAAGCTGTTGACACTAGTAATGATATTGTCAACACACACTAAACAGAGATAAGGGCGTGCGTACGTATATAGGACAGGCCGAGTGGAAGCAACGAACGTAGAATTGATACTGCGCATAACAGCAACATCGCGATTGTCCATTAAAAGCGCAGTGAGTCAAGTTTGTGAAAGTGCTGCTTCACAAGAAGAAGACTCGTCGGTTTTTTTCGTTCGATGGCAAACGCTCATATGTTTACTCGAGGCATCAAAACGTTGAAAATTTTCCTTTGGCGTAAACAGATATAAAATATTCGTCGGAGAGCGTCTGAATATGAATGCACATGGCGGAGTAAACAAGTGAGAGCGCGTGCATTATATACGTAAGCGCGAGAACAAGGCGAAAGGCCTCGCATAAATTTTTTTCCAGGCAAGTCATGCACACGTCTGGTGATGGCTTCAAACAACAGATAAAATATAACGATTGCCCGCATTGCGTCTTGGAGTTTTTTAGTGTCTGGCCCGAGTCCCCCCGGCGTCTTCTTTGAGCCAGCGAAAATAAGCACTATCTGTGGCCAGTTGTAAATCGAGGCCGCTGACAATTCAATCGCTGCTCAGCCAGCTACAATAAATTCTACGAGCTCGCGGCCGTCATACGATAAGCCGCCAAGCGACAACGAGACTTTTCGACTTTACGTACGATGGGCGCTCCGATTTCCAATTGCCGCGAGTCCACCTCGGAGCAACGACATTTCCTCTCAAGGCCAAACAAATCTATTTCTATTACAATACAGCCAGCTTCGTACTTCTTTGTCTTTTCATATTTCAGCTCGGTTATTTATTGCAACTGCAAATACGGCGCAAATGTATGATGTAAGCTTTGTTATCATTGCGCCGAAGCGAATAACAAAGCGTGAGTTATTTGGTCGGTAAACCGATCGATCGATCGATCGATCGATCATGATTTATTCAAATGATTTTCACCTACGACGGCTCATTTGTTGACATCGAGATGCAATCTACGTAACTACAACGGAATAAGTGCGAGACGGATAGCGATCAAAAATATCACTAAACGTTCGTTCTGTTGCGAACTAGAGCTGCCAACATAAAACAGTATCGATAAGCTACACGACGTTTCAACTTGGTATATTAGCGAACGGCTATTCTACCGGTTCGATAGTCGAACGCCGGCTGGTTACTCGCCTCGATAAAACCTCGCTAAAAACCCGATAAGACACACGCGCGTGAAACTTGTTCTCGGGCATTGTCTCGGTCTCGACAGTATCGCGCTGCGGAAAATTAGCAAGTCGGAAAAACCTCACAAGGGATGGCGGCTCGAAAGAGCAGAACTAGAACGAGTGCGTATTGCGATGGTGTTAATGCGCCAATGAGACACGCATAATGCAGACAGCAGACAGGCGTTAAGAAACGACGCGCCTCGAATGTCGACTCCGTCAACGGCTAAATTTATTCGTTCTCAGAAAGATTCGCATTCTGCTTTTACGGCCTGCGGAGTTATTACCCCGCTCGCGGAAGGAAGAGAGCAAGAGAGAGAGACAAAGAGAAGGCAGCATATAAATGATATTGGCCGGGACGCTTTCGGGCGCTGTTGCGGTAGGTCTGCGGCTGTTTTCTCGTGCATGCGCACACTGACAGCACAATCCCAAGGCTCAAGGCGCAAATTGCTGCAACGGAATATACGAGGTTGCGATCCCGAATGGATGTTAAGTTCATCTGTGATCGAGAGCCAACAAATCATTGGGCAAACACGAAAATACGAGGCTGGGGAGAGGCGAGATAGAGGTCCGAAATGAAAGCCTCGCGTCTTTACGAGGCGGCGGCGGCCGCCGCCACTTCCACTTGTTTGTCTGCGAAAAATAGCTTGGCTTCTCTCAGTCGGGCCGCGGTGCGCGTAAAGCGACTTTAACGACGTCTAAATCATGCTTCGGCCGTGCGGATGAAGTTTCGTTTGAAAGCCCAAACATTGACAATCGAAATATCTTTATACACGGAGAAGAGCCAGCTTTCTTCGAGTCTCGTAAAAGCTCCTTTCCTCTAATTATTAGCTTGGCCAATCGCACGACGCGCCCCTGTCAATTAACCCACGCCGACGCGCACCTCTTGCTCCTTGCCCTCTCATTTACATCCTCCCCGTGTAAATTGATTTTTATCTTCATTCCCAGAGCCGATCCAGCTCGACTTTGTAGTGTTTTACATTTCCAACGCGAGATCGACCGTTCGAGCCGCCCACGCTACAAATATGTACATCGCAATGGTAATGAGAATCGTAAGAATAAGCAGCGACGGCGCGATGAAGAAAGAAGCGCCGCCAGTAGTAAACGCGAAGTCTAGACAATCAAAGCGGAGCAGTGAGGCGCGAAATGAAGTTGTGCAGACCTGGTGTTATTGACTTCAGGCAAAGATGCGAAGGGGAAGAGTCATTTGGTCGAGACGAATCGAAGAAGAAGGGAACGCGCTACACCATGGGAACGCTCGCGTTGCGGCGGCAGAAGCGCGCACGAAGACATAAAAAAGCCGAGTAGGAGGCGGTCGAGGCGAGGCCAGGCGCGGCGCGGCGCGGCGCGGAGTGGCGAGGCGAGGGGCAATCTGTCTGAAGGTCAGAGACGATGTAATGCCTTTTGATTGGCGAATGGTCTGGCTGCGGCGCTCGCAGATCCGAAAGGGGGATCCCCGAGCCACCTATTTATACCTTAACGGAGTTTCCGCTGCTGAAAAGTCAGGCATGATCGATTCCAATGCGCGCGCGAGACTTTGAAGACGCGCAAGGCTCTCGTGCGGTCGCCGCCGGGAGGAAGCACTCGTGCCAACGGCAGCAGAGCGGAGCAAAGAGGCCTCCCGATCGCGTGACGAGTGCCTCCAAATGGCATTTGCGGCCAGACGGCCGAGCGGACGCCTCGCCGAAGATGCCGCGCGAAAACCAACGCGCCCTCGAGTGCAGTAATACGCGTCGCGAAATTTATGGGCCGACCCGCCACTTCGGCCAGCTTTCAGCGAGACGCCCGGGCGAACGAACGCGCGTCGCTCGGCGAGCTAGCCGATGCCCGCCACGGGTCATCGCGCAAATTACAGCGCACCTTTCCTCGGCCGCACAGGATGGCGCGCGTCCAGCGCGTCCGCGTGACTCCTTCCTACGCGTGGTTCGCCGACAGCAGCAGTGCCCGACCTTCCGCAATCCCCAGACACGCCGCGCGCTCGCACTCTGTTTGGAGCGCTCGCGCTTTAAAAAGAGCGCGGCGAGGGGGGCAAGGAGGGGCGGGGGGGGGGCGCTCGGCGCTCGCAAAAAGTTCAACGGCACAGACCGCCACAGCCCCGCGACCCGCCTCGCCGAAATTCGGCGCGAACTCTTCGCACGCATTGGGCGCGCGAACGAGAGAGCCGTGTCGTTGGCCCCGCCGCTTAGCCGGGACAAGGCGAGAAGCTCGAAGCTCGAGTCTCCGAAGCCAGCTGCCCGTGGCGGTGTAACTTTCTTCTCCCCTCGACAATTAGAATATCAATCGATAAGGCTCGCAGGCCGAGCAGATCGCGCTGACGGCTCGTCGTGGCGTTAATTGCGCGACACCTCCGTCGGCTATTGAACCTCTTTCGGATATTGGATACGACTCGGTGACTCACTAAATTAGTCACGTCTCATTCAACGCCCGTACTGCTTCCGGCTTCAGGTGTTGGCGAACTTTGTTTCTCGAAAGGTGCCGGATAAACAAGTCGCAGCGAGCCTGACGGCTGCAGACGACGACGCGCATGCGGGCGCGCGCAAAGTGCGCGAACAACGAGCTATCGAAGCGAGTCAGGCTGCAGGCACGAAGAGAACGATGGCGGGAAAAAAATTTTCAAGAGGAAGAGAGAGAATAAATAATCGGATGAGTCGAAGGGAATTGGAATATAAAGAATGAGAGAGCGCGCGCGGCCTGAAAAGGAACAAGGAGAGCACAAAGAAATAGGGCAAAGAAAAAGGCATAAAGGAATGAAAGGAGAAGCGAAATAAACGGGTCGCGCGCGGCGACGACGGCGACGGCGGCGACGGCGGCGACGGCGGCGACGGTGAATCGAGAGCGCGAGGATAAAAGAGGCGAGCGCGAAGAAAAGAGCCGGCAGTGGCGTTCGGTGGGACGGTCCGGGGGCCGATCGGCACCGTGCGTTGGCAGCTTTCGCAGGAAACAGTGCCGATAATAACGCATCGGCAAGCGCACGCTCGTCCTCCCCCTCCGTGTCTCGGGCTCGGTTGATTTACATGGGGGCTGCCCTCGGGGCGCGCTGACCGGAGGCGAGAGCCCACAGCCGCGTGCATACGCGAGCACCAGATTTTTTTCCAAACCAAGTCCGAAATTCCAGCGAGTAGCGCCAGACCAATAAATATCCTTAATTCGCGAGAGCTCAGCGGCTATATGGCGGCGGCCCGATGTGATATATATTCCGAGAATTAGGGTCCCGAAAGAAACGCAGGCTCCCTCGAGAATCTATCTCGCGCCAATCTGTCGCGGACAAAGAGCGGAGCTCGGGCCTTGGGCGCACGCGCATTTCGGTCGACTAGCAGTGTGCCAAGGTCTCCGCCGGATTAAAAGCTAAATGGATCGCGCTCCGCTCTGCGCCTGGCTTTGTTTACATGCCGCGCCACGCGATATTCCTGCCAATTAATCTTGATGAAGCGATCGGTGCTCTCGACGCGCGCAGCTCAAACGGTCCGCTCCGCGCAAGCCCTCCTGACTGGCGCTCCGAGGGCCTTCTCGGAACACAGCCGAGGTCCTCTTCCGCGGCCTTCCTCGGCAGCTACCCACCCTTGCAGCTGCTGCACGCTCACGCGCCTGCGATCGGATCGTCGTAGCGCCTTCCACTGCAGCGAGCTATTCCACGCGTCCCGGACGTCTGGCTCGTGCCGGTTATTCAAATGTTCCAATCCATCCCACTCGACTGGAAACTATGCCGAGCCCTTGGATAGCGATAATCGATACAACACCCTGGCCATTTTATAGATGCGCGCCAGCGGGCGCCGGATAACAATGATCCATGTCCCCAGCTCGTCAAACTCGTCAAACTCGTCAAACTCGTCAAATTCGTCGACCGTAATAATGGCCGCGCGTCAGCTGCTCGACTGACATTTGGAAAATGGCAAAGGCGCGCTCGATTCGGAGATCGGCTCTGGGCCCTTGCCGTTAATTAGTCGCTTCTGCCAAGGCATGTAGACACCGTGGTTGGCCAACTGGTCGTCAGCGGCCTACGTACGCACGGGCCGCGGGCTCGCGGCCAAACGAATAATTGATTCGCCGTGCGCGGAATACAAAGCCGCGTCAGGCCTCGGGATAAACATGCCAAGTCAATTAAAATGTGAATCAGCGGATCGGCAACATCTGACGACGCGAGGGCCGTAATAATCGCTGCGGACAACAGCCAGGCATAGATTGACATCTGCGCCCGCTCGCGTTCATTAGCCGGCGCTCGAAAAAATTATAGCTAAATACAGTTGCGGCTGCAGATCGATCTTATCGGCCCGGCCAAGCGCACTTTTGCCGGCGACGTCGCAGGTATCATTTGCAGAACGGCAGCTGGCGCGCGGGCCAATCCAGGAGGTTCTGCCGTGCAATCGCAACGAATTGTAGAGTTTAGCATAAAACGAATGGCTCTCTCTCTCTCTCTCTCTCTCTCTCTCTCTCTCTCTCAAAAAACTTCAAAAAACTACGTCGCAGACAGCTGCAGCGCTCAAATATGCAAATGCAGCTGCTTCGAAAGGAAAAAAGGGCTCTTTCTTTATCTCTCTCTCTGTTGCTTTGGTTAGCGTGTCTGCCGAGGTAGCTGCTTCGAGCTTTCTTTCGGCCGCTGGTAATCTTCAGCCACGGCACAAAGCATATCTATCGCAGTGCCGCTCATTCATCGTCCAGACGATCTTTTGTCGTTGTGCTTTGTTTGGCCGTGCCGCGGAGCAATGACACTGCATGGCGTTTTGGCACGAAGCGCCAAAAAGGACGAATCGAACGAATAGGAGCGGCAGCGACAAGCTGGAAAGAGAGCGCGAATCGTAGCGCAATGGTGTGGGGCCAGACGGAGCGACGGAGACGCAGACGCAGAAGGAAGGGTGGTGGGCCGTGCGTTTGACTAGCGAGGGAGTTTTATCCAGCGCCCTCTCGTTCCTTTTCTCCGTCTCTCTCGCTCTTTCTCTCTCCAAATGCGTTTACGTCTGGCTGAGAGAGCGAATCGCTGTTCTCGCTCTTTTTCGCGGCCGCTATATTCGCTGTCTTCGTCGCTGATTCGCATCGCGCGGCGCACGCCGCGAGGGGATTCTCCCGTCCGTCTGCCTGATCGTCTGGGTCGCTCAACCCTCGCGGCCGCGCCGCGTTGTGTCGGCAGCAGCCACCCTAGCTGACGCTCTACGAATCTAAACACTGCGTACGCTTGCAGCCAGCGGCTCGGCTCGGCTCGGCTCGGCTCGACTCGGCTTGACTCGCCTTGGGCTCTTTCATCCCATCCGCGACGACAACTCGCAATCGAATGTTCGCTCGCTCTCGCCCTCACCTCCTGCATTTTCATGCCAAGCGCTGGCACTCGTTTTCCTTTCCCGACTCTCCGTGCTGTGCTCGGTTATTCCATATCCAGCCGTTCACCTTCGACGCGTGCCCTCGCCGTCGTTTGGCTGGTGCCAACTTTGCCCTTTCGCGCGCGATTAAGCCGCTGCCAATGCTCATCATTTCGGCTTTCAGCGGACATTTTTTTCATTACTCCAAGTTTCTTTACAATCTTTCTAAGATAATCAGACTATAAGTAAAGTTCATTTTTACACAGCAGAATACTCGAGTAAGCTTTCCGTATTGGTTTGAAAGTATGTGCAACGAGTAATTGAGATTTATTAATGCATTCATTATTAGTTGATGTTTCGTAAGTCTGGCATTAGTGATGGATCAATTAAAAGGATTGTTGCTTAGTTTATTTAGGTGGTTTTCTAATCTGCTATTATATTTTGTGCGAAACCTTTTCGCTTCTTCTTTTACTGGTTGTACTTGTAAGTCATTACGGATAATTTTATTTATTGGAGTTGGAAGCGACACCTCAATAGTTGAATGCCAAAAGCCCATATTGATTTTAGTACAGCTTTGTATAGCAGTAGTTTGTTTTCCATTGTAAGCTCTGATTTTCCTCCGATGAGCTAATACATTTTCCTCCATTGTAATCCCAGTCTAAACGTATACCTAGATATTTTGCGTGATTGCTTTTCGGAACGTATTCATCGTTAAGATTAATAGAACGGCAGGTATCTTTTCCAAGTGTGAACGTCCTATATATTAACTTGCTTTCATTTACTATAATTCTCCATGCGTTGAGATAACTCGAAGACAGTCGTTTACATAAATTTCTAATAATTTAGATAATATTACTGGCTTCAAGTGCGATGTTGAAATTGCTGCATCGTCTGTGTATGTTGCTGATATGATGTTTAGAAAGTTTGGTAGATACGAGGTGTGCAACGGATAAAGTGTTGGCCCTAAAACACAGCTTTGCTATACTTCTGCTTCTACGAAGCTCGTAATGGCGCTTTGGAAAATATTTCATCAGTTTATCTTGAATGGATTGACTGTTTACTTGTTCTATCGTCTAGTGGTTGCGTCTTAAATCAAGTTGATGATGTAGGATAAGTTTTCTATTTGGTATTATTGGTTTGATTCCAGTTAGGATTAATTGTTGACAACTTTTGGAAAGTACTGGCAAACGACTAATCGGTCTACATATCAAGTTACCAGTTCAGTTTCTTTACCGGATGTAGGTATTAAAATAATCTCTGCTATTTTCTGCCGAGAAGGAAAGTGGCAAAGACGAAGGCATGCCTTAAAAATAATTGTTGATAATTTTTCTTGTAACATTAGCAAGTGTAGGAGCTTTTTTGTTGTTAACGTCATAAATTATTTGTAATACTTCCTTTAATAGCGGTTCTCTTGGTGTACTGTCTAGACTTGAAGGTCTTCGAGTAGTGTATCTCTTGTTCGATGATTGTTCTTCGATGAGGTTCGTCTGGTCTGGCCCATTTACCGCAAGATTTTCTGATCGCTGGTATAATTTGTAGTTATGGTAGGTTTTCAAAGTGCGGTTTTTTAAAAGTTTTTTCCGCAATTGTGTGTTTAGTTGTTCATACAACGTTTTCTTTAAATCTCCGGAGTGGACATAGTTTTGTCTACGGGAGAAAGAGAGAGAGAGAGAGAGAGAGAGAGAGAGAGAGAGAGGTCCGCGTGAGAACGCGCGGCGTTGCGAGCTGTTGGTGTGAGAGCGAAACGAGGCGCAGGTATGTACACGCGGGCACTCTCTCGCAGCTCGGGAGAGCGGAGAGAGAGAGAGAGAGAGAGAGAGAGAGAGAGAGAGGGAGAGAGAGAGAGAAGGCGAGAAACTGGCTGCCGTGGCGTCTTCTTTGGCGGTCGCGCGCGGGTAACGCTTAATTAACATCTTTACGCTGTTAAAAAGCTGTCAGCGCCTTCGTGATAATGGCTAATAACGCGGAACAACGGCCTGGCCTGTAGCCTTCTTCGTTACTCTTGTTCTTATTCATCCGAGCAGCCGAGCGACCCACTGCAGACCCATTGCGCTTTACATAATTTTTGGCCGGCTCCTCGACACTTGTAGGCGTGCTGCGGCCTTTCACTATTTTTTCCTGTTGGTGTTACGTCTTTAAGCTAGATTGCGCCCGCGCGCCCTATTTTTAAGCTTTCTTCTCGACTATCTTTAGACTTTTTCTTTTCCTTCTCGTACTCTTGCAGCTATACTTTAATGCTTTTCGAGACAACTCCTTTGTCATCGCCGCACTGTTTCGAGCGTCTGTCGACTGATATTAAAAATCAGACTGGTCGTATGCTCGGGGGCAATTAACAGGAAGATTGGGCATCGGTGCAACCACTGGCTGTACCGATCTTGGTGGAAGAAGTCCGCGCCGAGGTGCGACGAGAGAGCGAGAATAGCGAGAATAGCGTGAATAGCGAGAGTAGCGAGAATAGCGAGTTGCGGCTGGGCCGTCTATTCGTGGCGCAGGCCGCGCGCGTGACCTTGTTTTCGACGATGAACGCGCCCTCCGTGTCGCTCGCCGCTTTGGCCGCTCTGGCCTATTTGCAGGACGCCGGCGCCCCGCAAATCGTCTTGCCGCCAGACTGACGTGCCTTGATTGCTCGTTAATTGCCAACGCATCGGCGAACCGGTGAACAGCCTCGCTATTCTCGTAACAACCGACTGGTTCGTCGACGATCGCAGATTTGCGGCTGTACAAGCCGATGATACTGTATAGCTATCCGTCTTGTCCGAGCGCTGCACGATATGCAGCTTATAGCGTTGTATTAATAAAGCTCGGCGGCATCGGAAGGTCAGCGGAACAAGAGTTTAAAGAACAAAACCTATTGTTAGACCGATTGTTTGGTTCGAAGGTGAGAGGCTCCGATGAACAGCATTTTCAATCAATCGAAAAATAACGGATACGTTACTATGTCAGTGTGTCAGCTTGTCAGTTTGCAGCCTTGACGCGGTGCGGCGTGCAAATCAATGATTGCTCTGTGCAATTACAACATTGATTGTTCCACACTCTGAAAACTAGCGTCTAACAGCTCCGACGTGCTTTTAAAAAGCGAGCGTAGCGCATTTGCGTGAAAATAGGCTGAAACTGCAGCGCCGACACACAATGTGTGCGAATAAGAGGAGGACAAGGGAGCACGTCGAAGGAGCGTTGATAGGATGAGCCGGGCGAAAGGTGAATATGTGACAAAACAGCGAACACTGTGGCGTGCGAACTATGCAGTTGCAGGTAGAAAAAGCCGTCTGCCGAGCCCGGCGCTCTTACGGTGCCGCGAGGAATACAAAAGGAGAGCGAGCGCTGCGAGGAGGATGGGAATAAGGGTGGAAACAGAGTTGCGCCGAGAAAAAAAAACGGGCGAGCTGCTCGTCGGCGCGCGGCTGCGAAATTGAGCGGGCACGAAAAGAAGGAGAAGCGCTCGGCAAACAATGAGCCACATGTGCGCGCGTTCGCGCAGGCACAGCCAAGAGCCTGACCATCGAGCCCCCCTCCCCCTCCCCGGCTTCCTCGCGAGCTCTTCCCGACGCTGCCCGTAATACGCGCGCAAACTCGAGCAAAGTCAGAAAAGTGCGTGGCGATTAGATGGCGTGCGTTTCGCGCAGCCGCCAAGGAGGGACAGAGGTGAGGGGGGCATGCAAAGCGTTCGAGGGAAGAAGGGGCCGATAAGCCCTCGGCCGGTCTGCGGTCTGTTTGTAAACAAACGCTCTGTAAGCTGTACTTCTCAGGCCTCGCGGGCAAAGTAAAGGCTGGCGATCCCGCAATCTCGAAACGACGGACGTTGGTCGGTTGGTCGGTTGGTCGGCTGCAAAATATTAAATCGGACGCTGCCGATTGAAAAGCGTCGCTGAGTGCACGGCTTATCCGCTTGTGCAGCTGCGCGCATTTGGCAAATTTGGACAGTCGACGCCGCTTGAGCGCGCGGCTCGTCGCGGCCATTGTACGCTGAAAGCTTCAATTTTTCATCGGTCGCTCGCAGCAGGGGCTCGGCCGTGCAACTTGCCAACTTGTCCAACTCGACAAAGGCCATTTTAATCCGTTGGAGCTTTTTTCGCCGGGCTCAACAAGTTTCCTCTTTGTTTCGAGCGTGATTTCATTGCATTTTAGTTAGGCCGCTCTCTGCGCCGCGCCGTACTTTTTCTCGACTACAAGCTTCCGCGAAAACTGATCCGCTGCGCAGCACTGACCAAAAACCCATTGCCAAACGCAAATAATACGCGAGTAGCCCAATTGGCGCGCCACGGTCTGCAGCTCGCTGGCCCTCGAGAACCGAGTATAAGTTACTGCCGGTCGTATCGAGCGCCCAACGTAACGGCTACGACGCGACCAGGGTGGTCGATATTCTCTCGCTCTCTCCGCTCGCATCGTCCTCGTTCGGAATCAGCAGCGGACGCGCGCGGCAAGCTCGTAACGTTACATTAGCGGGCGGCTTTCTCTCTACTTATGCCCCACACCTCGGCGGACCCTCCCTCCCTCCGTCCCTCCCTCGCTCTGCGCCCATTCAACTTTTTAACTCCCGCGCGTCTCCGATGAATTCTCATCGAATCGATACTTCTCTTTCGCCGCTCGGAAAGCAAGTTTGTCTTGGCGTAGAGCGCAAATGGAATAATTCGGCGGGCTACTCGACGAGCCCATTCCGAAAACAAGAGAGAGTCTGCCGAATCCAAATGAGACGGCGATCGCCAGCGAACAGGAATAAGAAAGAGAAGAAGATAAAGGCGAAGGAGAGAAGGACGATGCAAAAGAGTGGGGAAAAGCGGTTGGCGGTTGGCGGTTGGCCGCTAGCGCGTGCGCGCCAAATCAACCGGAAGCTCGCAAATAAGAAAGAAAAAGAGAGCTACGAGCAAGCAAAGAGGAAGAAAGTAAAAAGTAACTATAATATAAGTAGAAAAGCTGGGAAGAATTAATGGAGAGCAGAAGAGGAGAGAGAGAGAGAGAGAGAGAGAGAGAGAGAGAGAGAGAGAGAGAGAGCGAGGAGCGGCAAAGCCGAGGATCAATGGACGCTACCCTACGGGGCAGTAGCCTGTCCCCTCCAGGCGGCTACCGCCCCTCCTACGCTCCCTTGCGACGTAGTACTACGTACGTACGTACGCGGCGCCGATGACCCCGCGCGGGCGCTCTGCCGCGTCGCTCCTCCCCACTGCTCGGCCCTAGCAAGCTCCCGACCAATTGGCCGCCGGCTGCACTTGGCGCGCGCGGGAAAACGCCGCAACGTGCAGCGCTGTTTTCGCTCCGTCCTTCTCTCTCTCTCTCTCTCTCTCTCTCTCTCTCTCTGCCTGCGCACTTGGATCTGCAGCGCCGTCGCCGTTGCTGCTGCTGCTCTCTGATGCTGCTCTCTGCTCTGCTGCCGCGCATAATGACATTTCTCTCGCCCCCCTCTCCGGCACTCCTAGCAGTCATCGTCTTTTTGCCTTCCCTCCTTTATTTTATTCTTTGCGCGTGCTCTCTTCATTTTATCTTATTATAGTCAGCGGGAGCAAGCAAGCCACCAGAGACGGCCCTGCATTGATAATACCAGCGCCGGATGCAGCCTCGCCCTTCTCACTTTACGCTCTAACTTTTGCTTTTATTTACCCTCCAATTCGTCCCTTGCTTTCCTCCAACTTTCTTCGGGCTTTCTTCGATCGAGTCGATTGGCTACTCCTTTCGAATCCATTTTTCTCCACTTTTCGAGCGTCGGCAGTGTCGGTCAACTACTTGAGCGCAACAAACGTTAGTTTCAGTCTACGAACGATCGCCGATTATTAACATTTCGACGGACTTTGAGAAAACCCATGCTAGCACTGAACTTTCGAGTGCGTAGTTTAACAGGCGGTAGACCAAGATATTTTTCAAGTTTTTTCAGTCGGAAGAAAAGTACATTCACATCGCGTCGATATGAAAACCGCGGGAAACGAGAAAAGCACGAAGGAGCTCTCGATGTTTACGTCCTTCGGTTTTTAATTTCGCCAAGTGAAGGGCTCTTTTCTTCTCGCTTACTCACTATAGACTCTTACATTTTATTTGCTCAACGGACCCTCTTTTTCAATCAGTTTTTTCCACAACAGTTAATCACTTTTCTCACTTCACTCATTTTCTTCATATCATATTTGTTATAGATGTTTTTTACTGCATCGATTGTTCTCTCGACTATTCTCGGACGTCAATAAATTCTTCGTTTCTTTCTTCGTAACCTATGTTAAATCATCTTATTTTTTCTAATATACTTTTTTCTCGCTAATTATCCTTTTTTACTCTTTCCACTTGAATACCTATTCTGTAACTTCATTTCCGGGCCATAACTCGTATGTGAATACTTCGTAGAAACTTCATCTAACAGCCGACCGCACTTTGCTTGAATTTTATTTTATTACGCTGCATCAGCAGCGTTGTTGGCTCGATCAAATGTAGCATAGAAACATAGAAAAAAAATTGCAAAATAAAATTATACGAACATAAGTATCAGCAGATAAAAAAGTGAACTCTATGAGCTTTTGTAAATACGAACAAAAAGAAAAGAACTTTTCAACACTGGCATTTATTATATGAACAGTGATATCAATTACAAGTAAATTTTCATTGCATATTTTGGAAGTATGTTAAGCAATTTAAGCTAATATGTTGATACTTTGACATTAGTCATCTTTTGTCACTACAGCACGAAATATGTCCATCGTGATTTCTATAATGATAAAATTTTCACGTAAATGCTAATCTTATACTAGACAGTTATTGGAGTTTAATAAATCGCAATAAAGAAGATTAATCGAGATCTATTTTTAAAGTCAATGCAGGATTTGGCATTCAAAAAGTTGTCGATGATCTAGCTGAGACAATGAGTTCATAACATTATACGGATTACCTTTAGAACAACGCTTACCAATAGCACACAATTTTCAAAATAAAAAAAAAATGAAGTAAGCATATTAATAGTTATTTTGGTGCATACAACGAACGATTGTGATTTATGCTGTCTTTGTACAGCGAACAATCTGCTCTGCGCATGATTCTTTCCATTGTTTCGTTTTACAAACGCAAAAGAAAAAAAACTACAACAGTAAAAGTTGTTTATTGGTTATTCATGAGATATTTGCCATTGAACTTATATAAGGATGTTTCGTTGGTGATGATCACGTTCTGATTGCGATAAAACAATAGCTGCGCATTTACGTTGCTGTCGCAGATGTTGCATAATCATTACGCAATTTTCAATGCATATCAAACGATAAATTATTTACTCGCATGAAAAGATAACGCTGGTAAATGGTTGGAAAATCGATGGATTGTCTGCGATCGGTGGTGACGAGCATAGCTGCACGAACTAGACAGTGCAAATGCACTTTGGCGCGGCAAAATGCTTGCGCGTCATTCAGCGTGCATAAGGTTTCTCACCACCAGATGGCAGAAGCTATCGTGCGATTTCATGCTACCGCATGAATCCGACTCAACTCACAACTGTTACAGTATAAATCATTTAAATTACATTTTCAAAATCCACGCAAGGGGATACCTTCGTAATTTTTCATATTAATACCCCGAATCGCGCTTAACCGCACAACCGTCATCCCTATTTGTTACATTCTACTTATATCAATAAATCTTTCTATTGAATCAGTTGAACATTGAAAATATTTAAAATTACTAATTTGCCAAAAAGCTAATGAGAAACACTTGTTCTATTGAGAACCGTCAAAATAATCCATAAATCTGTAAATTATTCGCGTAGAGAAGCAATTGTTCTTCCGAGAGAATCAATAATTCGACGGACAAAGGAAATGTATCTCTATCTCTTTAATCAATTGTTCGTTTGGCTATATAACAAGTTTTGCACTGTGTGCCGAAGCTGAGAAGCCTAAGTGTCGTGCTCGACATTATTGTAATCCAAAAGTGATACAAGTTCTGGTCAATAAAAGCAAACTCATATTTTTTATTTCCTTTAAATAGTAGTTAACTAGAAAATTCACTGACCTCGCTCTCTTTTCAATTCCTTCATTTATTAACTATACAACTGAAGGCTCTGTCAATAATAATAATAATAATAATCTTATACTGCTGTTTTAATAATTTCTTTCCTTATTTATCAAGTTACTTAGAATCACAGATTACATTCTGTTCTACTTAAGCCCATAATTTTCTTATCCACATTACTAATCAAATCGTTCTTTGGTAATCGGCATTACAAATTTGATCATCCGTTCCGATTAAATACAACGTATTGTACAAAGTTTTAATATCAACTATTCGGTGCAGTATATTTCATTGGATCCATTCTTTAAACATTAACATGTACATAAAATCACTTGCTCCGCCCAAACTCGAACGCGAAAGTGCGCGCTTCAAATAAAATATTTGTGATTTGATAAAATATTGATACTGTTCATACCTCGTGTAGATAATCCGTATCATATTATCATTAAGTATCTAAAAAATAAAGCAATAATTTACTAGTGAAATGGTGAATTTTTGAATTCTTTCATTTTCAGATTAAACGTATTGTATGCAATACTTGATATACATGAAATGCAAGAGATTTCTTTTTGCAAAATTCATACCTTCATTAGATTGGAGTTCATTCATTGACTACGTTTGTGTCATCTATATATTTACTGAAATAATCTGATATGTGCTTTGCAATATTTAAAAAATGCCAATCATATAATTTAAATAATAGGTAGAACAGTGCACTATACCGATGTAGAAATTACATCATCGACAGACTTGCTGGGCCTTTCTTACGTGGTATTTGACACATATAATCGACAAAAAATATCATGAGTCCATTAGGAAAAATGTTTATGACAGCTTTTTTCTCACAGAAGTTGGAAAAATGTCGAAAAAAGAATGTAATTTTTCATAGATATGTACCGTTTTATGAATTCATATATTTTGTTATTTTCTATTTTAAATGCCGAGTTGTAAAGAGCTTTGAAAGGTACAGAAAAACATGGAGCTCTCTTTGCAGATTTTGAAAGCTTTATCAGAGTGAACGTTGAAAAGATTGATCGAGCAGAAAACAAATTGAAATATGATTGTCGAGGTATTTTTGAATTTGAGCTCCGAATGATAGGTCGTTTGCATTGGCAGTAAAAGAGACGGAACTCATCAATTTGCAACAATAGCAAATTCAGGCATGTTCGAGAGAGAAGCAAGTTAGCGTAGGATAGTGTAGCAGTAGGCAGGAAGAAAATAAGCTTTGCGATCGTCTTATTTCACGTGACGTATCGTGGCTGCAAAAATGCTGCAGTCGGTAAAAGTCGGTTGCGAGGTCATGCGATTCGCAGCCGAGTTGGCCATCTTGTACAGGACGGTACAGCTGGTTCGGTAAAAAAAGCACACGACTTGGAGCGAACAATGATCGATGATGCTGCGGTATTGCCAGTGACATATGAAGCAGCATCAGCCTTCGAGCGACTCAGCGCTAATGGAGGTGAGCACTTGTTCTTCCCGCTGCGAGCTCACCCTCGTTGCGCCTTATGTACATCGCTTTTTTTCTCCCCCAGTAGCCGCCGCGTAATGCGCATTACTGGCGCGAGCTTTTCCTCGTCGGAGAAAGGCTGCTAAGTGCCGGAGAAAGGAAAATTAATGAACAATTCAAGCAAACTTTTTTCATTACCTTCTACATCAAAGTTTGTCTAATTTTCCTTTTTCTTCCCCGCTCCCACTGTTCGTACGTTAGCGTCACGCCTTGTGGACACCAAGTTCTATTTGCTAGACACTCTCCTTCCGACAGCTAGCGCACATCTATACTATATGATGTTCAGGCCTCATTTATCGCGCCAGCGGCAAAGGCATTTCGATACGCCAGTTTCTTTCCTCGACGATTTTCCTCCAACCTTGATTGATGATGGCTCGATACTTCGGAACAAATTTTCCGAGGGTCATTCGCTCAGCGTAACGATGTGTTTCAGTACAGACGGTACAGAGAGAGAGAGAGAGAGAGAGAGAGAGAGAGAGAGAGAGAGAGAGAGAGAGAGAGAGAGAGAGAGAGAGAGAATTATAGAATATTCAGGGCGCGAATTGTTCTTTTTGCAGGCTTGCATCGACTCGCGCTTTTGGAATTTTGCAATGAATCGAATTCGAAGTGGCGTATTCCATTCACGCGTTGAGTTATGCCTTTTCCACGAGCTGAAATTTACGAGCGCGTCTTTATGAGCCAAGAAGGTGTGGATGCACGTGCAAAGAAGGGCGAATCGGCGGCCCCTTGCAAAAATATAACTCGCTTCCAAGTCGCATCCTTAATGTGTTGCGACTTGCGCACGTCCTCCCCGTTAGATTTCTGCCGATTTCACGCCAAACTGCCATCCCTCGGCGCGCCATTCGCGACACTCTTTCGGATCAGACATTGCACAGCGGCGTTCAATCGTATCTTGATTGCAGATTGATCGCTCGGGGAGCAATTTGCAAATGAGCCGAGATGGCGCCTCGGCGTGTAACTTCATCGGCTCCGCCGGACAACGGGCCGAGCTCCGTATAATCAGTCAGCCGATCACGGCTCGTTGAAACGGACATGAACGGCTGACGGCGAAGCGCCCGGCGAGCTTCGACCGTGCGGACAATTCGAATGCGCCGCGCGCGATCGCTCCACGCGAAGGGAGAGAAAAGACGTGATCGGCGTACCGCTTGCGCGCGGCCAGCAGCCTCCGCGACCCCCTGCGCGACTGCAGCGCAACCGTGAGCAGTGGATCGGACAGACCACTCACCGATCCACTCGTTTATTCTATTCCTTCCCATTCTTTTGCGTTATTATGTACATGCAGACGTCGTTGCTTCCTTCGAGTCCAGCCACCCCTCCCTGCGTGTCATCCCTTCTCGCTGATGACCCCGTCAATAAGCCTCGGCTCACCAATAACTCATAACAATCGGATCATTTGCCGACACCCTCTCCCTTTCCTGCAGTTGGCCTTTACTTGACGCCACTGCTCCAAGATGCCAATCTCTTACGCAACTCCACGTTAATCTGTTCATCGGTAAACCTTACCTTTTATCGCGTGTACTTTTGCATTCGCACATTTAACATGTACATTCAAGGACATACTTAGCAATAGCTAAGTGTTCGTTCGATATTTTTGATGGACGCTAGCACGTGACGTTAATCACTGAAATACAACTGAATGAAGTGTCTTATCTAGAATGACATAAGCTCACAAAAATCTGACAAAATACATTTTCATGTACGTAAAACATGAAACAGACACTATGTATTTTTCAAGCTTATTTCAAAAAATCTCTCTGATCGCTCTAAGAGCAAGGTACACTTACTTTTCCCAAGATATTAGAAAATTGTTAAGCGTTGATTACATTGATTATTTATGAGTGTTAGAATAATTCAAGTGGGCTACAATTAATAAAAAGTATAAATTATTTTCCATAAATATAGGTTGTTTTTGTTGCATCAAAAAAATGTATAACTTTTCCATAATGACAATAACTAATAATCTTAGTATTATATGTAGGTTCCATAATATTAGCAAACAGAAGCAGAGCTGAAATCGTTTTGAAAGAAGAGCATTTAGTCAAAAAGATTAAATGATTCTAAAGTGAGGTTTTATTCAAATTGTCTATGAAATCTTTAAATAAATACTTTTATCGAAAAAGCAACAAAAAAATAGTTGGTAAAATTTAAATGTCATACACATTTCGAATGGAATAATGTTTTTAATAAATGTTTTTATTCAGGAGAGTTCGATCTCAGATTTCGTTTACCAGTATTACGAGATCTTTATAATGCTTAAATTACAAACTATTACCGTTAGAAGAGATATATATTTTTACAGATTTGCCAAAAGAGTCAATAATTATAGAAATAGCAAACGTCACGGTTATTCAACAAGATTTGCTTATATATTTCTACGTATTTAAAGAGATCTTAAACTTACAGGTAAATTGGTGACTCGCAGACTCGTTAGTCAAGTTGAGTATCGTATCGTAATATTATAAATACTGAATAAGTTGACAAAAAACGATAAACTTTTCGATATGATGAGGGCAAGATTATTCATATGGAAGAAAAATAAACAGACATTTTTTAGTTTCTTTGGCTGAGATCTACAGAATTTTTCAAGATTTTATTGAAAAAGGCACATATTATCATTACGTAAAAATAACGTTTACAAATATATAATTCAATAACTTAAATTATATTCAATATATTCGTGTGAACCAAAACCATTACATCTGTAATCAGTTTACGAGAAATTGTGTGTTCACAGTTGTTCTCTCAATACGGTAATGAAGTCGAACGTCGACAATCATTATTTTTTTGAAGCAAGATGAGTTTTTGTTTGAAATTGAAACGATATGAGTAGATAAAAAAGGAAGGCACAGGATCAAGGAAGGCACCAGATAAAGAAGGCATGGGATTGTATTGGGCTCGAGCTCTAGCTGACAGTGCGAGGGAGATCATTGACCTGGTGCCCGCAGTTGAGTTCGTACCTATGCGAATCCTGCAATCAACTACGAACTCTAGTATTTAACATTTTTAGTAGCCATGAAAAGGGTCGATTATTTATCGATAAATAAAATTAGTAGACAAAAAAATTGATTAAATAGTTTTTATTCGTATGAATTTTATTGGATTGAAAATTTGGAGTCCGAGCAATTTCATAGAAGGCGTGGTGAAATAAGTAGGAATTTTATATTGGAAAGAAATTATTTTTCTTCATAAAAACTTAATCTGATATACATATTGATTATGATGTAAAGTAATGTAGAAATGCTTCGACGACTTCATTACTTTATTTCCAATCCAGATAGCAATGGTTAATGTAAAATTTTTTCATACATATAACGTTGTAATGTGCACGGGTGCTTTTGCATATGTTGTTGTAACTTAGGCATACGGTAACTGTTTTTTTCTTTAAGTACTAGTATGGAGAATAGACTCGTTCAAATAATAAACTTTTAATAAACTTTCAGGTTTAAACGATTTAACTACTCTTTTTAAGATCGCCAGATATGAAAATGTTTGCAGCATCTTCGAGTGTATTTTTGATGATGAATTTGTGTTCGATACATCTGAGATCACTAGAATTCCATGCTAATCCATGACAGTAGAGCTCCAATCACAAGTTATTTCGCTTGTATTTGTCTGTTAGTCGACGCCAAGGAATGAGTGGTTGGAACAATCGAACAAGCGGTTCTTCTTCATGGTACTAGCAAGTATCGCCAGCTCCTTCATAGCGTAAGCTTTGCCAGGCAACATAAAACCCTTGTATGTCTACCACGTACTCCATCTTAATGATCACTGTGCTGTTTAGCGAAATTGGATAGTTCTTTTATAGACTAACCGCCCACTCTTTAAATGACTTTTTACATATCTCTAGTTATTGGATTTTACTGAACGATGTGGTAGTCTAAAATGAGAAGTATCCGGTAATTCCTTCAGGAATGTTTTCTCTTGTTTCAAATTCCAAATGCACATTTACTGGAGTGTTTTTCAATGGCTCGTTATGTTTGGAATAATTAATCACTATAAGTGGTAAGTGTTTTGTATATTCAAATCTTTTTAGCATCGGTTTGGGATCCTTGCTTGATGATGTTGATCGTATAGTATATGTTTTGAAGTAGTCATACACATCATACAACATTGCGTACTGGTTTTTAGTGAAATCAAGGTTGAGATTACTATATGGATAATACTGAGAGTTAAAGTACAGTTTCACATTTCTGATGTTGCAATGATCATATCGACTAGCGATAGAATTTGATTCATTTTTTCGATTAGTTTGAAAGGCTAAGATGACATAGCGTGATGTTTCTAACTGATTTGCTGTTTTAACTGTCCAGATGTAGTTTGTATTCACAGGTAATACTGGATACTCATATAGTTTTAAAAGATGAATTGGTATAAGGTTGATAAACGTAGATCTCGTGATGAGTTAAGTAGTCGTTAAAGACGATAAGTGACTTTATTTCTAGAACGTCTTCGATTACTTTTTTGAATGCAGTAGAAGAAAATGCAAGTTACTTTCCACCAAGAACGACTTTCAAGCCTAGACTTTTTAAGAACTTTATGCTTCGACTTGTTAAAGCTTTTCACTGCCGATGAACGACTTACATAACTTCTACTCATGCAATTGTAAACTATTCCCATGATGCTCTTTTGAGATACAATCTGATGGTTGTAACTTCACCACGAAAATTAATTAAATTTTCGTCTTGATCTACGATGCCTAATTGCAAATAATCGTAATTGGAAGATAAATCACATGCGAGGGGATTTAAATAATTTTAGATTCGGATGGTACTGCAGGAAAACATTCGTAAATATCATGAACTGTATTCCTGTTTATGTATGCGCCAGTGATAATGTTACACGGGTATCTTAAGATAAATATATAAATATAAATATATATAAATATATAACGCTTTAAAGCGTTCACCTTGAAATAAGCGCTTGCTTCTAATTCACGTTGTGTAAAGCCTATAGTAATTATCCGATCGAATTTGGTGGATGAAAATCGATTTATGCAGAACACTTGATTGTACTGTATAAAATATTGTTGTTTGGCTTCAAGTTTAGTGTTATACGTTTATCAGAGTTTAGATGCTTCAAGATCTTACGAAGAAATTTGCCAATGTCTTCAATTTTGTAGCTATCGATAGGTATGCTGATAACTTGGCCGTCGAAGTAAAATTTATTATTGTTTACATCAATATTAGATATTGACTTGACTGCTAGAAGCTCTACTAAACTCAATTTACGATATATTGTTTATATGGTGAAAAAATATCGTGCTTCAAAAACTGAAGACACACCGGAAAAAGTCTAAGTTAATGAATCCTCCTGAGTAGCAATGATGATTTTCGCATAGGAACTTTACTTATAAAGCCCCACACAAAAACTGTAAGCAGAGATGACCGTAGACGTAAATATCGAAATCTTGATATCTCTTCAGATTATGTTTGACATCGTCAACTTTGAGATATTCCATCAGATTAAGCGGAGACCTGAGATCGTCAAAATTGTCAAAGTATGTTACGTTTTTTCCGATTTTTCGATTGACGACCCAGTGTGTATCATGTCCTGCTGTATCATTAAGATTGATTATAGTTGATTCGCGATAATATGGTTTTGAACTTGGTAATTCGTTTCTTATAAATACTCCTCGAAAATTTGATATGTTAAAAATTTTAGCATAATGCAGCATTATTCGTGAGAATAATTCGTAAGCGATATTCGTGAGAACGCTATTTTACTTTACTTTGAGGCAACTTTACGTGATGACTTTTTTGGACCTGAACTTAACTAATGTTTGAGATGAAGTCCAAATCCTGTTTTATGTGCTTTCGGATATGAGCTTTTTCCCGAAGCAATCGCTTCTATCGTTTTGCTGTATCTATTGCTTTCTTCCGATTTTCGCTTAGCCACCTTTGCATCGATCTTAGCTTTTACGATTTTCGCAGCTCCACCAGCAAGAACGCCGGTTGCACTCAGATCAGCGAAATATAGAAATAGGCAAATCTTTGACCATTTTTGATGAACTGGTAGAATCCTGAGTACGCTGATTTTGGCTATGCCTTCTTTAACAATTACACAGGCTTTTTGAAAGCAAAGATAATTACCGAAAGCAGTTTATGTTATTTCAGTAGATTTATTTATTGATTTCTTATTATTCAACTTACATTTTGACCATTGGTCGTGGCGGCTTTAATTATATATTTAATGGAATTGTCGTAATACAAATTATTTTATTTTTCTTATATTCGTTTAATTTGGTTTTTCTCTTCTTGAGACTCATGTCAAACCTTGATTTTAATTTCATAACTTTGGATACAGCGTCAGTAGCTGTCTTTTCTCCAATATCCTTAGTCAAAATTCTATCCCACGCTTTTACAGCTAAAACTTTACGATTTTTTTAGTATCTATATTTTATCGATCTTTAGAGTACGCTATATTGTGTTCTTTGCAAGCTGCGCCGAGAGGATTGATTCCTGCATCACTGAGTTAAACGTTTCTGCAACTTAGTTCCCGGGCCACAATATTGGTAGCCTGAAATATGGAGCTCAACTGGAAGTTTATTGATGAACCGATCTTCGTCCTTTCTCCACTCATTGCCGCTTCCGCTTGAATATGATCATCAATCTGCAATGACCATCGTACGATTAACGTCTAGATATATGTGTAGATATAAATATTTGCCTGATCAGTTGAGCGTTGCCACGTAAACATGGATTTCAAAGAACAAACTGTGAAATCCCCTGTACAACATTTCGACGCCATCATGCAAGAAAATAAACAACTATGTCACAAAGATCTACTTTCAAACAGTATTTGAGCATTTTTTTTATAAAATCAATAGTCTTTTAGTTCTGATTACCCGTCTTAATAGCGTCAGATTTGAAATGCCTGCATTTATTTAAGATCTCTCAATCAACCAAAATATAAATAATTGGAAGAAATGCTGAAACTTATCGACGGAGTGCAGTGTTTCCATTCAAAGAATTTCAATTCCATAATTGATCCCAAGTATGCATTACCAAACTCGATTATGATATTCAGCAATATCGCATACAAGAAGTCAGACAATGTGTGCTCTTTTTTTTGTTTAGGCTGACACCTAAATGTCCACAGTTTTTATCTCTTGCAAACGTACAATCGCATTCCTAAACATCTTGTGAGAGATAACGTTAATTTATTAGCAATTTTTCGACAAGACGAAGCAAACATGAAGTTTATACATGACGATCACGTGAACTTTGACGTGACTTATAATCAATTTAAAGAACTACGTACAAAATGTTAGCTAGATGATAAACACTTTTAGTGATTGACAATGAAAGATCTATAAGTTGTAGACGATATCACAAAGAATTTGATTACTTTACTATAAATATATTGCAACAGTAGTGAATTAAGCAGCTTAATGTTTATCGTTGAAGTGTCAATATCATGGATGACCATCAACGAGAGAGAAATGTTCTTGATCAACTTCTGAAAACTCAAGTTGCAATCAGATAAAAGTATACATTATTGAAATACCATCGTGTCGAGATTGATAGTTTTGAATGAAACATTCAAACCAATAGTTGATCCATTCAAAACTTTAGTAACTGACATAAAACCACTCAATTTATTGCTAGTGATATTGCTACTGCTGATAAATATGAATTCTCACAAAATACTGATGAAGATATTGATGATACTTGTAACAATTCATATATTTTTAATAGTTTATCTGAAGTAAGTGAGGATGAGGCTGGGAAAGACGTAGCTTTTGTTTAGATCGATGCATTAGATAGATATCAAACCGCTGTTTTAGAATTGATATACGGTCCGCGCAAAAAAAGACGATGGAACTTTTATAAACTTGATCGCTTTGCTGTTACTTTTGGAAAGAAAGGAATAAAAACCATGTTTTTAGATATAAAAAAATTAATGGTTTGATGAAGTTACTTGTAGCAAAACAATCTGGCCAAACTCTTGTAGCAAACTGATTTGAAAAATTAGAAAGAAATGTTAGAAATATCTAGCGTTCATAGAAAAAAAACAATACAAAGGAGTCTGTAAAAGCTTATAATAGCAGTAAATTTAATAACATCAATTTAATAATTTAATTTAGTAACATTGACTTGTTGTTCGATTTAGTCAGAAAACCTGCTGTCGATATTCGCTTAAAAATTAGTAACTCCGTTGCAAGTTACAAAGTTGCGAGAAAAAATGGTAATATTATTGATTGCCTTTGAGTACTAGTATGTGAACAATCAGTTCGTAACAACTGTCACACCAAGGAAATTTTTTCGATAATTGAGGAACTGCGCAAAGGTGTGCACACAAACACACATATACACACAAAGTGCATGCTCATCATCTACTTAGTATGAACATAAGCGTTGATATCTTTGTACATGAAAAGTTAAAGATGAACCAAAACTCTTCATCGAGGTCCGCCTGATGTCAGATTCAAACTTATATTAGAGAGACATTTTGATTTAATAAATGAACGATTAAAAAATCTCGCACCTTCAATACAGCTTACTAATGCTGTTTATTTGGAAAATGCAGAATATGATTTAGTCAGATATTAATTCTGTGACGACTATCATCATTTGAGAAACGATCTTGATGATTTAGTGACAATAGTTAAAACAGAATTGGAACAAATAATATCAACTATTTACGATGTTAGATTTACTGAAGTATCAAAGAGTGGTGGAGAAGATTCATATACTAGTGAAACGTAATTATCCGAAACGAAAGTATGTCGTTCGAGATATTGATGAAACCTGGCAAGCTAATTTTGTCGATATGCAGGCTTATTATTAATAGAATCACAACTTTAATTACTTACTGACAATAATTGATAATTTTTCAAAGTAGTATGAATGAAAAAAAAAAACTGGTAGCGATGTGACAGCAGCTTCAATCCGCTTTAAGTAAAATTAGTTCGAACGAAAGGTAGAGTGCCAAGAAACCTCCATATGGACAAGGAATTCTACAATGTAGACTTTACTCTCATGAAATTTACAAGATCAATTTTTATTCGACGTGCAGCATTCTGAAGGTCTCGATATGTGAGCGATTTAATCATACGTTAATAAATACCACGTGAAAAAAGTTTAGTTTGCGAGGAAATTGCAAGCATTGAACGATTGATATGAAACACATTCGAGTGACAGGAGCGAATGAAGCACCATAATTACGAAATTTCACGTAAGTATACGATAGACAAAGACTAAAGTTTAAAGTCGGAGACAAAGTAAGAGTGAGCAACGCAAAACAGGATTTGAAAAAGGATTCACACTGAATTGACCTACGGAAATATTTACTATCACACATGTTGCGCCGATGAATACAGATACTTACCATTCGAAGAGCTATCGAGATAAATTTATTCTAGGTGACTTCTACGAGCAGGAACTTTAGAAAACAAAGCATCTCGATTTTCATCTAGTTGAAAAACTTGTAAATAAACGTGCCAAGTAAGTCTTTGTGAAACAGTCAGGATTCTACAATTCACAGAATAGTTGGGTTAATAAAGGTGTATTGTAAAAATTATCTACATTTTTTTATCTGTATATAGAGGGAATGATTTAGCTGTGGATATGGTTCGGTTGTGGATACTCTTCTGTATTTCTGTTGAAAGAATGTAGATTCGAGTTTTGTGAGAATTGTGATTTGTATATTACGGCAGCATGATCTTTTTATGCCAAATACCAAAGCGTACAGATGCGTCTGATTGTGCTGTGCATTTGGTGAAAAGTTATGAGCCAAAAACAAAAAGGTATTTACAACTAAGCCCTCTCCCTAATGTATTTAAGAAATAATAATAAAACACTCGATTTAAAAATGAAAATATAGAGCATTTACCCACATCACACGCAAAGTGCGTACTGTGTGCCCCATTTACAAGCAGTAAAGTAACCAATGCAGGCCTTGCAAAACACTTTACGGCGAGGTTATTTTCAAGCGTGAACCCATCTAGCTAATAAAATCTTCATAGACTGAGTTGAGGTATTAATGCTAATAACACGACGCAATAGCAAATACGTTTGTTAATTCAAATAAAACACATTGAATTATTTATGCAACTAAATATTGATAGTGAATTATATTATTAATTACTCAAAGGAAAAAGACTAAGGAAGGTTATTATTCATCAAATGATGAGCATTTTGATACACATTTACTTATTCGTAATTTTTAAGAAGTGCAATTAATCAAAAATAACTTTCTTCTATAAAAATTAAAAGATAAAACTTTCAAAGAATATGGTAACTTTATTAAATGGAAAGATCAAAACCAAGCGTCATTTGATGAAAACATATTTTTCGTGTATTAATTGTCAAAATTAAAAAAGCCATTCTCTTTGAGCATATGAAATTGAAAAATACTTTGCATCTATAAATATTAAAATTAATATTGATCAATATAAAAATTCCAAAAATTACCTTAAACCTGAAAATAAAGAATATAAGCCCAAAAAGTCTAAAACATTAACGTTAGCAGACATTGATAAATTTATTGATAAATTTATGGAACTCACAAAAGATAAAAAATTTTTGTCTTTCAAAGTTTTTATTTATTTCATTTAGTTGTTGTTTATTAAGTTTTTGTTTATTACACTTAAAAATATGTATTAGTGTATTTATTATAATTTTATTTTTATTATTCCAGGTTGTTACTGTTGTTGATTTTTTTTGGATATCTCAAATATTAAAATATACTCAACTTGAAGTTGATTGATTTTAAAGACACTGATAAATATTTTGTAATAACGGTGAGTGAATCTAAAACAAACACTTCTTGTAACTGTATAATTTCAGGCAAATATTATAATTTAGTTAAAAAATAAATTCCTAAGGCCAAAAGAACTTTCAGCTACTGGTAGATTCTTTGTTTTTTTTGGAAAAAAACAAGATTAGTAAAATACTTAGAATTATTGCTGTAAAATTAGAACTACCTAATCCAGAGGTCAGTGCTTTAAACATAGTTCAGCTACTGTTTTGTTTGATACCAGTGGAGACTTAGTTTTGGTAAAACAACATGAAGAATGAAAATCTGACAGAGTAGCTCAAGGATACGTAGAGTTTTCTAAATCAGAAAAAAAAATTATCTTGGGTATTATTTCTGGTACTTATAGTGAAAAAGCAACAGTTTTCATGAATTATTTACCACTCAATAACATTTTTAATACTCCAGACAACGAATCTAAAATTCTAGTTATATTAAAAGAAAAAGTCATTCGTGCATCAATCATACTATAAAGCATTAGGATTATTGAGCCTGCATATCTATCAAAAAAACCATCCACAACTACTAACCATGAAGGAAAAAGCTACTGAAACATAAAAACAACTATTCAGAGAACTTATTGGATAATGACCAATATGAATCATATAACAAAACTTTCTGTATCAATGATGTACATGCACATATTTCAATTCAATATGTTAAAAATTTCACTCTTGTGTTAATTCAGTCTAGCAATGAGAGCTTGAGCGCCATACCATCCATCCTATTTGTATATCAACTAGACATCACCGTGCTTTTTTTCATTTTCCGTGGCCTTGCCGTACACGGTATTATTGAATAGTTTGAAAAGCATTCTTTAAACTCATTCTCGGCTTTTTTTCGCATCTCATTATTCAAATTAATGTATTTCTCAAGCCATGGACTCTAATAAAATTTTAAAGTACCATGAATCCTTTTGAAACGCAAACTTTTGTTTGATTCCTTTTGTTATGGCAGAATGAATAAAAGAAATATTTCTTCTGAAAAATTCACATTCGATCGGCTAATCTCTAAAGAGAGCTGCATGATGGAAGACAAATTATCTACGTTCATCAAGAACTTGGCAACCGCCAATGATGGGAATTTGCTGGTGGTTAGCGGTCAATACATCGAATTGGTGCTTCAGGAAAAATCTCAGTGATTTGACGAATAGATGCCGAAGAGAGTGTGGACGTGTTTATAAGTTGTGCTCGTGAGTGTTTACATCGCCTATATCTTGCTAGTGTAGTGGAATGTTTCTTGATCTATATGTCACATTTTTCTGTCACTCTTTTAACAAACTTAACTTTCTCTCTCAAAAACAACGGGTGTTTCTGTGTTCTGGGGCACTTGCATCATTTCGTTCTCCTCCAAACATGATTACTCAACAACAAAATTAACCCAAAGTTTCTTATACCCACGTTGCTCAACAAATACAAGTTTCAATGAAAGAATAAGCTACTGTTTTAGATTCAAACGATGGCATAACGGTTCAAGAACATGTAAGAGCTATTGGCAAATTGATTGATCCTATAAATATAAAATTTGTGTCTCGTATTTCTCAAGGAAAATTGTGTCTCTACCTGAACAGCAATTAAATTGCCGAGAAGTTAACAGAAAGTTATATAAAAATTAATTTAGGTTCAAAAGTTCTTGAAATTCGACCTCTCATATCTAAGGCAAAATGCACCATTATTTCTAATGCCTGTCCCATCGTACCAACTGATGTCATCCTCAATGCAATAAACACTATAGGAATTACTCCATGCTCATAGATTTCTTATGTACGCACAGGCATGAGCAACTGCTCCATACTAAGCTTTTGCACATACTAAGTTTTCGCAGGAAAATGTACGTTAAACCAGTCGATATAACGAAAATTCCTCCAAAAATTTATATAAATTTTGAAGAAAAAAATTATGACACTTACCTGTTAGCTGAAAAACTCACCTGCTTTATTTGTAATATAGAAGGGAAATTGGCTAAACATTTCAAAAATTCTCAATTTTTAATCCAAATTCAATCATCTACTTAAAAGAACAGTACGCAAATAGTGGTTAAATCACCTATCAGCAATACGGCTGATAGTAAATAGAAGCTGAATTCGTCAAATTCTCAAGTCGGTCATTCAGACAACGAACCACACGATAAGCTAATATTTAAACGTCTTCTCTTTATCTTGACTACTACTACAAGCATGAAAAATGAATGGAAGAATAATAAGCACGACAATGGGAAAAACAAAAGAATTGAGAAGAAACTAAGAATAAATGAAAAAAAAAATTGTGGAAAGCCCTGAAGAAATGGCAGCTCAAGTCTGCCCATCAAATAACTTGACAGCGTCTAGTTATGAAATTTTTCAATTGACTAAGATAAACTTGTGAAATTTTTAACCGAACTATTTGGTGTTCCCAGTATAGCGATTAAATGTACAATCAACACCAGTTGTTTGATTCGAATGCTTTAATCAGTTAACGAAGTAATTATAGACAAAAATCTGAAAAGTCGTATAATAAGATTAAACGACCGAACGCTTCAATTCAAATGTAATCAGTGAATACAAAAGTACAAAAGTATACTAAAATAACAAACATAGATCTAATGATTGTTTACTGGAACTTCAGAAACTTTTAAAAGCAATATCAAGAAATTGAATCATCTTTCGTACATTGATATTTTCATCGGCGTGAACTCCTTCTTCAGTCCAATTTTCCGGTTTCATCATTTATTGAAAAGACAGAATACATTCAAGAGAAGAAGGAATTATATTTCTGATACGTAAAAATTTAGCATTCTAAGAACTCGATAGTCTCGTCTCTCTGTACAAATCAGTCGAAGTAGGCGGCGTATATATTAATAACATAAATCTCGTACTAGACAATAGCATATACCGAACTCCAGGCTCTATTCTGACAAAAGATCAATGAAATTTTATCACCACAAATTTTAGCGTAAACTGTCACTGTTTATTTTTAGGTGATTTTAATGCTTACAATGAAACTTGAAATTGTCGGTATACGGACATTAATGGCCATAGGTTTGAAAACGCAATACTAAATCAATCAAATTTTAAAATGTTACTGAAGCAATTAAATCTGAAACGTTGAAATATAAAACTAAAACTAATGTTAACTACTACTCGAAAAACACTTCTGTCCTTTGGTGGGATGATGAATGCGACAAAGTTAAAAGATTAAGCCGTGCGTATAAAAAATGGAGACATTGCCCGGATATGAATGATCTTATTTTGTACAAAAAAGTCGCGGTCCTTGCAAGACGAATATTTAAATGCAAAAAAAAAAATGTTTCAAAAATTGCGTCAAAATTATAAATTTTTATTCAAATCTTAGAGATTTTAGCTATATTTTTAGACATATTTAGACTACATTGAATAAAATATAATATCCATGTAAGCCAAGTAATACAAATTTTATTCCCAAAAGTAATAAAAATGAATTTTTTTATGCTTATTTTGATTTCACCAAATTAAATATTACTTTTAAAGATAAGAATATGAAATCTTTTATACTGTAGTATGGATTGGATTGACTTCGAAATACTGCAAAAATTATCCAACAAATTAAAACTGCTCTCCGTTGACATTTTCAATTAAATATACCAGTTAAACCTTCTTTCTGGAAAGATTCATTCGTGCACTTAATTCCAAAAAGTAGTAATAAAAATGTTCGACCGATCTTACTCACTTAAGCCGTATGTAAATTGTTTCAAACGATGACTAAAAACAGACTACAGTAGTGGGATAAACATAATAATTTACTCCCTGTTAGCCCATGCGGCTTTCGTAAAGGTCCTTCACGTTCAGATAACTTTTCGAACTTAAAAATAAAAATCGAAGAAACCTTTTTAGGAAAAGAAAGAAGTGTTGGCTGCCTTCTTAGATGTTTATGGAGCTTTTAACAACGCCACCAATATTTATTGGTATTTTATTGGAAAAACTAGCATTAATAGGTAGCTCGGAAAAACTACAAATGTTCATCAAATATATTATGTATGAAAGATTAATTTATTCCGACCCTTGCCTTGATAATCCTAAACTTTCCAACAAAGGTGTGTCCCAAGGCGGAGTTGTGAGTCCTCTTATATATATTATATATATGTAGCATAACCCACAATTTACAAAAAAGCATCGAAACTTCTCAATTTGCGGATGACAGCCATCTATATTAAATTCTATTCGGTGAAAGACGAATCAAGATAGGCTCCAACACTATTAAATCAAGTGAAATAGCCCATTTCTTGGGCATGCTATTCGATTATAAGCTATCATTTGATCGGCAAATCGATTTAGTTCATAAAGTGCTGTTCCAAAGTTCTTAATATTATAAAGTTTCTGTATGGCACAAGATGGGGAGCTGACCCCAGTAGACTGTTAATTTTGTATAAAAGCTTCGTACTTGACTATGGATGTTTTATATATTTTCCTATTCGGAGGAGTGCTATTGATAAATATTGATAAACTTGAGAACCTACAATTTGCCGCTATAAAGAAAGCTCTTGGTATTCGCATAAGCATTCCAACAAACATACTAATTGCATAATCCGATATCCCAGACATACAACAGTGTACAGCCTCGAAGCAACTGTTTTCTAATAAAAACCTTCTCCTGTCAAAATTCTCAAACCTTCAATTCTCTGAAAAGCTTTCAACATATTTTTAATAAATGCACGAGAAAACCGAAAACATTCATTGCTCAACGTTTAAATGAAATGTATGAGATAATTAGTAAAATAATTACACAGGGCAAATTTTAGCGAAAATCTAAAAAATTCTGCAAATCTCAACAAAGATAAATTTAATCAAAGATCACTAACAAAATAGATCTCATTTCTGAAAATCACACTTCACTGACGACGGTAAAACTTCTCATGGAGAGTAGGTGCTGAATGTACAGATTTTCAAAAGAATTTAAAAATAAAAAGAAAAATCAACCCTCTAGCATTGGTGTACACTGCTGAGAGCATATAGCGTTAAATGAAGCCCTAGACGTGGCTGAAACTAGCGATTTATACAATGTTCTTATTTTATCTGATTTGTTGAATGCTCTTATTTCACTTATATCCAAAAAAATTTAGTGTAAATATAAATCCACATAGCAGAGAAATAAAGCCAAAACTTATTCCTCTATATAGTATCTAACTTTCCAAACATATAAAGTTTTACTGGGTACCCTTCCGTCAAGATATTGACGATCACAGATTGCGAAGGTATAGATGATAATGAAATTCCCTTCTCTGACTGTCTTAAAACATTCAAAAGCGACTGTAAATTGCAAACCAGAGAAATCATAGCTAACAGGCGACTTCTACCGGCAAACTATATTTCCAAAACTGTGTAAATGAAGGAAGATCTCTCTGGTTTGGCAATCTTAAATTAAAAAGACAGTTTATCGTTACAGTAAATCCCATCGGAGCGGTTACTGAATGATAGTTGAATAATAATTTCAAGGCTGCCGAATCACTACATAAGATAAATATTACCGATAGCTCTTAATGCAAATGTAATGAAAGCCCAGAAAATATAAATTGCACTCTTTGGCAATGTCCTTTGTTCGACGCCCAAAGGAAGGTGCTAGTTTCTAACCTTAATAAACGTAAATATCAACTTCCACTAAATATCGAGCCCATTATTGCAATGCCCGATATAAATGCGTGCCATTGCGTACTTTCTTTTCTGAAAAAATGCAAATTCTCCTATTATTACTATACTGCGTTTAACTTGTGTACTTCAACAAACATTACAAATTATATTCATGCAAAAACTTGTTGTGATATTTTACATGTAATAATTAATGTATAAATGGAATAAACTTTGTAAAGTTTGATAAAAGAAAACATGCTATAATAACTCCAGCAAAATCCACAGCAAGATCAGAATCTGGCAATGATGCATCATGAAAGCATACGATGATCCCGATGGATTAAGCATGTTGTCACTGACAGCACCAAGAAGCCTCTTAAGGACTTCAACCGTCTTGCTGCCACCACTGCTTTCAAGGTCACCGCAGCTTCTACCAACACCAGTAATGACGCTCTTGCCACTAAGTTCACTCTCACAACCAAGGATGCCCTTACCATCAAAATCTTTAACGATAGTCGAACTATAAATTAACATTGCCAGAAGCAAGACCATTGGTTATCAACGAGAATGATAAAATACAGGTTCTCGAAAAGTTCAAAATGATCATCTTTATTGATATCACTGATTCACCCGTCTAAGACGATTATGATGTTTACTCGTATACTGAAGAATTGAAAGAAGTACGTCGTCTGTCTAACAGAGCCATCCGAAAGAAAAGAGCTCTATCTAAGAGTTTACTTGACGACATGAAGAAAAGGAGGCATAAATTTAGCTTATAAATTAAAATAAAACCATGTTTTTTATTCAAATAAATTAAAAACGCAAAAAAATTAATTAATTGGCCCTTTTTAGGGTTACCAAAGTTTCATAACGTACAACAATTATTTCGTTGTCTATTTTTTTCTCTGTAATTGATCCTTTTAGGACTACTGTAATTATCAAATTGAAGGTGGCTGCGGGATCAGCGCAGTTACGAGCTCGACCGCGGGCATCAGGTTAGCGATCTACCTCGCACTAATAGTTAGACCTCAAGTGCGATCCCTTACCTTCCTTATCCAGCGCCTTCCTTGTTTATCTATTAAGATGATTATCTCTTTGCGACAATAGTATTTTAGAAGTGAAATTATTTGATCATAAACTACAAAAGTGACATTCAAATGGCTTTATATTAAGGTAGATGAACGCTAATGGCCCTAGTATGACCAAACTGCTGTAATTTTCGATTAAGTATGAAGGTTCATTCGGTAACTGTTGGAAATACTCGGTTCAAAGTACAAATTATCGCACTGTAAGCCGATCATTCTTTGTTCAGATATATGATTGTACAAAAACCGGCATATTTACATAACTGAATTGTACACGACACGTTTCAGTCAGTTAAAATGTTAATATTATTTACATTTTTTTACTATAAGCTAATTAATACTATATAACAAAGACTAGTTATATATAAAAATAGATTTTGAAAAATAAAACAAAATAGTCTATATTTTAACTTATAACTGGAATAAGTAATTTTTTTAGCTGATTTTAAACTTTTCTAACTAAATTATTAATTTTATTATAAATTATTAATTATATAATATTTAAATTTATTTTTTATGTTACTAATTATATAATTATTAATTATATTACAAATTATTAAATTAAATTTAAATTATTAATTCTGACTAAGTTATCATAAATTGATAACTGTAATGCAAATAGATATGATTGCATTGTTTATTCATAATTCAACAACACTCGACTTGTTTACGAGCTAAAATACATTTCTGATGAATGCTTTTGAAAGAGCAAAGGAAGGCGAATCGAATGGTGTAGTGCAATTGTACGTTTAAAAATATTTGGATAACTTAAATGAATATTCTCGAAGGAAATCTATAAAATTTGATCGTCAGAGCCAAAAACAGCTGCTGCAAAATAGATTTCACCTTTAAGGATGATTGAAATCTATGAAACTGTCAACACTTGAAAGCCGAGCATTAGTGCCACTGCGCCATACGGTCACATATCAGGCATGAATTCGAAATCCAGGCATGGTCGTATATTGGCTCTACCCATCTTACGTATGCTGTGCTCTTAATCCCTAAAAATCCTTTAACTGTTATTATTCGCTGTGCATTTTGGAATACGATTGAAATTTCTTTCGCTGTTGTTATTAGATAAACAGCGTTAACTAGTTCTGTTCAAATTGAATTGCCGAGGCCGTACATTAATATCAGATCGATTTTAAAAGAACGTACATTTCTTCTAGGATTAATAAAGCGAGATAATATAATCGCTGATGGTTAGTTTTTTGTTCGATCAAGATTGATGATGTATACGATGGCGATGTGAGAAAAGATGGAAGAAGATGTAGTTTCATTCGGGAAATCGGGCTGTGTTATGAAAGAGGTAAACGGCTAAAGTAAAAAATAGGTCAAGCCAGGTACAAGAATACAAAGCTAATACGTATTGTTGTGGTATGGCGTTGGACTTGCGAGTGGACAAGTATATTGAAACGAGCAATGCGGCAAAGGATTCGAAAGGAAAAAAGACGCGGACGATAGTTGGCCAATTGGCAATTGAATCAGCGCTGTCTGTGCAGTGCGAGGGAGAGAAGTTTGCCGGGCGCGTTTGCGGGGCGAGAAAGCCGAGGGGTCGTCTCTCGTGCTCTCCGCGTGTAACAGTGTGCGCGCGCGCGAGAGAGAGAGAGAGAGAGAGAGAGAGGGTGAGGCCAGACGGAGGCTATTGATCCGCCAGGATTCACCTCCAACGAGAGCGCTAGTGGGATAGGCTCGGTCTCCAATTTCGCCGGTTTCAATCTCACGACTATGCTCTCTCGGTCTCTCGCAGCCTACGGCTTGCTCGGCGCACGCTCGCGTCACGTGCGGCTTCTTCTCTTCTTCTTCGGCATTTTTCATTAATTCGGCGCCGCTTTTAACGCGCTCCGGTCGCGTAGCCGCGTAATAGCCTCGCGCCAGCGACGGTGCTCGGGAAATTGAATGTCCTCCCGTCATTGACACGTCACTCGGTAGGCTCGTCGCTTCCCTTGGCCCTTGCTGTACAGATTGCGAGCCTGGATAATCACTCCGCGTTTTGTAGCTTGCACGGTTCTCGATTATTTTGGGCGCTCGGCTGGCGACGATCCGGTTAGGTGGCGCGCGATTCCGCGGATTAGCGTTCGTTCGTCCGTTCCGCGTGCGCCTCTTGCAGCTCAAATCGACTCGAAACTATCAATCGAGTTGCACGCGCGAGAAAATGCGGATAATTGTATCGCGCGCATCGGTACGAAGCTGCACCGACTGATCGCAAGACTAGGCGTGCGCGGCGCCGACAATCGTTGGGATAAATTCCACTATTCCGTGCCGCTCGCGAATGCAGAGGGTGTACGCAGCAGCTCGCACGCGCGATCAGAATTCGTTCGTTTGACAATGATCGCGCCGCGGTACGTGCTAATCGTCATTTTCCAATTCCCAAATTGGAGAGCAGGGCAGCGTCCGCCCGCGGGCTTGATTCGCTCGATAAAGCGCCTCCAATCGGGCCTGCAACTCATCTTCCCTCGCTCACAGCGACTATATGGTGATACTTGGTTAGTGCAAGCCGGCCGGCGCAACAGTCTTCGACGAGAGATCGTCTGCCGAAGTTCCAGAGAATAGTCGCGTCGACAGAACGGAATGCAAAGGACCGCCGAGCCAATGCACGCGAAGCGAGGACAGTTATCCAAGACAAACGCTCGAGCAGCAGCAGCAGCAGCAGCAGCAGCAGCAGCAGAAGCATAGTTGAGCAGCACTTCGCTTGATCATTTGTTTCCGAATCGAGTCAGCTCCCAGCGCGAGCTGAGCTGCATTCTTTCGGAGCAGGCGATGGGCGAAGTGCCGCGAAAGGAACAGCATCTGCTGCATCGCGCGCCAACGTCCCTTCGAGCTCAATCCGTCCTCTGGCGCAGTGCACCCCGAGTAATTCAACGCTCGACACGTGCAGATTCCTCGCTTCTGTTTTACTCCACGCCCCTTCGCACCTTCTCTTCTTGCCATCTATCGTCTACTGCTTTCACCTGCACATGTTCGTGCGTTTTTTGCAGATAGTTTCGTTTGGCGACGTCCAATAATCGCAACAGAAATCTCGTTATTGTACGCAGAATGCGCGGACACGAGTTGGTCAGACACGTGTCAAACGTCGATACTGCGCGCCACATTTTACGGCTACTTTTACACGATTATTGTACTTTTAGTGCTCGTTTAAAAAATATCGAGTGACGCGCTATTGTGTTACGTGAACGTTTTATTTATATGCACCGAACCGTGCCCAAAGTTGTCCGTTAACCACTGAAAAATCACGCTGGATTCGATCTTTATTCCTAACATTTACGAAACGTATCATTTAATTTTTTCACACGTTCGTTACGTGTGAAAGTTTTTACCGTGAATTTTTAATTTTACTCATTTACAACTGAAAACAAGGTTGAAGATATTTATAATAATTATAATCAACCATAATTAGCTGTTTTCAAGCTATAAGTTACGTTCTCAAATCGGCTAAGGTAAGGGCGGATAAGAATCGGCATTTACAAATATTTTAGCGTCGACAAAGGACAGAATGATATAAGAGCGATGGAAAAATTAATACTTATTCATCGGTATATGTTCACTTACAAGAAATGTCTTGTAAGGAAAGGCATTTCCTTTGTGAAGTACTCCCAGGTGAAATTTGTCTAAGACAAGAGAGATAATTTTATTAGAAAAACGTATTGTTCACTGTACCAATTGTTTACGAACAGTAGTCTATGTAAGTTTGTAAATATATTTTGTAACGAGTGATCATAATAGCGATTTTTGTGAGAACTAATAACAGTGAATTAGAAAGCTCATTTGTTCTTTCACGAGTAAATATTTTCAAGTTTGAGGAAGCTGAAACGATAGTTTAATTCGTAATAAACGTGACATAATAAAATAGAAATAAATATAGCCCAATAGTTGGAATAAGAAGCTGGCTGATTATTGAAACGATGCCCAGACATTAAAATATTGAATGTATACACGTAGACGACGGCTGCTTACACGCTCTATACGTGATTTTCTTGAGTCGTCGTCAGCTGAAAGAGTCGTTGGGTCGCGCTTTTGAGGTACGAGCAAGCGCAGAGCGGTGCGTTGACGAAGTGGCGGCGTAGTAGCTCCCTGGCTTGCGATCGGCGGGATTCCAATCAACATTTTACTGGCTGTAAAAGCGGCCTCGTTTCGTAACAGTGGATGCCGAGGTCGAGCCGAGCCCTTAAACTTAATACTTGAAGTTACTTGCTACTGCGCGCAGTATATTACACGGCGAAAGCCACTCGCTCGGATTAAGGCCGCCGACATTGAGAGTGAGAAAGAGACCCTTTGAGTTGGTCCTCTTTCTGTCTTATGCCTCCTCAACTCCTAAACTTCAATACAGCAGCCACGTGGCCGCCATTCCTACACCGCTTCATCCCTCATTCTTTCGCCTAAATAGCTCTGCGTGCTGCTCGCTCGTCCAGCATCTCGTCCCGGCGACTTGCCAGGAAATGAAGCTTCCAGCCTTCTATCTAGTTGTAAAACTGTCTTGAAAGCTTTTTCTTTCTACATTTCTTCTCTCTGTCTCGCTCTCCCTCTCGCTTTCTTTCATGGTGGCGCACGCTCTTTTATCTCGTATTTTTCCACGCAGAAAATCGACTTTTTCGAATATTAAACCAACTTATTCCTCGGCGCATCTATGCAACGTTCAATAAAAAGCGTGACTTTTTGTTGGCAAATTTATAGCGCTGCTAAACATTCTTCCCCATAGAAGACGGCAATTGCATTTAGCAGTAACTCAAAAATTAAAGTTTTCAAGACTAAACACTTAGCTGAATTCTCTTTACCGGAAAACGAGAGGGCGAATGAAATGGAGGCTGACACTGGCGCCGGCGACGTAAAATAATACTAGAGGAACGAATCTAGGGGGGATAATGTTCTCGATTAGATGACAACCAAAACATGAGATAAGGCACGCCCCACAACGAAATCAGGCGCAGAATAAAAGTAGGTCGCATTTCACTTATTTTTGTTATACAAATTGTACTCGATTGTTCGCGAAGTCGGCAATTGTTCAATCATCGTAGCTCGTTACTGGAGAAAAAGTGAATTTCATTGGGGGCGCCATATTTATCGTCGACTTGGTTGTCAAGGGAATATTCGTCAAACGAAATTACTTCTAGTACGGGATAATTAATGAAACATCCATGGGAAAGAGTGAACGACCATCGATACACTCCAATATATCATTTGGCACGTGCCGCACGAAACTAATACATAAACTCAAATACGATTAGTCAAGTGGGAACGACTATCGTGACATTTGGCTGCCTGTAATTACTTGGTCTTATGCAATTTATCATCCATCCTGGAAATCGGCAGGCCGAATGTTGGCTTAATAAAAGTTCGTTGGGCGATTTTCCAAGGCATTATTATTAATAATGCTCACAGTGCAGTAGTCGGGCAGCCCGGGCACTGCGACGTTATACGTAATAGCGCATAAAGCGGAGCTGCAGGTGCGCGTGCTAGCCGAAAGACCGACGAAGACTGCGGGCTTTGGGAAAAGTCTGCCAGCAAAGTGAGAAATCGAATATAAACAACACAATAAATAACCTGAAGCTTTTACGAATGAGAATAAAGGGGCGGGGGGGGGGGGGGGGGGGGGGCAGGACGTGCAGACGACAGGTGAAGAGCGCAGAGGAAAGGCCATAAATTCATCCGGCACGGGGACCTCGTGCCACGCCACCGCCTGTTTACATGCCTCGTTTTCCTTTTTTTTTATTTGGTCGCTGGCTCTCTTCTGGCGGCAAATACGCGCGTCCGCCCCGCGTTTTCCGTGCGATCTGGAGCGTGAATATGCCTCGTGTCACGTGAAAAAGCCACGGTGACAGCCAGGTGCGCAGTTCGCCTCGTGAGGCTTTCTTGCGCGCTCTCTCCGCCGACTTACCTTCCAGTTAATCGACAAGACAGGTAGAACGATTGCTGCTCTCAACGAGTCATCGAGACAGGCCAGATCGCAGCTAAGTCCCCTCCCCCTCCTCCCGCCCTCGTAATAAATAAACCGGCGAGCACTTTAGGATCTGCATGAGTAGCAGAACTTTCAAATTGGAGATGACAACGCCACATCAATCATTACTTTGGCGAGAGAGGAGCGCCACTAATTTTTTCAGTATGAACGCGACAGTTGGAAAGTTCGCAATTTTGGTCGGTGTCTTCTAGTGTAATCGACAATTTAATGCCTCTCATTAATGAAACTCCGCTCGAGTGAGCGCAACGTATAGTAATGCCAAGCGGAAAGGGCTGGCAACAGCGTTGGATAGCGCTACGAGCTATTTACGAAAATAGCGCAGAAGCGAATGAATCCGTGGAAGGATAGCAGCTGCGAATCGCACATCGATCTCTCGTAGCACGCGTTGACTCTTTGGCACTTTGTCGGTGTTGTCTATGGCCAGTGCGTCGACAGCGCTCGGTACGGAAACTTGAAAAGTTGGGACGCTGCGAGCAGGGAGAGAGGGAGAGAGAACGGAATGAGCGCAGTGCGATCGATTGGCGGCTGACCTAAATTTCAGGCAACCGAGTCTCACCCCGAATAACGGTGCGCCAGCTCGCGTGTATGGCTGTATTACGAGGCGCTGGCGAGCGAGGAGAAACGAGGAAAAAAGAGCCGAGGGAGAGCAATGCTGAAAAATGGCCGAGCCAAATGTTGCGTGAAGCGAACTATGTTTAGTTAGCCGTCATCGGTGTCTTTCTTGCCCGTCGATACTCGGCCCTTGCAGACCGCTCGGCAAGCTATCGTTGCTTTTCTCCGACTGCAGTTGCTTGTGCCCTCCGGCTTGCCTCACTTGCTCCGCTCGATCTTTCAAATTGACACGGGATCCCCGATGGGGCAGCACTTCCATTCATTCCGCTCCACGGACGCTTCGGCTTTCGAATGATTCCTGCGGAATCATGCCCAGCGGAGGCGGCCCGGCAGATTTCCATCGACTACTTAGGCTCGGCCCGGATAAGCATCGCCTGCCTGACGCGCATTCACAAACGCGCCTCTCTTTCCAATATTTCAAGCAGTCATCAGTGATTCTTTTATGAATAACAGGCTTGCGAGCCCATTACGTCGCGTCGTATCGGCTGCTTCGTATGGATACGCTGAAAGCTTTCATTCGCACTTCTATATTCGAACGGGAGACCTCGAGCTCCTTTCTTTGAGTTTCTTCGAGATTCTTCGAGTTCCTTCGAGTTTCTTCGAGTTTTAGCGGCTTTTTCGTGAGTGACGACCCACAGCCCATAACAAAACACACCAATGCAATATTGCCTCGAACAACGTCGTGGCGCTTGTTCGCACCTGATGGCATCGCTGAAGAATGACATTTGCCAGCCATACGAGTACAACGTAACTTTGTCTCGAGGGTAGCGCTCCATTCTTTTACCAATTTTTGTAGCGATGATCAAGAATAGCTTGTGACGGAGAATTTCGGCTCGCCGACTTCTCCTTCGTCTCTCTCTCGTCCGTTCGCTACACCCGGGCTGAGAGTGTGTTGGTATTGTTGGTATACACTCTCATGCCTGGTTTTTCTTTGTTTGAGGTGCGGCGAACGGGCATTGGCGGAGCTGAGGGCGGCCGACGGGATGGCGATCCGTTGCCAGGATCGTCATGCGGGAGAGCGAGCGGGATGGGGAGAGCGCGAGCTGCGCACGGATCCGATGCGTGCGCAGCCGGGGGGGAAAATCGGCAGTTTCGTTTGGGCTGGCCGATCGCGTGCGCGCGTTTGTTTTCGTTCGTTGCCGATTTGGGTTTTCCGTTGGTTTTTCTTTGGAAGCGGTGCGGTGCTTCGCCACGTCGTTTGTTTTGTGGATGCGCACCCGGTGTGTGGGCGCGCATCGGTGGTTCTATTTTGGTTTGAGTGAGAGTGAGTGGCTGGGTCGCGCCCAGCCAAGCCTTGCCGCCCAGCACCGGTGTGCGCGGGTGAAAGCGAAGCCCGTACCGCTGGCGCGCGCGTGTTCGGCGAGCGAATCCGGCGAGCGGCTGAGCAGTAGCACCAGCAGCAACAGCTGAACAGCCGCAACAGCGACAACAGCAACAGCTGCAGCAGCAACAGCAACAGCAACAACATCAGTAGCAGCAGCAAGCCGCAGCCGTTGACCGGGAGCGGCCATCTTCACCTGAGGTCGCCGTTGGGAAGGTCGGTGCCGGTTTTCTCTCTCTCTCTCTCTCTCTCTCTCTCTCTTTCTCTCGCTCTCTTGCATGTCCGGGGTGTTCGCGGGTGCAACGGTGCAGGTCGGGCAGTGATGCCGGCCCCCGTTACCGGGTTTTGAGTTCGCGGGCGCTTAGGCTTAAGCGGATTATCGGGCAGTGATTGCCGATAATCCGATTAAGCGGATTAGTGATTTTTGTAATAGGCCGATTTGCGAGATGGAGTGTGCGTGCTCCGTCTAATTATTAATTTGTGTGTCTTTCTTTTATTTTTCATTTCTTGTGTTTGTAATAATAAATTGTTAATATATATATTTGTGTCATAAATCACTGCGTCAACCCGTTCGTTTTCCCGATTTTCCTTCAATTCGTGCGCGATTGGCACACACGCTCGGTGTGCCATTCAGTCGTGGGAGCATTCGTGCCTCCCGAGCCCTCCTTTGATAAATATTGTGCGGACGGCCGCGAGCAAGTATTCTTCAACGAATAGTCGGCTTAAATAATTCCGTTACAAGCTATTGATCGTGCTTCGCGTGCTGCTTCACACAAATCCAATCAAACGTCGCTCATCCCCACGAGGATGCTGTTCTATCCCACTTTGGTTTTACCATCGCGTCAAACATCTGCAAGTTACCTTGTAGCAAGTCGCCTCTTCTGCCCGATTGGGCACTTCTCCAAGCAGTCTGACTTTTTCGATACTATTGCACGAGTAAAAATTCCCCTTTTACGATGTAACGTCAGCTTTACACATGTAAATTTGCCGCATCTATTTATACTAGGCTTCGGACGACAAAAATAATAATAGGAAAAAATGAAATTGGACAACAGAGAGTCAAACGTTCAGACTCGTCCACCCCATTGGCCCAGTCAACATCAATATCGTCTGGACAATCATATGAATAACCGATTTTATGTTCAATTACGAGCGTGTCAGCGTGCACTTCAGTATACAGCCGCACACCCCTTCGTGGCAATTTCGTCGCCTCGTTCGAACCCGACACCGAACAAATTAAAGTCATCGCCCATTTCTTTTTTCTTGGCAAGCTCTAGCCTATTTGACCTGTCGGTCGACGCGACGAGCTTTATTACCTGTTTGCCAAACGGCTTTCGCCACGCACAGTCCAGCCCTTCTACAGCACCAATCACTTCTTCGACGAAACGTTTAAACACCAAATGCATAGCTCATTTTTTCACGCAAGCGTTACTTTTAATCCTCTTAATAGACAACATATTTGCAACAATAACAAATACCATTCCGAAAACTGTTTTCTTGGAGAAGAGCATTTCGGCTCAAAGCTTTTTTTTGTCAACTTAACAGCTAAGGGCTGATTTTCATCGAGCGTCTCTAATTTACACGATCCTTACTAATGGTTGGCTATTTCTCTTTTGTTGATCTGAAATTTATTTGGTTAATCCAATTCGCTCGTATCATTTATTCAAGTCGCCGCCGTCATTGATGTCATTTTCAAATTCTGGACGAAGCGAGACGACTCCACTATGCATAAAATATTTATTCAGATGATGCAATTTGCGAGATTGAAAGAAATATTGGCAAATGATATTAGAAAAGTTGAATATATTGGCGTGAAAAATAACGTGAAAGTTTTTCGAGGAAGAATATAAAACGAGCCTCTTCGACGACATCGCGAATACCCGTCCGTCACACGACTCAAACTGTCTGTAGACTTCGTAAAATATACGGCCTTTTGCAAGTAAAACTCGTACATAGTCACGTAGGCGAGGCTCATGAAAAGAAGGTTGGGGTCGCTCCACAAGGTAGGGTCAAGGGTTCGATTCACCGCGTCAAAATTCCTTTTCCGAGGGGACTAAAATAATGTAAATATACGAGGCAGCGACATGATCAGCAGAGAATGTACGCTGTTCCATGGAACTTTTACAGCCTCGCGACACTTTATTATCTCAGCTAACAATAAAACTTGTTTTTGAACACTTATAGAATAGGTTTTTCCGAACAAACCCCTTCTTTTACAATAAAAAAATTGAAAATTTATCTTAATAGAAAGAAAGAAGAAAAAAAGATGCAAAGAAGTTTATACTATCGGCTTCAAAATCACGGGTTCACTGGGTTTTTTAGTGAATAATTTTAATAAAAACAATTGTTGTCATCATCGATGCAAATATTTTGGTATCTAATTTGTAGGTCAAGAGGACTTTTAAGGTCTGATATTCAATAGAATATGAATTAATTTATTTGGAAGAAACGAGGTACCTTGAACATTGAAGAACGCATAATCGTGTGAATTTAAAAATTTATTAACAATCTTAACAAAACTGGAAAAAGTCGATTATAGAAATGAAAACTTGTACCAATATGAGACTTGGCTTAAAAAATTAATAAAAAATCATCCTAATTGTACGAAAAAAATTATTTCTATTTGTTGATTCTGAAGTAAGGGAGACAGAATTTAGTGAACATTTTTTTATAAATTAAAATTCGAGTTCTTGCATTTGTGAAATTCTGTTATTTTTCATTTATTCAAAATCTGTTGATTTGGAGCTATTTGAATCATTTTTAACATTTGTTTCATAAGCAAAAATAAAATTGAGATATAACGAAGCAGGTAAATTCGTTCTCAATTACCCGAATCAAAATATTAACATTTTTACGGATTCACTATAACAAGGAACCCCCCCCCCCCCCCCTCAATCCGACCTCACCAATTTCAAGAATCTGTTGACATGTTATAGTTCATGAAAAAATAAAACATACGTGTTTTTTTATCGGCGAAAAAATACTTTGAGGAGGTGAAAACCGCCCTCAAAGTTCAGCTCCAAAAATAGATTTTCCAATGTATCTCAGCTTTTATGATATTTTACGATGAAACTAATTTCATATCACTTCTCATGTGAATACGAAACTAGCGCATGCATTTCTGACCATAAGGGGTGCAACTTTTATTTTTTTTATTTAAAATTCTACCTTTTAAAGGTGGTTTTCATCGCCTCAAAGTGTTTTTCCATCGAAAAAAATACATATATTTTATTTTTACATGAACTATAACATATCAACAGATTATTGAAATCGGTGAGGTTGGGTTGGGGCGGGGGGGTGTTTCCTTGCAAATGCATTCTTATTCATTAAAAATGTTAATGCCATCACTATAACCAAACCATACGTCTTTGAATTCAGAAATAATACATGTAGACAACAGAGAAAAAGTTTTAACAGTTATAAGCTACAAACCATCTCTGGAGGATAATGAAAATGTCGATTGGCTAACTATGTATGCTGCCGAATTATCCGAAGATCGTAATCTTAAAATATTGTTTTTCGACTATATAGTACATTACGATACAAGCGCGGGAAAGTAGATTTTTGTCTCATGTGGCGTTAACGCTTGAGCGAAGCAAAGGTGGAAAGGCTCATGAGATAAGAATCTACTTTTCCGCGCTTATATCGTAATGTATTATTTCAATACGATGTGTGGAAAGCTGGTTTTCGACACTCCGTGCGCAAAGTATGTCTTTCCCGCACACTCGGTAGAAAACGTGCGTTGAAAATCACACTTTCCACACGTCGTATCAAAAAATACGGTACGGCACATGTTCGGGAAAGAGTTTCTCGTCTCGTGTACCATTCTACTCTCGCTTCGCTCGGGCGTAAACGCCACACGAGACAAGAATCTATTTTCCCGCACTTGTATCGTAATGTACTATTTTGAACATACGTTTATGGCTGAGCGTGTATTAAGTAGGTACTTTCCGCATGGAGTATCGAAAAATGAACCTTAAAAGAGATGCGATTAGTAATATACTACTTATTTACGTATCTTGGGCTACACCACGTTGTATTACGTGGAGGTATTCATATGTTTTGAAGCAGGGGTCAATGAAGCGTCCGAGGCCGCGTAGCGGCCGAAGATGATCTGGCACCTTTCCCTTCGTCGCGGGACTTTTTAAAGGAAAAGGAGCCAGATAATAAGTCATGCGCGCAGCGACCGCGGACTCTCCACTGCCCCCTCCCTTCTTCAAAATGCCCCTCGACGTAATACAACGTGGTGTAGCCTGATAAGTAAATAACTATTACTGCGAGGAAGATACATTCAAAGGTAAACGCTACTTCGCTCATTATCATAACGATATATTCAAACCGTAGTTTTGTAATCTTAATCTGCCACACAGTTACTAAACCTAAACACTACAATACGATCAACCGTTGTAGATCTAGTTATTATAACTTAAAAGCTTCCTCAATAAAATAGGACGAACAGTAATATACTTATTATGAATGTGCCATGTAATCTAAGATCTTGATCACGTACTCTGACAATACTCTTTGTAGACCAAACTTCATTGAAAGACTAAAACACTAAAAAATGTATCTTCCTTTATCAAGCACAGTTCTTATATCTAATCTTGATTATAATATTGCTTTATCTGTAGGTAAGTTTCTAAAAGACCCTATTGCCAGATAAGCTTCCATTATATTTAGCATTAAGATCATCAATTTATAATAATATTTTGTTTTTTTTTTTAACAAAAAGCTCGATTATGGGTTCAACTTTGCTTAAAAAAAGGTGAGATGAAATAAGCAATATAGTTTAATTTTTTTGGTTGCAAAGCTCAAAATCAACAGACTTTTAATTAAATAAATAAAAGTTAGTTAGGAATTTTAGAAAATGCAAAATCTCAGATTTTTACTTATAAAAGAAGTCATAAAACTGAAAACTATGAATCACTTAGTTGAATTTTAGTCTACTTATGTAACGCTTATGTAGATATTTAAAACAAAATTTCATTAAATTCCTTGAGGAACAACAAACAAAATAGTTATTTTTCGTACCATTGGAGAAAACAGTATTTTTCTTGATTTTTTCAACTAAATTTCACGTTGGTACGACTTTTCATTGATGAAATCGACTTTTACCAGTATTTTTAACATCGATAACATAACATTTTCTAAATATTCACAAAATCAGCTCGACTATACGTTGTTCAACGTTTAATGTGTTTAAGTAATTTCTTTCAGAAAAATTAATTAATTATTGAATATCAGACCTTCAGAGTGATTTCTACCACAAAATTAGTTGCAATAATCTTAATAAGTTGTAAGCAAACTCATGCCGATGCCAAAAGATTTTCCTTCCGTGTTATGCAATTCCTACCATTGTACAAGTTTTGTTGCTCAAGTTATTCACGAAAATCCCGGTGGTCCTATAATTTTCAAGCCGATAGTAGTATAAGCTTTTATCCGAGAGATCCGAGGGAAAAGAAAACCGACGGGGTGTGGGTATAAAATTTGAAATCATGGGAAAAACATCGGAGGAGCAGTTAGACGAGCCGAGGGGTAGTGCGTGTGCTCTGCGGTCGGTGGCTTTGGTCAGGGTTCCAGTGCACGCTTGGAGTCGTTCGCGGAACAGCACGTGCAGCGAGGAGGGAAGAGGGCGCGAAGAATCAAGACGGAAGCGTGTAGAGACAGCATCGGCTGCACGCAAAGGCGCGGATAAGCGCGCGAAGGAGCAGCAATCGGAGGAGGAAATCCGAGAGGAGTGACGCGGAAGAGGAGAACGCGGCCGCGGCTTCGGGGTCGGTTGGTGGGGCTCGCGTCGACCCGAGCGAGGGCTGCGAGAGGGAGGAGAGCCGCGAGTGCAGCTGTAAAGGGGAGCGAGCCGCCAGGCCACCCGTAGTACGCGCACGTGGCGGGGAATTTATCGAGCGCTGACGTCAGTCGCGAGCCACCCCCACTCGGCTGGCGAGCTACGTCACATACTACGCGACGTAACCACCCCGTCGATTCGCGACCGAGAGGCTCTGCAGCGCCATCGCACCAGCCTTTCCTCTCCTTAGGGCGCGAGCTGGCAGCCCAGGGCCGTATCCCCAGGCCGACAAGCCACCCCCTTTCGCTTCACCATTGCGCGCCAATCCATTTGCTCCCCATGCAACTTTCACGCTTGCGATTTCTAAACAAACAGCAAATAATTCCTTCTACATTTATAAGGCTAATCACTTAATTTTGATCAAACGAGAGCATTATCATTTTATCTCAAAGACTTTATTCAATACACACCAGAAAAAAACACGTTTTTACGAAAGAACAGTCAGTCACTTCTAGACAAAATAAATATAAGTATACGCATGTTTACGAACTGCTCTCAATATCGGATATAGTCATCTCATTCCCTCACACTACACAAGCTCGTACTTGTCACAAATATATCTAGAATATTGCGAGGGAAATAAGATTGAATTTTGAACTGCGCAATTTCGACACTAGAATGTGTCAAATACATAACATTCCAATACGCCCGCTCAAAAATCAATCGTTTCGTAAAATATAGACACATTACATGACACCATACAGGACTCCTACTTTGTTGAAAATACTATACCAAACAATATATATTACTACGCAGATGGTCAAACTTTGTGCTGTTGGGGAGTTACATATGGTCCAGACTTCGCTGTAAGGATTAGGAAACGCCAACAAAACTTAATCAAACCATGTTTAAGTTTATTTACATTATTACATTTTTCTTTATTCTATTATTATAACAAAATTTAACCATTGTTACAGTCATTGGTGTTCTCTATTATTGCTTCGTAAAGAGCCATATATTTGGCGTGAGTTGAGGAACTAGCTACCACCGGTGTTTGCCTCTTTGTATTCTAGCGAATTGTGTGTCGTTCATCGATTTTTATCAGTTACAGCATCTCCATCCCAATCAAAATAAACGTAGTCACATGTATATAAGCACTTTAATCTACCGTTATTCCGGTTTCCCTTCTCTCAATTTTCATTCCAAGAAAGAGCTTCATATTTTTTTAATTTTTCATATGAAATCTGTTTTTCAAGCACAGATAATGTAAGTATTTCTAGATACATCACCTCTATCTAATACATAAATACATCGATTGATCAATGAATTATGAAATACTCTTTCTGTCAATACTTATTTCAACGTCTCAAACCAATATTTCGCTGTTTGTTTCAATCCGTAAATGACTTTATTTAATTTAGAAAGTTGATTTGGATTGCATTTGACGCCTTCAGGAACTTAATTTATGTTTTAACATTCATATGATAAATTAATAAATTATATTAATTTGCAAATGCAATTAAAAATCTAAAACTCAAAATTCTTGCTATGGAAACAAAAATTTTATCGTAATCAACTAATTATTGTTGACTGAGGCCGTGAGCAAAAAGACGAGCCTTATACGTTACGTTATATCCAAATTCATAATTTTTTTTAGCTTGTACCCATTTGCAATCGACTATATTTTTATATTTAGGCTTTCTGTCAAAATTCCAGTTGTATTTATTAAATAAGCATTGGGTTCTTCACACATAGCTTGTTACCAGTTTTTTTTGTCATGCATATATTTTATTTCATTTATAAAATTTTGTATTAAGTACACAATAAATTATGCACCCATTAAATATTAATCTAAATCACATTCTTCACAAGAAACGTGAGATTTATTTCTTATCCAATATTCCTTCTTGTCACAGGCTTTTTTTGTATTGCATGTTAATTGTAATTATTATTATTTCTTTCAGAAATTATTTCATTTTATAAATCTGTTTCAACAATTACAGATTTTATATTAATTTTAGGCATTTTAAATACAGAATGATAGAACTCATTTGGCACTAGGATATTTGATTTATTATTATTATCAATTTGATGAGATTCAACCGACTTTAATAACAATATATAGTATATAATATCAGGTTTATTTTTATATTAATTCTCAGTATTAATCACTTCCGTCAGTTTCATTGTTTATGTTGATACCAAAAAATTTAATCGATAGTAAGGTCTCCTTGAACTGCAAACTTTTCATACTCTATATCCTACACTTTACAATCATTTAGTTTAACTAAAAACGACTAACTAATATTTAATTTTGTTTTTTATTGTCCTAAAGTTCATAATATGTTTTTTTTGCTCCAAAGTTTCTGGTGGAATTATATAGTCAAATGTATATTAGTTGAGATTGCTTCACCCCAAAATGTTTTGTTTACGCTTAACCTGAACATATTACGTTAAGGGATATCTGAACATATTAAGTTTAGATATCCCATTGGATTACTGGGTTCATGGAATAGCTATATGAAAATTTATGCTTTCTTCAACAACAAAAATTTTCATTTTATGCGATAATTAATTTTACGTAATAATTAATATAATCTTTGAAAGGCGAAAATACACCAGATTTATAAGTAATTAAATATGCGAGATAATAATGAGTAAATGATTAATAAATTAATAAAAATAAATTAAATTTATTAATTAATAAATTAATAAATTTAATTTAAATTTAAACTCAAATATTAATAAATTAATAAAAATAAACAATTACTAAATTATTTATTTATTTTTCACTATTAAAATTGTACTTTTGTCAATATGATTCAAGTGTGAGGCCATAATTCATAATTAATTCGCATAACCATGTGAACTTTCAATTTAGAATTTACTTTTCTAACATTAACATAAAAATTCAATGGCTATTAAAATATTTAATTATTTCCCTTCTATGATAGCCTTACCAGTTTTCATTACCTCAACACCCTTATCATTAAAGATGATCATCATTCTGGCTTATTGTATTTTTTTCACAATAAGTTGCAGGGAACTTTCGGACAGTATACTCCGGGAGCTGGGTACCTTTCCGTATTCATCGAAGATAAACTCAACAAAATTTGACTCATATGGCGTTTACACCGGAATAATACTCGCTTCGCTCGGGCGTAAACGCCACACGAGACAAGAATCTACTTTTCCGCACTTGTATCGTAATGTACTATTAACACTTCGTGTCAAAAATACGATCCTAGCTTCGCTCCAGTGTAAACGCCATATGAGTCAAAAATCTACTTTCCCACACTTGTATCGTAATGTACTAATCTAATTGTGAGTATACGTATGTTATAATTTGGAGGTTTTACGACCTGCTCTCAATATAGGTTGCACTGATCTCATTCTCTCACATAATGCAGGTTCGTATTTGTCACATGCTTATGGCTTTTCTAGAAAACTCTGAGATAAATTTATTAACTGAACTTTGAACTGTGCAATATCGATATTATAACATGTATCCCAAATATAAATATGAAAATAATTACCTACTTGATAAAGTTTTCTTTTTATTTTCTTTTAGTTTTGCCATTTGGTCAGACTGTGTACCTACTCAAATTCCCTCGATGATGTTGGCAGAGCTATCACCCCTTTTCACCAAGTTGACCAAGCACCACTTCTATACAAGCCTAACTCAAATACATTTTATTTAGGCTCAATCAACGATATTTGCTATGTTTTCTGCGTCGATAATTGTGCTTTAGATTACAAATGTTGAAGATAGCGATTGTCAGAAAACTATCTTTTCAAATATTTTTTATTTCTTTCAAAGAATTCAACTATCAATCTCATCATTTCTCCTACCCTAAAAATGACGAACTAGCTCAGTTAGGGAAATAACATACTGTGATAGAATCAAAAAATGAAACCATCAATCATCACTATACATTTTCTTATATATAATGTTTTTATTATCATATTTATGTAATGAATAAAATTCGTTTAGTTATTGATTTCCTTCTAAATAAGGAAAACAAAACAATGTTTGTTTTTTAATAAAGCGTCGAAAAAAGATAGTCATTACATTTAAAAAATGGCCTGCTAACGGATTGAATGTTGGAACATTAAGTTTTTCACAAAGAAACAACTACAACTTGTCATTGTAATTATTATATTGAAAATGCAAAGAAATTAGGAAGTTATGCCATCTAAAAATATTTCAGTGATTTCAGTAATCTGTAATAGTGAGACACGAATAATAGCGTTTGAAACTAGATGAATTTGTAACTATAAAGTAAAAAGTATAAAGTAAAACTTTGAGTTTGAAAAATAATGCAATGAGCAAATGACATGCTTGTAATTTTTCATGAGGTCACCGTAGGGTCTGGAACGCGACTTTATTCAATCAAGAAAAAATATCTGAAAAAATCCAAGCATGAAAGCAGTCGAGGCGAGATTCAACCGACGAGGAGTTATTAGGGGGTTTCAAGCTTCCAACGCAAGGAAAACAAGATCCAGAGACAATGCGAGGAAAGTCTTTTCGTAAAGCCCACAGCGAAGCGCATAAAAAATGGTGTTCGATAAGGCTCTGATTGGAAGGAAAAAAGAAATGGCTCTTCATGCGGGACCGTGCATGAGCATTCGAAATGAAGCTGGGCTTTTTGCTATTGTAGCTGGAATGGGGAAAAAAACGAGAGAGAGAGAGAGAGAAAGAGAGAGAGAGAGAGAGAGAGAGAGAGAGAGAGAGAGAGAGAGAGAGAGAGAGAGAGAGAGAGAGAGAGAGAGAGAGAGAGGGAGATAAAGGTGGCGCGTGGCCGCGCGCAAACGTGTCGGGAGAGTGCGGTGGCGGTAGAGAGCAGACGAAATTGAGGCTATGCCTCCGGGCGGCCGCATAGCCCAGTTACACAGCGCCCTCGTGAGCCCGCGTGAAAGTTGCGTCGGTATTGATCCTCTCTCCCTCCGGCGCTGCTACCTACTACGCTCACTGCCGACGCTTTCGCCTAAACTACTACTATGTTACTACTACTAGTGGTACCACTGGTAGTAGCACCACCTGCAGAGCTTTTATCGCCCCCTCCCCCTTCTCCTCCTCGCCACTGGCTCCCTCAGCGCTCTATCAAGTTCGCATCCCTGCTCCGAACGGCGCGCGCGCGCCGCTTTTCCCACCTGCGCTCTCCACCCTCCGGCCTTTCTCCGCAGTCTCTGCTCGCTCGCGCGCTTTTCCTCCCCACTCTCGCCACGCTTTCGCTGCACTTGTACGTTGCAATCTCTGCTGCGCGCGCGCCATCATTTCAATGGCCTGCACTCACCGTCGCGATCTTTCGACGAGCAACTGCGTAGGTATCCATGACTGTCAGTTCCAGGCGCGCCAACAGCCAGCGCGCCTTCCTGCCAAACGACAGATTTTAACGCCAACTTTATCTGCTGCTGAATGGAGTTGCTCGTTCATTTTCACATCGCTATAAGTGGATGACAGTCGCTCGAGATAATTTTCGAAGGGCTCTTTTACGGCCGGTCGTTTGGTTTTCAATCTCGAGCATTGCCAAGCAGCTCGCGGCTGTGTACGCGTGTCAGAACGAATTTATTTATCGATGTCTAGTTTGACGATCAACGAGAGCCCCATTCTACTTTGGTGAAGTGTCGATTCGGGCATGAGGTCGACAAACGTAGCTCTATAATTTGGAAAATGGTCTGCAAATAAAGGAGCGTTTGTTTTCTCGAGTAGCGAAAGCGGATCCCATGGGAAATGACCAAACGATAGGCGCGCAGGTCGCGCTGAGTTAGGGTCAGCGGCCCCGAAACGCATCGCCGTCAGGCGCGCATGCTGGGGCACATACCGAGCGGTCGGCGTCGTTCGGAATGGCGAGAGCTGGTGGTTGCTCACTTGGTATACCAGGCAGCGATAGCTGCGATACGTATTACAGAGGCGAGAGCCGAAGGAGCAATAAAAATAAGAGAAAGCGGGCGCGACACGTATTAAGTCTCGAGAGCGACAGACTCGAAGACTTAGCTGTCGGCTCGTGCCAATGCCACCTACGGGTTACGACGCGCGGCGCGTCGAATTATTTGGCTTCCCCCCTCGCAAGAGAGGCGCCATTTTTATCCTAAGCAGGCGACGCGTGGAATGTGGGACAGTGCCGCTTCGGAGGGCAAACACATAGGCAGTCAGCTATTTTCGTGCCAGACTGAGCCGACGACGACTGCTCGACAAGAGGACAACTTGCCAGGCGCCCGCGCCGCCGCCGAGAAACACGATCGGGCCGCGACCTAGCGCCACTAAAAACACTATAACAAACGCACGCCAATAGCCTTCGGAGCTGCTCCCTTTATACATCCAAGTCTCGTCTCCTCTTGCAAAGCCATTTGGTCTACCTACCAAGCTACTCCTCGCCATTCATATCTTGCCTCGTGCACTTTTACTCGGACATTTCAGACGGCAAAGCTGATATTCGCCATCACTTTTTATACCTATACGACAGCTTATATTCACTTTTTACAGCGTCTCGACTATTCGAAAAAAGATTGCAGTCTGAATGAAAATGCTTGGGTATCAAAGCTGACGGCAATACCTTTCACTGTTCAATCTGCTTTTCAGTGCTCAACAAATTGTTTGCAAGAGAGAGAGAGAGAGAGAGCGAGTCGTTACAAAGGTAAATTGGCATTTAATGCAAAAAAACACATTTTAAGGTGCCTCAAAGGGCTGGTTAATGGATGCATTCTTTTGAGCTCGAAGAGGCGAAAAAGTGCGACGCCGAGCGCGATGAAGATGGAGGCGCATCTTAGTCGGCGTCGCCGTCGCGGGACGCAACGCAGTGCGCCAAAATTAGAACAAGTCGTCGGATTATTTGCGTTTATGTAATTCGAGTAATTCAAGGCGTCGCGTCGCGACTTCTTGGCGCTAATGCCGATTCGTCGTCGTCGTCGTCGTCGTTGTCGTGTTCGTCGCGCGCAACGTTGACGATATGCATCGCGAATACAACCTGGACTCAGCACCTCACGACATTCTTTACCCAAGCGGCGCACACGAAGCGTCGCAAGCGGCCGTAAGTTGCCTTGCTTCTTCATTTTTAGAACGCATTTTATTTTGCCTCGTGCCCCTCTCGTCTTTCGCCGGCTCCCCCTCGGCTCTATAGGCTTCCGCTCCTAATGCTGTCGCGTTCCTTCCTTACGTAGGCATTGCACGCATGCCTTCAACGACCATTTCTCAATCGGACTTATCGCTTAATATTTTCGAAAGTTTATTTGCTCTGGACATCGACGCTGCTCCTAACCTTCGTCTGCCTGAGCACTTTACCCGCGAAAATGCATCGTATTTATCAAATTTACCAATTGACGCTTGTTCACGTGCCGAATGGTTTGTATCTCAAAGCTATTCAAGCTTGCGTTTCTTAATAAGTTAAGGTTCGGTAGAGCTCGGAAGGAGTAACCGATGATTACGAAGCTACGAAGCGGCGCGCTAAAATAAAATGGAGCCCAACCAGATCGCGGAAACGGCGCTCAATACGCCTCACTACGGCTCACTACTGGCTAGGCTTAAAAATAAAGTATTGCGCTCGGTAAGGTTGCTCCGTGACGCGGCTCACGTGATGGCGCAATTGCCGGGACACAGGCGAAAAGCCGAGAGAGAGAGAGAGAGAGAGAGAGAGAGAGAGAGAGAGAGAGAGAGCGGCGGACGCGACGGCGAAGGGTACGAACGGCGTAGCGCGCTTCCTCTCCGGACGGAAGCGGCGCCGATTGACCCACTGAAAGAGCGGACCTCCATCTCGGCCCGTACGCGTGCTCGCGCGTGCGCGTGCGTTTGCAGCCGTCGGGCCAACGCACGCGACGTCGCGTGTCCGCACCTGCACCCTCGCCGTTCCCCCACGCGCACTCGCTCGTCTGCGTTCTCCGTTTGGCGGCTCAAGTGCACGACCGCGCGGCCCGCGCTGCCGCCGAGTGGCCCAGGCGGCACAGAGGAGATGCGGGCGCGCCGGGCTGACTCGCACCTGCCGGCGGCACACGACGCTCCGGCTGCGCGCGGCCGCGCACGCTCGCGTCTCGCGCAGCCGATCGCATGCGGGCTCGTTTTTCGGCGATTAGCGCGTGCTCCTTCTCGCCTCGGCCGCCACAATGGACCCGTGCCGCCTCTTTGCTCGCGCCGCAAGCTGCGCCAACTGCCCCGCAGCGCACCAATCCAACAGATGATTCTTCCTGTCGGCCGCCCCAATTATTTACGTATTATCGATGCGCAGATGTCGCTTCTGTCATTGCTGACGACTGCCTCCAACTTTCTTTCCCATCCCTCTCTCTTCCCTTCTCTTCCCTTCTCTTCCCTTCTCGTCCCTTCTCGTCCTTTCTCTTCCGACCGACAAGATTAATTTGCTTAATTTTCCCGCCACTCCACGACCATACAGTGGGCTTTTATGCTCTCTCTCTCTCTCTCTCTCTCTCTCTCTCTCTCTCTCTCTCTCTCTCTACGTACAATTGTTCTTGAAAAACATACGTGCACGCGATCGCGAGGTCGTGCTACGCTGCCGAAGCTTTATCTGACATCGGGGCGGCCATATAAAACGTATGTCATCAACATTTTTTTTTAGATTACCGTCAGGATTGCACGAACATGCTACCTCGCCGCACACTGCGCACAATCTTCGCGCTCTTGTATTTCATTTTTCAAGCCACCTTCTCTTTGTTTCTTGACAATTCGCTCAAGTTATCCAGCGTCACCAAGTCAGTTCCAAGTTGCCATATTTTTATAATTATTCGAAATTAAATCATTCTCAAGAGAAACCATCTTTGCAGTGTCAAAACAGCCCAGCTGCTAAATCAACTTTGCAACGAGTCTCAAGACGACGAGTCCGTTAATCGTGATGCGTGCTACGGTTGTTTCTTTCGTGCCTCCAGTCACCAGTCCAGATATCCGCTCTTACTCTCGATGGCTGATTGTGCCGACAATTACTTAAACAACACCGAGTACCGCCACTGTGCCCAATATCTTAAGGCAAGTTTCATCTGTTTTCCTTCTCTATCTCCCAAAACATCGTCAACTCCGAGGATACAGACAGTTTTCTACGCCCTTCTAGAATGCAACTTCATCCGTTAGTGCTGGCTCCAATCCAAGCTTAATATATTGTTCATTTCTTGAATGCGTTCGACAAGTCAACAAAGACCAATTGGTAAGTAGGCTACATTTCAAACCAAATGTCGAGTGTGTGCACTGAGCTTTTCAAAAACTGCAAAAACTTTAATAGCACGACAAAGTATTTTCAATTACGTGAAACTTTTCAAAGCATAATCAGATCATTCATTCCATCTCGTTGAAATGAAAAATGAAAAATAGTTAGTTATAAAATCAGATGTTTTCAATTCTCATATTTTCAAAGGTTGATTACTTATGGGAGTAGATCAAATTGGGACCGCTATTTTCAAGTTCGATAGAGTTACCACACACAAGTGTTGAACTCACGTTTCTTCATTATTCGTCCAGACTAACAAACACACGCGTATGTACTTTTCATTTGATATGTATATTGTGACGAGCTAAAGTTCGGAGTATTAATGTACGTGTCAAACAGTAATATTATTTATTTTTTCGCACTATCATAATCGCGTGTAAACGTACCGTTCATTAAAATTGTAATGAATTTTGTATGATACACAGAGTGCTCTGGTACAGGCGCCGAGGGATCGCCGCAATGGGAAAAGATGTGCACCTGTGGTGGTCAATTATAACAATTTTAGAAATAATTCCAATATTTTCGCAAGAAATACTTGGTCTGGTTATTTAAAGCGAACAGTTTGTATAATTAAGGAAATCAATTTTGAATCTTATACTGCAAGACCTGGAGCAGAACCTGTTGATCCAAGGATTTTGAAATATTATAGAGTATTCAAATAATGTGGCATGTGTTTAAATAATATTTACAAAGTATATTCTTTATTGTAAAGAGCTTGCTTTTTTGTAAAATGGCACGATGGCGAGAAGTAGACAAGATGTAGCACATAAAATACATACTACATTGTTGTAGTATTCTTTATAAACAAATATTGATAATGTCAAACTACTTTCCTATGGCTAACAAACAATTTGCAAATTTTATGCACTTCTCTGAATCGGCGAGCACTATGCGAGTATGTAATTTTAATACTCTGTATGATTTCAATTTATTTATTATATACTTTTCGAATTAGTCAGTGCAAGAAGGCAAGTATTGCTTACTTTTATTTTCTCTCTCTCTCTCTCTCTCTCTCTCTCTCTCTCTCTCTCTCTCTCTCTCTATATATATATATATATATATATATATATATATATATATATCGGTTTTTCATTTGTACGTGTACTTTTCAAGCTTTTCATACGATGCGCATGTAATATTATCAATGAAAAATTACTTGTGTCTAGCTTATAATATGAATGCACAATTAGCTATTAGTAGCAGGTAAATGAAAACAAATAGTAATAATTCTTCTATTTTATATAAAAAGCCATCTATTGATTATTAATATTACAGATACGCGAATGCGTTTCCGAAGCAGCACAACTCATGTCCATGAGCAATCCCGATGGTACGAGTATCCAACTGCCCGAACTTTTTGTGAATACAACAGCTTGCATCTTAGCAAAGACACGATGTGAAAACCCTAATCCAATAAATGGAGCTATTAGCGATGATTACTGGAAAGATAAAAATTTATTGAATGCTTTGTTTGTTAACTCCGACTATGATATTACTATTTTACGTCTTCCTTTTGGCGGTTTTGTACCCGATGAATGTCATAAATACAGAAATCTAGAAGTGGCCTCTTGGCCAACTACGAAATGTTGATTAACTCGATCTGACTGTAATAAAATTTTTGACGAATGTAACTAAACTCATAATAAAACATCAATATCTGAATAAGGATTATCATAAAATAACCCATTTATTTTCTAACCTGCAAAGGGTTGAGCTCAATTAAACATTCTTCAAGTTCAATGTCTTAAAAATTGAGGTAGTCGGTATGAAACAATGAAAATTGAAAATATTTTGTTGGTGTGTTAAAGTGATTCAAATAAACATGTCAACGAGAAACTTTGTTTCCTCAAAATACTCGAAATAATCCTTAATTTTCTTAGCTATCAATTTAAAAATCTTAAGCGTACACCAAACAAAGCCATCGTACCAAACATGAAAAAATGAGTTTCTTAAAAAAGTACTTGGCTCATCTCACAGTTGATTTTAAAGAAGTGATATTCAGAATTACGTGGCACGCTAAATATTTTGCATGACTACGATAGTAAAAATACGTTGACTCTGTGGAGCGTAAACTTGTGATTTTGAAATTGATAATTAAAAAATTAAAGATTATTCCGAGTATTTCGAAGTGAATAAATATTTTGACGATATCTCTATTTGAACAGCTTTTACGCGCCAATAAAGTAAACTTGTCATTTTCACAATTTGACAACGACTGGATACCCAAAGCAAATATGACTATGAAAAAATGAGAATCATTGCGCGCATTGAAGTCCTGGGATATTATTTGGGCAAGTGAATTGAAAAGAGCGTAAGTTGTAGATTACCCTTGCGTATGTCCTCGTTCAATCATTCATAGAATTTTAGAAAAGCTACTTTGAAATACGTATCCATATTTAAACTTATTCAAATAGCCTCGCAAATTGAAAGCTACGCAAAAATAAACTCAGCTGTGAAAGGCGTTTTTCATATTTCATGTTGTCGCTTGACAACATAGTTCATTTTCTTAACAGAATTGTACTAGTTAGTAAATGTTTGAATTAGCGAAGACGAATTTGGGAAAAAACGCGGCTACGGGTTCGATCGAAGGACGTACGAAGCTCGCTAGGATAGTGGATGCGAGTGACGCTATAGGGATGACGTCGCGGGTGCACGAAACATCGCCTGCAGCTTGTGACGCGGCGAGCACGAGTAAGGCGTAGGCGACGGAGACGCGTCGATGCACGGGCGGCCGCGCGTTCACACACGTGCCGACGACGGGCACGCGGTTTCGCCGTTTCGGCTCTGACGTCATCGGCGCCTTGACGTCACCACGAGCAGAGGCGCATTTATCTACATGTAGCTATACCCTGCTCTGCATCTGCGCCGCATCTCGGCTCTCGGCATGCCGCGGCCAACGAACTTTCGTGCTTTTGCTCCTTGCCCGCTGGCCGGAGTCTGCGCACTGCTTGGCTCAGACTGAACATACTTTGCCGGGCAATGTGTGCATTCGGACTAAATCTGCACTCTAATCATCCGAATGGCCAAGCGATGCTTTCATGTTGACAATTAGACGCAGAACAAGCACTGGCTAGTACTTGTTCTACACATTGCTTATCATTGCAGATCGCAGTTAAGGTTATGGCACAGACGCGACTATATAGCCAATACGCCAAGCTTTATCGACGTGTGCGTGTTCTAATGTCAGCGATAAAGCTTGTGAGGATTTCGATGGGAGTGCGAGAGCGTGCGAGCTGCATGGACAAGCTCCGGGAACGAGCGTCGTCGCATGCTAGATGTTGGTTTGCCAATGCTAAACGCAAGGAGTCGTGTATTGCTTACCGGCACGCTGGGTAAGCTCGTCATGCTTAGACGGCGGACCTGATCCTCGTGGAGCTGTTGCCGGATAAACCGACGAGGACAAGCCGCGCCCTGCTTTTCTGCGCGATCAACCACTCCAATGGTTCATCGTTTTTTTACATTTCTAACACTCGTCCTCAACGAAAGACATTTGCCGCGATCGTGTTCCGTATTCAACGCTCGCCGCCAGTACCTCAGCGGCTTTCGGACAAAACTTTTCAGACGATCCACTATCCGGCGCTCCCAATCGTGCATCCAAGAGACACCTGACGTCGCTCCACTGAACATTCTTTATAAGCACAGATGCACTGCCTTATCGACATACCTGCTTATGGCTAAATAATGAATTCATTCAAATTTAAGGTACCTATCCCAAGTTTCTGTGAAACAGTTCTGCTCGTTACAATAAGTAACTGAAAATCATTCATGATTGCATTTCGACAATCAGACTTTTCGTCAAATTAAAATAACGTATAATTGGGTTTTAAATCCAATAAAATATATACCTTTCAATTAATTTTGAAATGGATTTTTAATATTTTTCAATAATATTCAATCGATTTAATTGACCTTACACTAGATGAAAAAAATATAAAATCACAAGCCGTACACGTGTAAGGAAGCGTACTTCATATATTTTTATTTACAAATTTACCGCGCTTGAACAACCAGTTGTCGTATTGACAATCAATACTAGAAACTTAAATTATTACCTAAGTACTTTCTAATTTTTAATTAGATCGGTCGAAGCTTATTGAAATACTATTACGAAGTGTACTGATTATAACTTGAGATCCGAGAAGCTTAAAACGACAGGCCAGATTAGGCTTCGGTGGAACTTTACTGAAACTTTTCAAAATTTTATTTTTTCGACGCCTCATTATGTAACTGTCATCTTTTAAATTCCCTTATAATTTAGAATAGGAAAGGTTTTAATCAATTGGTCTTTCAATTAATAATAATGCAAATAATTGTAATTTAAAATTTACTATTAGTTAAAATTTAGTCTGACTGATAATGAGAGAATCGCTCACTCCGTATCTCGTAAATTGACCGATGAGAAGACGCGCGAGTCAACGATCATTTACTACCCCCCTCCTTCTGAAATCCAATCCTTTTAGAAATTATGTACATATAAATTATAACATTTTTAGTTGAATTGCCGTTAATAAATAAAAATAGAAATCTCATCTCCAAATTACTAAAATAAAATCTTACTTTTATAATATTATATGTAACCATTATTGTATTAAATTATAGCATATTAAAGTCCGAATGAACACTAAACAAATAAATATGGAATGCAATGAACTACTTGATTTCACAGATGGTGTTAATAAAAAGTCAAAAATTACTTTGAACAGTGAAGCTCAAAGCGTAGGTCATCACGACGAATAAATATACCAATATACACCTTTAATGATCACTACTGGTTTGCCGTTTGTGTCGTTACTAATACATACTCCCAAAGCTACTTATAATGCTTTCATACTGTCGAGCAGATATACAGAACATGTATAAATCATATAGGAATCAAAATTTATTTAAAAAATTTAAATTACATAGAAATACATGTATGTACGCATAAGTAAACTATTACAGGAAAACCGCAATAAAATATTCTCATTGATAATTTATTTAAACAAGTGTATACTGGTACCTTGACGAAACAAATTTAACTATACACTATTTATGAGGAATTTGACTATTAGTGCGATTAATTGATAAGCAGCTAATCGCACAAGCATTGTTTCCAGTTTGCCCGATGCATACTACATTTTTATCTACTGATAAAATAAGTTTTAATGTTGAAAAATTAGTAATCATGAAAAAGTTTTATAAAGAGATAACGATTGAGAAATTTTTCAAAATAAAGTTTCAAGTACCACTAAAGAGAGATAATGCCGAATTTAAGATACTGTACATTCATAAAGATCATTGTCTAGTTAACAACGACAGTATTAAAAAACTAAGTATAATCAAAATTTTTAGTCGCTTTGCAAGTTGATAGTTGTGAAACGAAATACGATAAAACTTTAATAAATAAATGCTCGGCTTAACTCGAAGTACAAATGAAAATATGTAAATTACATTCATCCATTACAGAATATCTTCCAATAGTTTTTCATTATCATTAAAATGAATTGGATCAGGTAAACGAATTTGTATTACTCTAAAACATTATACGGAAATGAACTTCTTTTTCTTATTATACACTCGTTAAGTAACACTTACAGCTAATTAAATCAGTACAGCGTAACGATGGGTCTATCTAGTCGAAAATTCATCGATAATTTATCATTTGTTTGCCATTTATCTTTCTGTGGATCATATATTTCAACGGTTTCAGCATCTCTAGTACCTCCTATAGCTAACAACTTTCCTTTATAAACAACCATATAAAACTCGAACCTCTTTCTTTTCATACTGGCCATTAATTGTCATCTGATGAATGAACGTGGATTAGAATTATTGATAAAAATAAAATATATAACATAAAATTTATCTACCTTTCCGACAACGGATTATAAACTTTTACACTTCTGCAATATTTTCTTTGGCCCTTGCTGTATTTCAATCCTCCAGCAATATACAAGTTATTGTCTAGAACTGATACTCCAAATCCTACACGTGGTGGATTCAACGGTGCCAACTTCGACCACTTTTTCGTACCAGCATCATACATTTCAACCTGCAATTTTCAATATTTACAAAAAGTATTATAAAGTGAAGTAAAAACCTTAAAATTATAAATTATTTGATATGATGCCGCCTTTTAGCAGTTTACGATCTTGTTTACATTTGAGTTGGTTTTTCTCGGGTAATCAAAATAAGGTTTTCCCGTAAGATCCTTCTAAGCCGTATTTATTTGAAAAAGTTTACCGACGTTTCAGTAACGTTGTATATCATAGTTCTGAAGGCCTAAAGGCCATTCAAGCTTTGAGAATGATGATACACAGCGTCTTGAGAATGATGATACACAGCGTTTTGAGAATGATGATATTAAATTTCAAATCTTTTCTCAATTTAATTAACTTGCAAATAAGAAGGACTTTTATCGTTCACTGAACTGATAGATGAACTGATATATTATGAAGTTTTATTTATATAAAAAATGATTACTTCAAAAATAAATTTAACGAAAGTCAAAGCATTCCTATACCAATTTTGCTCGTTGCAATGCATAGAACTACTTATATTTCTTTATCAAATAAAAATTAGCCATGATTAATAGTATGATTTCGCGTTTAAATAGTATTAGCTAATATTCGGAAAATAACCCCTCAGATCATAAGCATGTGTTACAATCCACGGCAAAGCATATGGTCTGTGCTTTAATTACTTGTAACAAATACTGAGATATAAATAATCTTATTTCGTGCAGTGGACAGAAAGTTAAACTTCTCAGTTATATATTGAAAATATACAAGATAAATCTCGTAATTTCTCGTTCAGTATAATTCATATATGAATTTCATGGAGATAGCGAGTGAGGATTTCAATGTATTACAGTTTTTGAAGAATATAAGTTTTCCATAGAAAAGTCTACACACCGCATCAACTAGTTCCGCTGACTTGTTACGACCACCAATAACGTACAGATACCCTTCATCAAAAATAGCGGTTGCATTATATCTTTTCGTTGGCATTTGAGTAAGCATCTTGAATGAATTCTTTCGCGGATTAAATCTCACAACCTGATTTGATACAGATCCATCTTTTCTTTGGCCACCACACAAATATAGAAACTTTTGGCTTGCACACATTGCACTACACCTATAATGTATAAGCAGATAAATATTTTTATTGTAATATTTTTGAATTATAATAATTATAAAATCATAAAAATTACCTTAACAATTGCTCTGAACTTCTTAGAACAGTATTTTGTTCTGTTAACAAATTGAAACTTGCTAAATTGAGTTGAACATTTTTTGGACAACTGTTATCAATAACCAAATAGTAAAAAATGTTATTCAATATGGTTCCATTTTGGATAGCCGAAGAAAGGTAACGATCGATAATTTTACGAGGTTGGTACCACTGCTCTGTAAATAATTTATTATTAAGTCATATTTCTAGTACAACTAATAGTAATCTTTCAGAGTATGTTTTTGCTTTATGTTAAACTTATAAAAATAGTTTCTTTTTTGACTCTTACTTAGTATAGAATTATAACGTTGTACATGAAGTTCCCCATCAAGTTTACCAACGCATATCAAACCAAATAGATCTTGCAGTAGAAGCTTATGATTCTTATTTTCAATTTGATTATAATAACAATATTCGATGTCTTTGATAATAGCGCTATAAATGAGCAAATATTACGTCAATGTTGAAATGATATGAGCTCGTAATGCATTATACTGAAATGTAATAATCCAATTATTATACCTATGATTTCCCGCCTTTTTATAAATATACTTCAATAAACTTTCTTTTGTTAATCCTGTTATGTCTATTAACTCCATCAAATTGTAAATATACATGTCTCGAGTGTTGATGTCGTGCAGGATCCACATAATGATTCCCTTAAAAAATGTTTTGTGTGGTGCAGGGAAATTCGAATTAATTTTCGCCAAAATGTCTATTAAATATTCATAATTAAATTCTAAAAACTCCTGCGTTTGTGAACATTTTTTAAAATGATTTAAAATACAAATTCTTGCTGCTCTTTTCAGTGAAATACATCCAATTTGATTTGCAAGCTTATACACTTGGCAGGCTTGTTCTTTTTTTAAGTGAATTTTTAAGTACTCAATGCAAACTTCCCTCACTTCATCTTCGTCAATGTTTACTGCTCCACTGAGTAATTCTACTACATTGTCATCAGTTAATAATATTTCGCCTGTATAAGCAAATGTCAGGAATGGCTCTAGTTCTCTAAAAAATATATTCAATGATAAGAATCACAAGCATTAGAAATAAATATTGGTACGTAGAATATAGGTCTCTACAAAGACTCGGCTTGGCTCGGGCGGTACTGTGATAATTAACAGAAGCTTAGTCAAATGAAACAATAATTGTAATCAGCAGTTGTACCTTTATTTAGCTTTTCATAGACACTAATTCTACAATATTTGTATTTTTAAATTATTAACTTACTTTCCACTTAAATCTGATAGGAATAGAATAATTTCAAGGCTATTTTCGGGCATACTCAACAATACAGATTTAAAATATTTCAAGTTTGCAGCAAGAATAAGACTGTGAGCTCTCAATTCTTTGTCTTTCGCCTGTGACACAAAAAAAATGTACAATTAGTATATTATTTCTTCTTTATTTTCTTGTAATATACTAAATATATTATGTTTTCTATCAGTATTATTTACGATTTTAAGAGTTTAACCTAGTCTTTCAATGTTATTGTTATAAAAAAAATTAATCAATCACATAATTAATTCCTATAAATATTATTTTTTAACAAGCAAGTATTAATTTTTTATTTGAACGATGGGGACAGTTATCCTATTTTTTCAAATATTAATCATGGGAATTAAAAAGAGTTATGTGAATATTTAGGAAAGGCGTTACAAATTGAAGACTCTAGAGACGCGGTCGTTCATAGTAAGATTTTAAATGTAATACAAATAAAAACAAATAAATTATATTGTTTTTTTTACATAGAGGACTTATAGCATTAAATAATATTAATTTCATACCTGGTTAGATGGTAATTAGATAGCAAAAACGAACCACAACCCTAAAATACCTCTGTATTTTGCGATATCTATTTTTCCACACACCTTTTAGATAAATTTGACAAGCATGGAGATGGCAGATAAGCAATCCTAGTTGCACGCAATAGTATCTTGTCACCGATAGATGAAGCTTGCATGCCGAAAGCTCAAAGCACGTTAACATTATATTTATATAGCTACAGAATGCGTGCGTATTGATAAATGCAGTTCTTAATATGTACGTATTTTAAGGTTTTGTACTATCACAGTCTGACGGCGGAAAAATTCATATTAATAATATAAATTATAGAAATTGTAATTTGAATTTCGCATTTGAAGTGTCAATTTTGAGATTCATAAGAAAAAAAGCTCGAAGATTACGATTCGTTTTTAAAAATTAACACTTTAAAGCCTATTAATTATAGCATATGAATGCTACTATTATAAATTGCAGAATTTAAAATTCTGCTATTAATTACATCTAACTAGGAATTTGATTTAACAATAGTCTCTAGATAATTGTAATCTACACGTACTTCAGGTCTATCTGAAAGGTGTGTGAAGATAGAGATTTTACTTAATATACAAAGATCGTGATATTTATTTATCAACACAAATATTTTAGTTTATCAATCTGGCAAACATCCTACAACTTCGTATATAGATACTTTCTCACACAGATTCGTGACCGCGACATAGATAATTACAGTTTCAGCTGTTTATAGCCTATAAAACGAATGCACGTATTGCATGCGAAAAAGAGAACATTTCAAATTCCCGAAAATTTTTTTTGAGGTTAAAGAATGAACTCGGTAAACAAAAAAATGAGTTATATGAGCATAGTGAAATTAAAACTAAATCAAAATAATTTTTTTAATATCACTTATATGTTTCTTTCGCAAACTACCGTCGCCATAAAAATACAGGCAGAATCTAGTTAATTTTCTATTAATTTTTCTACTGATAAATGTAAATATTTATGAATAATAAATATAAATATCTATAAAGAATGCGACTTACCTTGATTAAGACGTCGCAGAATCGTCCTGATAGTCCCATATCTTTCAAATTTGCGAAATGATTTGGTTTTTTATATAAATAATTTTGATTCTCCATTATGAGAATTTCTAACTTATGAGAAAGATAATGATACTACACATAGAAGGAAGTAAAATCTTTATACGTATTTGTACACTGCTATAGAACACATAAAAATCGTAGAAAAATAAAAACAGTAAATCTTATTTGACACTGATTGAAGCCGTATGCACGTAACGTAGTGTTTCACACAAAATCAAGGAGGAAGCTGAAAGATTGCGGCAAAGTTTGGACTAGCGAAGAAATGAACGATATAACAATTGCAAGTGCGCCTTGGGTGTAGCAAGTTCCTACACCTGTACAATCGCTATCATTCGTTTCCTAACTGTAGTTGGCGCTTTTTCACATCGTTCTTGATTTTGCGAGAAACACTGCCTTACGTAAAATTGGTCTTATGACTTTGGGTAGTACCGGCATATCCGCTACTACTATAGATGGTGAATACTCTACTACTATAGAGCGAAAATGCGATAAAAGTGGAAGGAAATCAACATAAACATCATTTACATATTGGTATAATTAAAAAACATTTGGTATCTTATTTTTAAATACTAATCAGGTATACAATTTATGAGTGAAATGTCTTAAATTATTATTTTATAAGTTAGTATATATAATGTTTGACATCAATTTCCGTGTTATTGTTCCATTCGAGTTATGGTTCGTGCGAAAGAATTTGTATGAAATGACATATTTAGCATCTGATAATAACAACTATGAAAAAAAAAGTGTAAATTGCAGTGTATTAATGTGAGATGTATGATTAATTACTCTTTCTTTAACCAGTAAATACACTTGGGCATTTGATGTGACTACCTTGGTTGCAAAAAATTTTAATTATTAAATTCGAACAAAATTACTTTTTTTTTTTTTTTAAATTAATAATGATTTACCTGTATGATAATCTACATTTTAATCTATATAATACCAATTCAAAGTAAACGTTGAAGAAAGTAATTTAGAATGAGCAATATCACATATATAGTTTGTAATAATGTTAGATTATTAATTTTTGATTGATTAATTGATTGATAAACATTTCAAAATAGTTATTTTTAACATAGTCTAAGTAAAACATCTTAATTTTCAAATCTACTTTTGTTTCAAATATTATCAATGCTAATATTGATCATTATATCAGTGCAGCTGTCAATACTAGTTTTACAATACTGTAGCTGTTCTTTAATTTAATATTGCATAGAAAATTTAAGAGATGCCTAATATATTATATTCATATTTAAAACTATTTTAACAACCTATAGAAATAATTTCCAAAAATTAATACTATACAGTTATTTTCATAACAGATTATATCATCCATGATTCAAGTTTACAATTTGATATCAAAATAGCTTTTTTTCTTTATACAAGTAATTTACATTATACATTTATCTTCAATTGTACTAATTTTATTTTTATTTTATAAATATTATAAAGCAGCTTGAAAAATTTGAAAAAAGATTCTAAAATCAATATTCTTCTAATACTTGCAAATATTAATATTAGAAAACAATGAATAATGTAAAAATAATTCATTGAAACAATATCGTCAAAGATCACATTTCTTATTAATATATAATATCTTATTTTATATTGTATTTGATTGAATAATGACTTTAAAACTGAGTAAATCTTATCTATTATCACAAAAAATTTAAAAAGTAAAATTACAAATTTCTCAATAGTTCATTAATAATATGCTAATAAATTACTACAAATTTGGCTCAATCCATTAAGATTACCATTTAAAATTGTTCTTTAAACAGATGAGAATGATCAAACTCAATGACCTTTACATTAAGAGTTTAGTGTATAATCAAAAAACACAAATCACTTGTATTGCTCGAATAAAAAAGTTGATTATTGCTGTTTTAACTACTTCTATTATGATTTCAGTAAGAAACACAACAAGATAATACTAGTCTGATTCTCAAATACATCATTGGTGAAGCAAAAGATAATTTTTAATCATTTTGCCACTGATTCTTTGGATTTTATATTTCAATAGCTGTCCCAGTGTTATCTCCAGTAGCCAATAGTTTTTCCTCATAGGTAACCATGTTAACTGGTAATTCACTTTATTTGCATACTAGCTATCAATTCCAAACTGATAAATGAATGTATGATTGATCCATTCATTAAATTAAATTATTAAATGTAAGTAAGTTATTGTTGACGAATCACAAATTTCTATACTATTTGTCTGGCCATCATTAGGAGGTTCGTTCCTCTGTTAAATGTACAGTTTGTTGTTTAGAATAACTACTCTGAAATCTTTGTGAGATATAGATCAATTCCAATGTAGGTTACTCCTTAGCATCAAGATCATACTTTTTATCTTTAAATTTATACACATCTATATCCATGTTATTATAATAAATTGAATGATTATGGCAACGTTCATCGTGAACGAAAAAATCGAAAATTTAAATATGAGGATTTGACTCCATATATTGCTTTAAATATCAAACTAACAATATAAAATACTATAGTCAGTAGCTTATAAATATATTAACATTGATTTAAAGCAATATATGGAGTCAAATCCTCATATTTAAATTTTCGATTTGTTCGTTCACGATGAACGTTGCAAACTTCATAATCATAAATCAGCTCGTTTTAATTTATTTATTGCAAAACACCTAAACATAATTAGTTTAAAAGTATATTATGCTAAAGAGGGTTCAACTAGCTATACGTGTGCGAAGTTGCGCGCGTCGGAACGCACCCTGTTCACCCTGACACCCTTGCAAAGCATGGCATCCCATTCGCGCAAAGGCGAATCATATGAATTTGTTTATTGTTAAATATTTAAAAATTAAAAACTCAAAAGTTGTTTAATTACTTAAGGGTATTGAGGACTACGTGTCTATGCAGTTTTGCGCATTGGGAAGCTCTATTACTACCCTCACCATCCTGTGATGTAAAATTTCATTAACGCGAGCATCGGAAAAAAGCGAATTTAACATCGTTCCTTCGTAAATATTCAGAAATCAAGAGCTTAACAGTTTATTTATTAAAGGGTATTAAGGACCTCATGTGTCCAGTTTCCGTCGTTGATAAGTAATCCCTGCCAATTCCCACACATTAATGTGGAGCTATCCGATTGTCCTCAAGTTCTCTCTGCATTTATCAGGGCTTGAGACCTGCACGTTTCATTTTGAATATTATAAAGGGTGGCTGCATTAAAACTTGTTTCTGTTTTCTTTTTTACTAGTGTCGTCAAGCGTATCGAGCGCTCATTTCTCGGTTGTATTAATATTGGATTTCATGCCTAAACTCAAACTTAATAACGGTCAACATTAATGCGACAATAAAAATTCAATTACGTTGACATTTGCATATTTTGTTATTATTTTATTCCGACTATCGTAGCAAATCTTTATCAGGTGTTTGTTAAATTATATAGATAACGGGCAGCACATTAAGTTCGTTTCACCTTCCGCGTCTAAATAAAACTAATGATTTTGTTTTAAAAAAAAAACTGGAACTCATTCAAACGGATTTTGGTTCGTTCGAAACAGTACTTTTCGCAAACTATATTTTAAAATGTTAATTTCGGCAATACAACTGTCATTTTCGACCGATTTATTCATCAAAATTTTTGTTATTTTTCTAAATTTAAGTTTAATGTTAACAATTTTTTTGAATAAATTACTGAACCAGATGAGCCGATCAGTTTATACACAGTATTTTATTCTATGAAAAAATCTATCGATTTATGTTTCTTTAAATCTTTAACAATGCTTCTTCAAAGATAAACTTTGTAACAGAGATATTGAATAAATTCATATGTCCTAAGAATAAATATAATTTAAGAGTATTACAGTTATTTTATCTTATATTGTTTTAAGGTTAGATTATTGAGTAAATGTGGACGTTATTTTTTTATCACGTAGGAAGTTTTACTTATTTTTGATTCACTCAATTAATCAATGTAAAATTAATGTAAAATATCTCGATATATTTATTAGCTCCAATTTGCTGAATATGTCAGCTTCTGTGCTAATAATGTATTGTATACATATGCATATACATACTGCCATGTGATGGCAACTCACGTGACAACTTTTCAGCTAAACAAATCACGAATAAACTGCCTTCACTTTTCAGGCCATCATTTTTTTTATATAAGATCATTTTTTATATAAGAAATAAATATAGGATACTCAGTCTTCTGACTCGCTTTTACGCTACTGCGTATATATTATTATTTAAGCTTAGATGTATACTTACAATTAGTCTTCTGACTCGCTTTTACGCTACTTCGTATGTATTATTATTTAAGCTTCAATGTATTTGAATCATTTCTATTAAACTCGGATCATATCTAATATATATTATCAAATATTTATATATATTTTTAATGTACTACTACTTTAATATTTTTTGGCTATCACCAATTTTGTATCATTTACATAGCTTGCATACGAAATCTTTAGAAATATCTTCGTATTCTTGTAATTTTCTCTTTCTATATTTTTTTATTTTTCCAGTCGCATTCAACATTTTTTCTTCATAATCTGTATCAACGTCCGTGTAATGTAAGCAACGTATTTCACATTTTCGGTTGCAACATTTACATTGTATTGATTTTGTTTTAATTTCTGAAAAGCAATACATACAAACGTTTTTCATATTTTTAGATATTAATAGTAGATCGTTTGCTACTTTCTGTCTGTATATTTCAGGATCAAATGTCATTTCAAAATCTTTTTTGTATCCTAAACAGTGCAAGTAGTACATAACAAACACTCCACAGCTATATCCATCATTTTATGATTGATACGGACGATTGTCCATCGTCCATCTTTTCCACTTTTTAACTTTTATCTTAGCTAATGAGCTAGTTGAATTTTCCGTAAAGTATTGGAAGGCTTTTCTGGCTCGATCTTCATCTGTAGTGTCTCCGTACGGATCTAACACGCAAAACTCTTCCTCTTTAATATTCATCACAAGTAAGTGCCAGTGGCCTTGATATGAATATGGCATCAATAGCGTATCGTGGAGAGGGATTTCAGTTCTGCAAAGGTATCTTTCCCTGCATATTCTCATTTCACTGAAATCTCCTATAATGAGTCCAGTACTATCTGTTGGTATATATGTGATGGTACCCTGGTTGATCCGAACCCTCTATTGCCCTTGGATCGTTAACGTGGCATCCTGAGACGCCGCTCCGATTACCTGCTGCTGACACAAGAGCCCTTGCCCTGACATATTGACTAGTTGTTGAGCCGTAGCCGTGGGTGGTTGTACCCCTTGGATTTTCTTCGCACGTTTGATTAGGACTTCGCGCTTCCTTTTTCTAGGTAGCTAACGAGGCCAGCGTGCGGAGGAAGCAACGAGACCGCCCGAACCACAGTTACCAGAGCCCAGCCGATCTGCAGCGCTGCCCGCTCTCCTCAGGTAAGGACGGTAGCTGGTGCCCAACGATAAATCAACGATAATAAAAGCTGCATTTATCGGCTGACTGCGCCGCTGATGGCAGTTGAGGCCGCGAAAAATCAACTAATTATTTTTCCCCAGCCCGTCGCAAAGTAATCAATCTTATTTCCATATCTTGCTAACTAGTTCACGGATTTTGGATCATTGGGTCCTTTTGCAAAAAGTAACAGAACTTAAATCTACGAATCCAGAAATAGAGAGCAATTGTACAGACAATTTTCAAGCAAACACTGATTTTTAAGATGATTATGAAAAGAAGAAACTTTTAACAGTCAACTTGAATGCAGCTACCGAAACGATTGTACAAAATGAAAATTATTTAGAAAAAAAGATATCCAGTAAAAATAAACAGATAATCATTTTTGAAGCCTTTAAATCGACAAAAAACCGGAACAAAAAAGTGCCTTGTTACCAACAAGAAGTTGCAAAAGATGAAGTTGATGACGATTACTCTTAAATACAAGACTGACAAAATAAACCTTGAAAATATTGTTAGTTATCCTACGCAATCTAGAAAACAACGGAATGCATCGAAATGTAGTTCATACAAACCCAACCCAACCCTATACAATAATTCTGCAAGCGAAGACAGTGATCTGGATTATGAGTTTTTGTTAAAAAATGACAAACAAATATGTTTACAATATAAATGTTTAAATATGTTAACAAGTATGAAAAGAAACAAATTGCAAAGAAAAATAAAAACGCATTCATTTATGATCTCGGAACTGTTGAGTTACCTTGGAGTAATTTTAAAGATGACTTCAGCATTTTAAATGACGATAAAATAAGATCAGTAATTGAAAACTGTATGCTATACGACTGTAAATGTACCTGTTTATTAAGTTTTCATGTTGGAATTCGATACATTTAAAGAGATATTGTAACGTATGGCGCGTGTAAACATGCTACTCACAAAACTGCCCGATTCAAATTTAGGATTTATCATGTTGAAAATACAGTTGGATTTTTGCAAGTATCATCTACAGAGCCAATAAAAGTAGTTCATGAAAATACTATAATGAGTACCTGCTATAAAATCTTAAGAAAAGAACAGCGCAAAAAATGGATAGCAGATGCAGAACGCCAAGGTGTTCAAAACCTAGTAAATTCAGTCATACTGCAATCTAATGAAGGTTTTAAGAATGATGGTTATATGCAAGAAATAAGAAGAAGTTCTGAAGTTTATAAAACAGTTTCTGAAAAGAAAACAGCGGGTCGTTTGACATAAGAATCATTAGATTTGCTTGATTTATTTGGACTGTGGATGGAAGAACAGACAAAAAAAGATCCATTTCTGAGAACTGTTAAGCTTCCATTAACAGCTATTATGTACTCCAAACAAGAGTTACGTTTATTGGAAACACAAAAAATCGCAGTTTTATCATCATTTCAACAAAATTTACATTATAGTTTATGCAAAGAAACATAATTCTGATGTTGAAATTGGCGAAGAGGTATAAAATAAATATTATGCTCCAGGATTTGTAGAGCACTTACTTGAATAATGGATGCCGTACATAGCATTGTGGAGTGGGCTTGATTTAGATATTATCGATAAAAATATATCAAGAATAAGTAATGCATACATCAAAAGTGCTAGCTACTAATGTTTTGAAAGAAAAACTTTTTAAAGGAAACATGAAGTCGTGCCTTGGTGATGTTATACGTATATTGGATAATGACAGAAAAAATACACCTGGTTTGATAGAAATGGGTGTAAAAATTAAAGGCACTAAATCATCCAGCAAGAAAGCCAAGTACCCAGAAACTGGATCTGGCTTGGGATAAGACAACATCAGCAGATATGAAAATAACAAAAAAAAAGAAAGAAAAAGCACCGCACTTCAAAGTATCTACCATTAACTATAAAATTAATAAAATGTACGAAATGAAAGTAGATACATTAAAAAATGATTTACAGGAAAATGTCATCAATGAAATAGGCAACGGCGAATTGAATTCAATAAATTATGAACACGCTGATAAAATAATTGTAAATCAAGAAATAACTGAGTATGAAACAGCATGTACGATACCAAGAAAAAAAAAGATAAAAAAAAAAATAAGAAAAATCAGCAAGTTAATAAAAAAACTGCAAAAACAAATAAAAAATTTGATAAAGTTGCAGGTAATACCATTCACAATGAAACAATTATATTGTTGGAAGATGAAAAAATGGAAATCGATCATCTTCAAACAGTTTGCACAAAAAATAATGATACCGAAGGAAATCAAACAACACTCAATGAAGCTGTAAGTCAATATCCAATGGAGATTGAAGAAAATCAGCGATGCTTGACAATAATTGCTTCGAATTACCCATCGCTGCCAGAGAATATTTCGAAAAGTATCCGAATAAAGTTGTCAAAGATTTCCATTATTATTTCACCTCACGATCTTGTTATATAGTTTTCAGTAAATGTATCAGTAATAAAATTGTTCTAGCAAAAGCTTATGAATTAAGAGCCAGAGAATTCCATTCTCTTTGAAACAATAAATGGATAAATGGGTTGATCATAGATGCATATGTAGCTACACGTATAGATGGATGGCACGGTGTAACATACATACCAACAGACAGTATGTCGTTAATAGTAGGACAGAGCTGTAATAATGAAAGAGTATGTAACAGGCAATTGGAAAAGTTTGACTTCCCTATTTCAAAGTTGTTATTAATGCCATACCTACTACAAGGGTAGTGGCGATTATTTATTGCAAACATAGAAGAAGAGAAAATATGCGTAATGGCTCTGCTAAAACAAGGACATTCAACCGGATTGAAAATCCAATCCACTTTAAGTCTATTCCTACAAATGATAATTGAAATTCATTAAAGTAGAACCAATCTTAATTCACTTTAATGTTTTTTTATCCTGAAATTAATTTAACATATAATAATTAATTTCAGGATAGAAAAATATTAAAGGGGATTCAGATCGATTCCAATTTGATAAATTTAAATTGTCATTGTAACGTGTGCCTTTGAATCGAGCGCGAAAACAACCAATCCCGCTGGTAGCGCTCGTGAACCGTGTGTTCGGTCGGGCGAAATGCTCGTGAGGTCATCGTTGTGGCGTGTTGGTTGCGCGCTCTTGCCGACGGCTCGGTCAGTTTATCACAATTCGATCGGCGCTCGGCGGGAACGCATCCTCTCTACATCCGGTGCCGTTTTCCCTTCCTAGGACAAACACTTTTTGGTGCACAATCTCGGTATCGAGTGCGGCATTCTGTCCGGGAGGCTGTTCTTTCTGCGAACGAGACCACAAGTTACTTCGCGAGCGTCTCACTGGAGTCAACCGATTTGGAGTGCTTTGAAGAACTCGAACGGTGAGCCTGTCGGATAGAGTATCATCCCGTATGTATCCACGTCAGCACGGTGTGTGAAAGAGAGACAATACGGGACGACGTTGAGTCCTTCGCGTCATATAAATAAAAGTGTGAGGTGAGAAAATTTAACAGCGTATAGAGTAAAGTTAACTTATGAACTCATGCGATTGAAATAAGTTGAGTTATAGCGAAAATTAACAGTGTATAGAATAAATTTGATTTATAGACTCATGCGATGGAAAGTGTAACACGTCTCCGTTAGATCTGCGTGAAGATGCGTATTTAAATTAAGGAAATAGCGATGTTTAGATTGTAGCGATAGTGTAAAGTAAACAAACCTTGATATAATGTACGGAATAAGATGACAAAGTAATAGTGATAGATTTGTATCTGCTAAATTATTTCATGTACCGTCCCTTTCTATCCACTCATGCGAGATTGTATTCATATTGCGGAGCTATTTTCAAAGTCCGTAGTTGGATTTGAGAAAGTACAATCACATCATTTGTAGGATTCAGAAATAGACTCGAAGCGGATTGGATTTTCAATCCGGTTGAATGTCCTTGTTGTAGCAGGGGGATCCTTATGGAACATGTAGTGATGAAGATCGAGCTATACAAGCATTTAAGATTTCATTTATTACTCTAAGACTGGCTATAGTAAATTAAAAGGCAAAAATTGGCAAAAAATGGAGAATTGGAAACATTCCGCATCAGTCACTAGATGATGGTTATAGCTGCGGACCATATGTGTTGTACTATTTGCATTGTTTGGGATTCAACGAAAATTTTGATTCGACGATTGATCCTGATAAATACAGAGTAAAAGTAGCAAATGATTTGTGAAATATCGTGGCTACTTTGGGGGCGATACCAAAGCGCCTTGTTTTTTCGAATTTTTGAAATTCGCTGGCTTGTTTCAAATTCTTCCGACTGGAATGCGTCGCTTCCTTTGTCCTCTCGAATGTCGTTTTCCAAATCCACTGCTTTCGGTTTTACTAGTTATAGGAATTTCGTTTCGCAAATAATTAAACTCGTAGTTTAGGGAAAAAGCCGATCGACGGCATAAAAAATCCTTTTATTTTAAGAAGTTACATAGATTGAAATTTAATAAAATGAACAAATAGATATAGAAGAGTAAAGCTAGAACTTGAAAATAACTAAGTAGATAAAGAATTTCACGTAGGAAATTAGACGATTTAAAGCGAACAAAGAAAGGTGATAAGCTAAAAAACGCGAATGATGCCGCGATGAACAATGATCACGCACGCTCACACACGTACACGCTCAATTGACACTCACTCACTTTCGCACGTTTAACAATGAATTATCTCACTTCGACTGGTGCAAGTATACACGCCGTGCACAGAGGACGGCCTGATTTTGATGAAACGATTGGTGCAAGCATGCCGTGCACAGAAGACGGCAGGTCGCGAGGGAGCTCCGCACGCGGGACGAAGTAGTCGACTACTACCGGCTCGGCCGGAAGAGAACAACGTGCTCAGCGATAGCGTCGAAGTATTGCCGTACGGTGCTGCCACCGCGCTAGGTGTTGTGGGTCCTAGCACCCATTGCGCACACTCACACCAACATACAAACATGGCGCACGCAGGCGCAAATTTAAACATTTAACAATAAGAAACGACCCAAAAAAAGAAAAATTGAGAAAGTGATAGAACCATGTGAAACGTTCACATGCAAACTATGTAAACGATACAAAGTAATAAAAGAAATTATATCATGAAAGTTGTATAAATATTGATAGACATATCTACAAAAAAAAATTTATTTATAGAACTGAAGAGACGTTTCAATATTTAATATTATCTGAATTTCTTAATATAAGAAAAGCCAAATCCATAAACAGCACATTAGCGTTGAGTAAGTGTATTATTATTAAATTTTAAATTATTACATTTTCTGTAATCAACATATTACTAGATAGTATCATATATTAAGTTAGAAAACTTATTCTACAATGATTTAATTGAATTATATTTAGCTTATAACTTTTATCCTGCCGGGGTTGGAGATATCAATCCTTCCTGTAAAAATTCCCGAATTTGTACCATATATCATGTATTAACTATATAAAAAGTTCATATCACAAGTTAAGCCGATATATCGAAAACTCGGCAGGCTAAAAGTTAACGAAATATAAAACGCATTAGCATTTATGAAAACAGCAAACTAATACTATAGTTATTAAAGTGAATTTTATTTTGCTTTAACGCAAAAACACACGCATTAGCGTTCATAAAGTCAGCAGACTTATACTACAGTTATTAAACTGAATTTCATAGAACTTATAAGGCAGCCACATCATGATAAATTTCGTTACTATGATGTGCAGGTTTCAAGCCTTGAAAAATGCAGAGAGAAAGTCAAGCTACAATGCTAATTTTTTAACCCATTAAAGCCCACGCTAAGACTGGTTGAGATAGCGACAAACAAACTGTGCTATCTTTTGCATAAGTGAAAAATAAAATATACGTATTTTTTTTTATGTTATTTTCAATTGTTTATAACAAATTATTTAAACAAATTACAAAAAAATTCATAATTATCAAAATCTAAATGCGGGAATCGATTCTGGAGGTGAAATCAAGACGAAAACCTATATAACACTTTTTTGTCAGAATTCAATTTGTTAGTGTAACGTAGGAATAAACAATTGCATGTTGGGGAGAAAAAGTGACCATGTCAAGTCCCAAGCAAAATCTATCTGGAATAGCAAAAAATAAACTGTGCTATCCTTTGCATAAGTGAAAAATAAAATATATATATTTTTTCTTATGTCATTTGCAATTGTTTATAACAAATTATTTAAACAAATTACAAAAAAATTCATAATTTTCAAAATCTGAATGCGGAAATCGATTCGGGGGATAAAATTGAGATGAAAACCTATATAACACTTTTTTGTCAGAGTTCAATTTGATATCTTTATGTAGAAATAAACTATTGACAAATAAGTGTTTTCATTCTCACACATGGTATCTGGAATCATATCAGTATTTTTTACTGATAAATTTTGAGATCTTATACTGTAATTGGATAAGTTTATTTCATTTCGTAAATCCTTCCGTGTTAGAGATCACGTTTGAGTGGCGGGCTAACGGTTGAAAACATTTATACATTGGATCTATTCTTTGAAATAATAATTTTGGAAAACTTTTAGTTTTTATTTTGTTCTAAATTGGTAACGTTACTGATAATGCCGAGACGGAGAATTAGCGATCTACCAAATTTAGTTGAAGATTCTGATAGTGATGAAGGTCAACATATTGATATAGCATTCATTCCTAATGAATATGAAAGTTCAGATGGAGATTCGGACGGTGATCCAAATGAAGATACATTATCAAATGAATTACCATCAGGTTCTTACGAACATGTTAAAAGTACATACACAAGTACTCAGAAATTGTTGGAACCGAATCATAAGTACAGTTGGAAAAATGATGCTTTGAATGATATTTCTCCGCATGTCGAGAGCAACTTCAATATTTCACCTATTTCATCATTGCAATCCAAAAATGCTTTTGAGTTGTTTGAGGTTTTCTTTTCGAAATCAATGAAAAACCATATCATTGAAGCCACTTCTGAAAATCATTTTGATTTATGTATGGATGATCTAGAAAAATTTATTACAATCATAATGATTACTATCTTCAATTCTAGAAAAAGTATTCGTGATTACTGGTCAAAAAAGCGAATACTTCAGTGTCCAGTAATTGCGGAACTTATGTCTAGAAATAATTTCGTTGCCATAAAAAAGAACATACGATTCTATAAACTTCAAGAAACTGATCAAAATGATAAAGTCTGGAAGGTTAGAACTCTGTATGATATGTTTCGTGAGAATTGTATGCAATTTGGTTTCTTTGACTATAATTTATCAATAGATGAGATAATGGTAAAATACTTTGGTAGGTTTGGTATCAAGCAATGTATAAGGAATAAACCCATTAGATTTGGAATAAAAGAATGGGCAGTCTGTTCTTCTGATGGGTATATAAATGATCTTGATATTTACACTGGTAAATCAGGAATCGATGAACGAAATCCTTTAGTTGCCGTTGGTTTAGGGTCTAGAGTGGTGATAAAGTTACTTTCGAATTTATTAGAAAAAACACAGAGAGAAGAACTGAAAAAGTATCATATTTATTTTGACAACTTTTTCACAAACCCAGATCTTATGATTCATTTGAAAAAAAATGGTTTATCGGCGACAGGAACTGTTCGGCATAATCGTGTGAAAGTGAAAGTCGAAATGCCAAAAAAAGCTAAAAGAGGATACACTATTTCAATGCATGAAGTGAATTCAAAATTGAATTATATTACAGTTATGGACTCAAAGCCAGTATCGATTCTCTCTTCGAAATATGGAAATGAACCAAAAGTTGAAATGCAGAGATGGCAGGAATCATCGAAAAAATCTATTCTTTTTCCTCATTGTTTCTCTATGTATAATGAACACATGGGTGGCGTCGATCTACATGATCAACACTGTAATGCTTTGATGCCTACAATTCGAAGTAAGAAATGGACATGGTGCCTTGTATTACGGCTCATCCAAGCATCCTTAGCAAACGCTACAGTGATTTACAATAAGTTACATCCAGACGAAAGAAAAGGTTCCAAAGATATTGTTCAAGAAGTTTGTGAATATTATATTGACAAGTTATCTTCCAAACGTCCCCCCAAACGACAGAAACAGAGTGAAACTTCATCCCAAGAACACGTGATGAAACATGGGAGTCTTAGGAAATGTGGAATTTCAACATGTCGGACAAGAACGGAATGGTATTGTGAGAAATGTTCTATGCCTGTTTGCAAAAGTCATAAAGAAGGACATGGCAATGAACAATAATTCAATCCCACCGATTATATTTACAATAATTCATGCCAATATTGATGGATAAATACAATAATTAGCTTCATTTTATACGATTTTTTGAAACACTCTCAGGAGGCCGAATGTTTCTTCCTTCATTACAATAACTAATTGGCCTCTGACAGAAAAGTGTTATATAGGTTTTCGTCTAAACTTTACCCCCAGAATCGATTTCCGCATTCAGATTTTGAAAATTATAAATTTTTTTATAATTTGTTTAAATAGTTTGTTATAAACAATTGCAAATGACATAAGAAAAAATATATATATTTTATTTTTCACTTATGCAAAGGATAGCACAGTTTATTTTTTGCTATTCCAGATAGATTTTGCTTGGGACTTGACATGGTCACTTTTTCTCCCCAACATGCAATTGTTTATTCCTACGTTACACTAACAAATTGAATTCTGACAAAAAAGTGTTATATAGGTTTTCGTCTTGATTTCACCTCCAGAATCGATTCCCGCATTTAGATTTTGATAATTATGAATTTTTTTGTAATTTGTTTAAATAATTTGTTATAAACAATTGAAAATAACATAAAAAAAAATACGTATATTTTATTTTTCACTTATGCAAAAGATAGCACAGTTTGTTTGTCGCTATCTCAACCAGTCTTAGCGTGGGCTTTAATGGGTTAATATACACGAACCTACGATATGAACTTGTTAATTTTGCGATATTTCACACGATGTAAGGCTGGACGGACGTAAAATAAGATAAAACTTAAAATTAACTGGCAGGATTATTTGATGTCTGAAGTTCGCTACGTTCAATTGCAACGAAAAAAAAATTTGTTCAAAAATAATCAGTAACGTTTTCAATCGATGATTATAGCTGTAATGATATAAAACCACAATACAAAGATATAAATAGAAAACAACCACAAATAACTACCCCTAAAAAATCATTCATATTTCGCTGTATGGCAGTACCGTATAGGTAACCATTACGTTGTGATACAAGCTATTTACGTATATTTTCTTATGGGAAACACAAAGTAATAAAAACAATTATGATATGTTCCCTCAAGATCTTTTTTCCCATCCCTGAAAACCAAAACATGGCCCATATAGAGGCTACCAAATGTCAAGACAGATTAAACACTGTTTTGATATTTTTATTCGATAAATATAAAAAATATTGAAGAACATGCTTAACTGAACCCACGTTGGCTTTGCTAACGCCCGGAAACAACTTCCCTCCCTACAGGGGATGAAAACTGTGCGTATTTCATCGATGTTAATAGTTATTTAAAATTTAAATAATTCTTTGCTAGTTTTATTTGTACTATAATTATGTAGTATCCAAGATTATGCTAGTATGAACTTACATTGTCTTTGCCGATACTCGGAAAAGTCCACTTTCCTCTTTACGCGTGGTGAATAGCTCGTCTTTCTCGAAATCGTCTGTTTTAATTATTTAAATATATTTTGCTATTTTTATTTAATATTAACATCATTAATATGACAGACAGTACTTATATATATATATAGATTCGTTACTTTTTGGACACCCTGTGTGTGTATATATATACAGGGTGTCCAAAAAATAACGAATCAAGGAAATAACTTTCCAGGTAGCAAAGCTTTTGCGAAGCTCAAGGTCGTTTTAGGACTAACTTTCGACGAGAAATTCGATGGTGACCTTGGATTTGACCTTCAACCTTAATGTCAAGGTCATTTGGAGGTCAGCTTTTTTTTTTTTAAATGGAAACCTCTATTTTCGACACTGTTAATCGAAAGAGCCGAAAATTTTACGTCCAAACATGCACTCAGGTCATGTGTGAGGTATGACCTTGAGCTTAACCTCAAGATCATTTAGCCTCATCAAGGTATGGGTCCATGTCACGCTCTACCACTCAGGCTTGGGTTTTTGCGACGAAGCTCAAGGTCGTTCTAGGACTAACTTTCGACGAGGAATTCGATGGTGACCTTGGATTTGACCTTCGACCTTAATGTCAAGGTCATTTGGAGGTCAATTTTTTTTTTAAATGGAAATCTCTACTTTTAACACCAATTTTATTATTACATTTAGCGTCACCCAGGAACAACGGCGTGGACGTAGTAATATCTGTTCCCTTTGGGGTGCTTGTTTTACGAAAGTTCTAAGTTGTTAAATGTTCAAATTATTTACCGTATAATTCCTGTTCTCACTAACATAAATTCTATTATCTTAAACTTTAAAATAATATTTAAAATAATAACGCTAAATGTAATAATAAAATTGGTGTTAAAAGTAGGGGTTTCCATTTTAAAAAAAAGTTGACCTCCAAATGACCTTGACATTAAGGTTGAAGGTCAAATCCAAGGTCACCATCGAATTCCTCGTCGAAAGTTAGTCCTAGAACGACATTGAGCTTCGTCGCAAAAACCCAAGCCTGAGTAGTAGAGCGTGGCATCGACCCATACCTTGATGAGGCTAAATGGCCTTGAGGTTAAGCTCAAGGTCATACCTCACTCATGACCTGAGTGCATGTTTGGACATAAAATTTTCCGCTCTTTCGATTAACAGTGTCGAAAATAGGGGTTTCCATTTAAAAAAAGAAGTTAACCTCCAAATGACCTTGGACCTTCGCAAAAGCTTTGCTACCTGGAAAGTTATTTCCTTGATTCGTTACTTTATGGACACCCAGTATATATATTGGAATCGGTCACTTTGGCGAGAATTTTTCGCAGTATTGGTCAGTTCGAGGAGATCTTTGGCAGTTCGACGTACTCCTCAAAGTGACATTACGGAATAGGTTAGTTTGGGGAGAATCCTTGAATTGCTATAGGTAGTTTAGAGAGTTTGTTAGTACTACATTTTAATTAAAGTAAAATCAAATATCAACGATTTCAATAGAATGTCTTATAAAAACCGAATGTTTTATGACGTGCGCAAATAAATTTATGATTACAATGACCGTAACAATCAACTATTTTTCATATGGCTAGAATTACTAAACAAGAATATAATATTATATGAACGGTATGGAACTTCATAGAAATACAATTACAAAAAAAAAGATGAAAAAAATAGGATTAGTCACTTCATCAACAATGATCAACATTAAATATCAGTATGAAAATAATTTTTACGATTTAACTGATTGATCTAAGATCCATTGCGACAGTGTAAAGGTTAGGGCCAATTTGCTATAACACCGTATCAAATGAAGTTAAGTACGAGTAGTTTGTAATGATCCGAACCTCCGTCAAGAGTTAAGAGTTTAAACACATACGCCCGACTGCAATAACCTCGCGTGCATTCGCGCATACCGACACTGCGAATTAGAGTACCTTCTGACGCGAAAAGTAAAATTAAATAAACATCATAGGTAAAGGAACTCTCAAGCTCTTTACAACCTTTTCACCTATGATATTATTTGCTTGATGTGAATGACAAATTAGAACATTACGTGCTCTAATAATATATAAATTTGCGAACGATATAAATTATTATTTACGATAATGCATAAATGACAACGTGAATAGTTGATAACTATTGAAAAATATAATTAGCAACAAAACGTAGCGTTATGCGAGTAATTTTGCACAAATGTCTTGAACCGAGTAAATGTGATCAACTTGAATGAGCGATAAACAAACGTATCGTAATTTAAATAACGAATAGTGATATACGCTCCATACAAGAGTTGAATAAATCTAAGCAGAAAATAAAAATACAATAAACTAAACGATAGGCTATTTACTCATTAATTTGTTTTCAATCAAATAAATCAGAAATTATTTACCTTATCTTCAAAAAATTAACGTAATTTACAAATAACAATAAATCAATTTGACTGAAAAACTAACTATTATGAGATAAACGAAACCTTAATAAATTACTAACGAATAGTAATCATTCAAATTGTATGTGAATGATTACCTATTTTATAATTTATAACTTGGGAATGTTGTCAGATACATGTATCTGATGATTTCATATGGATGAGACATATTAATCATAAAAACATAAGATGGTATCACCGCTTTAGTACATGAGACATAAGATTATTTAAATTGTAAGAATGCACTGACAATACATTAGAAAGAATAGTTTGGTCTTGTTTGAGAGCATTTCTCATGATTCAGAACCAAGTCTTGGTAGTAGCAAAATCTATTACCAAACGCCACCTGAAACTTGCTTCAGAGCTTACTTCTGCTTTTCTAGGTGATGCAGATGAAATTCATACGAATTGACAATTTTATCTATCTCAAGGCTTATCATGGGCTGGAAAAGGATTTTACGAACCATTGACTACAGGTACTTTTTTATAAACTCTAAGTTCGTGTCGTGATAATCCGGTGTTGCTCATATCTGCCGCGATCAAATCAAAATTAGAACGATTGATATCATTTTCCGCTTTAATAAATCATAAAACACATCACCACTCTGATTTAGGAGACATAAATATATTTACATCGTAAAATGTAACTGTGACACTACCTCATCAGTGTCCGGGAATTCCGGTAGTATCTATGAGAGAGAACCGTATGGTGTTGTTCGCGTTATCTCAAGGCTTATCATGACCTGAATAAAAGATTTTACGATGCATTCACTACAGGTATTAGTTATGTTAATAACTTTAAGTTCGTGTCGTGATAATCCGGTATGACTCATATATGCCGTGTAAAACTCTAATTTAGAATTATTGATATCATTTTCCGCTGTGAAAAATCAGAAATCACATCACCACTCTGGTGTAGAAAACATAGCATTATTTATTTGTAGACATTCACTATGATACTGCCTCAACATTGTATCCGGAAATTCCGGTAGTATGTATCAGAGAGAACAGTTAGGACTTGTTTGAGCGCATTACTTATGATTCAGAACCAGCCCTTAGTACTAGCAAAATGTATTACCTAACGACACCGGAAACTTGCTTCCAAGCTTACTCCTGCTTTTCTAGGTGATGCACATGAATTTCGTACGGATCGACAATTATATCTATCTCAAGGCTTATCATCAGCTGGAAAAATATTTTACGAAGCATTCACTACAGGTATTGGTTTTTTTATAAACTCTAAGTTCGTGTCGTGATAATCCGGTGTTGCTCATATTTGCCGCGATCAAATAAAAATTAGAACGATTGATATCATATTATTGATATATTGATAGCAAAATTTATTACGAAACTGCACCTGAAACTTGCTTTCGAGCATTCCTCCTTTTATAATTTTTTTATCACATTTTAGGACGAATTGACACATCTCAAGACTACTCATGAGATATAAATGATCTTATTAGCTGTCTGCTAGAAGTACTGTATTTTAGCATGTCTGAGTCTCGTCATGATAATCCGGTTTTGGGGTCATGTTTGTATTTTTTTATTTTTATATTCAAAAGTATATAATAAATTAATCAAATTTTCAATATATTTCTAAACAGCTAGTCATTTTTTTTCCTCTTAGTAACATTTGTAGATGCCGTATTTCCATTATTTTGTATAGTTTTTCTGTAGAGTCTGCAATTCGAATAGTTTTTTTATCAGATCTTAATTTGTGGCTTTCTCAATGCAAGTTATGCACTCAATTCCAACTTTTCGAGTCATAATTGTAGGCATTATAAAAATAGAGAAATTTTTTCATTTAAATCACTTAATATAATGGAATTGAAATCGTCGTTAATTATTTTTATAGTTGCTGCTTCAAAAATTATATTATTATTTTATTCAAAAATTAGATGTCGTTATATTAACAATTTTCTTTCATTTCTAGCTAGAGATATGCATAATTGATTTTACGGATTTCGGTCGTGAATAGAAAATATTCTTAATACTAATTTCATACTTTTAGATTCAATAATTTTCAAATGGTTTTCTCATTGCGAATGTAGCCAATTGTTCACATTATATACCTTTGTGCCTGCGCAGATCGCAATGAATATTTTGAATAGATACCTAATGATTATTTTTATACATGGATCAGAGAATGTTCTATTTTATTATGCTTAGATATTGATGTATTCCCTCATTTTAGTTTATATGTTGTAATTGTTAAAGGATTCTGTAGAATTGACCTGCCTTAAAACTTAGAAGTACAATTAGTTTGTTTATTCTAGCCATGATCAATATTTTATATTCATTACGTAAATTATTTTTTTGCTGTTTTTAAAGATGTAATAATTACGCACGAAGTATTTCTTCATCGTTATCCATAACTCAAGATTTATTTAATCTAGTGTTTCTTTTTGTTATTACTAAATGTCTTTAATTTCAGATCATTGGGCCCAGCGTTGTCGCTGGAAAAGGGTCTCTAAAAATTATTTCACTATGTAGCAGCAGTTTAATTCGTGATTTCAGTTCTAGAATTTTTGTTCGATTTTTAAATGATGATTCGTTGGAATAATGATATAGATAAACCTTTGCTCTTGTTAAATATAAATGCATACATAATAGCTTTTATTCAATTATTTGCTACGTATTCTCAAATTCGATTTATTTTATGCAAAAAGTAAGCGTTTTTATTTATGATAATGTAGTATAATACTGAGGTTTAATAAGAAAAAGGTAATTAAAATTATAATTATACAAAATGTAAAAATAATGTTTTGTTGTATTTCATTTTTAGAAACATTTAATGTAAAATAGATGTCATACAAAATACGACATTAAAGGTGAAATCCGAATAAAAGCTTAAATTAAAGAAAATAGGAAAGGATTCATTTACACATATGGAAAATATAAAAGCCATTATTTATTAGATACGTTAAAGCAAGTGGTATTACGTCTGTAAAACATCTAACATTATTATTAAAAATAAAAATCATTTTAACTGTTACATTTTATCAACAAACACGACTATAAACATGTACTCGTATATAAGATAAATTTTTTACAAGCATTAAGTTTTTTTATGAAATTTGAATTGTACATTTCATTCATTGAAAAACTTTAAGATATAACAAGCATCATTATAATATAAAACACATTAATGATTATTTTTTCGCAAACAACAAATAAAACTTGATTTTCATAGAGAACTGAGAGTTTTGAATTCTCTAGAGGAATGCATTTTATTTTTTTTAATGATATTAAGTATTAATATCCAAAGTAATCTTGATGTAATTTTTATTTACGTAATAACTACAGTTAAATTAACTAATAGAATTATTTGTTACTGGCACACACTCAGTCATAGAAAAAAATCTCAAAATAGTTTTCTGGAATTGCAAAAGTATATCAAAAAGAACAGAAGAAATACCCATTATACTTGCAGACTTGGACATTCTCATCTGCGTCGAAAGCTGGCTTACAGATCATAAACGACCTCTGCACTTCAACGGATTCAAGACTTTCAGAAAGGACCGCACGCACAAAGGAGGTGGAGGAACTGTTATGTTTATAAAAAACAACCTTTCGTATTTTGAACTAACAAAACTTCAATCCCCCGACATTACGGTTGAACTTGCAGGCATCCAAAACACTAATGTACACCCAAAAATAGACGTCATAGCGTGTTATAGAGCCCCAGGTATTGTTCTTGCACAATCTCAATGGAATAAAATATTTGATAATATAAACTCGAATAATAACATCATTTTAGTCGGCGACTTTAACGCCCATCATCAGGACTGGAATTGCAAAAAAACGACGATAACGGAGAGATAGACTACATAAAACTTACTCTCAATCCAACACTTTTTTACATAATCCTTACTCAATCACGTACATTAAAAAATACCAAGACTACACCTCTAACCTCGACTTGGTTTTTTCAACTTTAAACCTCTCTGGGCAAATCAATGTTTTTGTGCATGACGAAACGTGGGGCTCTGATCATTTCCCGATATTTATTGAAATCAGTCTTAAAAAAAACATATATCGTAAAAAATCTTTTAAAATTAAATCTGTTCGTACCGACTGGTTAAAGTTCGAATCCCTTCTCAATAAAAATTACAACGACTTTCTATCACTTGATTATGAAAATCGTAATGCCTGCGTTAAATACGAAACTTTTATGAATACTGTCCGAGAAACTCTTAAAACAAGTACTCCGTTAAAAAAAGACGTTCATAATAGAATACATAGAAATCCAGTTTCATGGTGGGATTCTGAGTGCGACAAGGCTAAACGGCTTCGTAGAGCAGCTTTCAAAAAATGGCGCTTTTCTAAAAAAATAGAAGACTTAATTGAATACAAAAAAGCCAAAGCTATAACTTGTCGTACACTTAAACGAAAAAAGGCTGAAAAATTTTTTAAATTTGCTGAAAGTGTTGACCTACGTACCAATCCTAGCTATGTTTGGAATACTACTAAAATCCTTAAAATAAATGGGTCACGATAAAGCCATGTCACACTTCACAAAACCATCAACATGAATGTAATGTTAACGAAGCGCTAAATAACATAAGCCCTCCTTGGTGTCGCACTGATCCCGGCTCGATTCCTCCTTGCAGTGAAAACGATTTTCTCAGTTCAAGCTTCAATTTCACAGAATTTAACATTGCCCTTAATTCAAAAAGAAGTCATTCCTCCTGTGGGATGGACGGTATCGACTACGAAACTTTACAACATTTACCTATCAAATATAAGCTAATATTATTAGACATATTCAACGAAATGTATAAATATAATTCGTACCCAACGGATTGGAAAAAATCGTTTGTTCACTTTATACCTAAAGCCAACGGTAAAAAAGTCAGGCCTATAGCTTTAACATCTTGCTCATGCAAGCTATTTGAAACAATGTTAAAGAACAAACTACAATGGTGGGTAGAAAAGCACAACATTCTGCCGAAAAACCAAACTGGGTTCAGAAAAGGACAATCTACCGTTGATAACCTCCTTAACCTAACTCTAAATGTAGAAGATGCGTTTAGCGAAAGAAAAGATGTACTTGCTACTTTTCTCGATATTAACGGTGCGTTTGATAATGTGATTATCGATATTCTTCTCCGAGAACTCTCAACCATAGGCTGTCCTGCTGAACTTGTAAAGTTTGTCAATTTCATTGCCTCTGACAGAGAAATTTACACTGAATCAACTGGCTACAACCCGAACCCGAGAATCGTTAATAAGGGAGTCGCCCAAGGAGGGGTGCTCAGTCCGTTAATGTTCTGCATATACATAGCCAGAATAGCAAGTAAAGTGCCGAAAAGCGTTACAGTCGCCAAATTTGCCGATGATATTGCTGTATACTGCAAAAGGCCTCCCCTCGAGTCTTGCAAAAAGTTGATTAATAAGTCTGTCGACATCATCTATAAAAATTTACGCGATCTTGGTCTAGATCTTTCACCCGACAAAATTATACTTATGCATTTTAATAACAAACATATCAAACCAGGCCAAACCGAAATAAAAATAAAAGATACCACTATCAAATCTTCAGAGTATACTCGGTTTCTCGGTATAACTTTAGATTACCGACTAACATTTAAAAATCATATAGAACAAATTCACAAGAAGACATCAATGGCCATGAATATTATCAATTTTTTGCGAGGCACTTGGTGGGGAGCTCAGCCTAACACTTTATTAACTCTGTACAAAAGCTTTGTTCGCTCTATTATTGACTATGGGTGCTTCGTATACTATCCAACACAAGTTGAACTCACTCAGAAATTAGAGAAAATTCAGTATTCAGCAATCAGACTATCTCTAGGTTATAGAATCAGTACACCAACGAACATTTTGCTCTCTGAATCAAAATTAGTTACAATCAAAAATAGAACCAAATACCTTTGCCGCAACTATCTACACAAGATTTTGTCAAATAAAAGCCTGTTGGTTCACGACAAAATTAAATATATTCACAAGCACATCAATAACCCAAAAAACAAACGCAAGTTTCGTGAGCGACTTATAATAAAATGTATCCAAGACCTTCTCACAAACGACAACAAAATTTTCTCAGGCATCCACTACGGTATGTACGAAGTGGACTATTCCACACTCATCGGCGATCTCGACATCAACATCAATCTTGGTGAAACTGTAAGTAATTCAAAAGATCCCAACGTCGAGCTTGCTAAGTTGAAAAACGAACATAAACCTTACTTCATATTTACTGATGGAAGTAAGTCAGAGAATTCTACCTCAGTAGGCTGCGCTTGTATCTGCGAAGACCTGAATATCGAAATAGTCAAAAGCATCGATAAAAGAGCATCCATATTTACAGCCGAATGCATCGCTTTACTAGAAGCAACTAAACTAGCTTTACGCTATCCTAACAGAGATGCGTACATCTTTACTGATTCTCTCAGTGCATTATTATCTCTTTCAAACGTCAAATTCTGTATTAAAACTAATCCGTACATTCTTGAAATACGCAGAAAAGCTCTGGACTTCAAACAAAAAAGTCCTAATAATTCGGTTCTTAAATTTTTGTGGATTCGATCGCACACTGGAATTGACGGCAACGAAAAAGCCGACATGGCGGCTAAAACTGTCTCTATGTGCACTCCCCATAACCTCACGAAAATTCCCTATTCTGATCTGCGCCAACTTTTCAAGATAGAATCAATAGCTAATACTCGTGAACTTATATGTACTGAGGGAATCAACAAAGGTGTAAACTATTTTCAACATTACCACAATGAAAAAGACAAACCATGGTTTGCTCATTGTAATCTTCCTCGCGCATTAATCACAACCATCAACCGCTGCAGATCGGGACATTACAATCTTGCACATTCTTTAGGACGAATCGGTCTGAAAAATTCTTCTGATTGTGAATGCGGTTGCCCTATGCAAGACCTCGATCATATTCTTTGGCAATGCCCAACTTATGATCAACAACGCTTAAAATTTGTAAATGATCTGATAAAACAAAAAATGTTCCTTCCAATGTACAGCACAACTCTTTTAGCCAACCCGACAGCCGAAATCTGTACTAGCGTTTATAACTTCCCCTTCGAACTGTAAATTAAAAATTTAAAGCACAATTGATAATGTAACCTATTGTAACGTTAAAGACACTAACAGGTGAACACTGTGAAATGTTATAACATTCTGTATATTTTTATAGCATAATAACCTCGTAATGGGGTACTAACTGCTTAAATAAATAAAAAAAAAAAAAAAAACCCCTAAGCAGGTTAACTCACCTAGCCCTGGGTAGAGCGAGTTTCATCAGCTGCTTTTCTATAGGAAAATAAAGATCATAACCAGAGAAAGGTCAACAAAATTTTACTTTGTAATAAAACTTTTGTATAAAAAATGAGTTAAAACCTGTAAATTTCATAGAAATAAATAAAACCGCAGCCAACTCGTTGGAAGTAAGCTTCTTCAAATAAAATGTTCATTCGCAAGCTTTTTTTTGTAACAACGACTATACTTTTCTTGTATTATCTTTGTATTTTTTTTAAGGTTTAAAAAGTTGAAAAAAATCTTTTGACCTCAAATATTTTGAGAATAACAGTAACTGTGATTTGAAATTACTTTTTGAAGAACCGTCGACATTAGCGTGACCTAATGTGCACCGCGTGGAGGTTATCGATCGGATTTTGCACATCATTTGGCCATGAAAAGGGCCGTTTGGAATTTTAAAAGATTTTTTATAGTAAGTGGAGTTCGTTTAAATATCATAAAATTAGTGAAGACAAAAGTAACACGAAACAATAAAAAATGTACTATTATTTAAAATATAAAATATTCATAATAAAATTACTATTATTATTTTAATATTTATGTGGAATTAACGTATTGCTTACAATAGTGTGGTTTATCGACATTGTCAAGAGCAAAAAAGTGGTTTATACAAAGACATTTGGTGCACCATGCACATGCGACAATCCCAAATAGCATACAAAAGTGGCATTTAACATCAGTATGTTGAAAACAATACTGAACAGGGGTTTGCCAACTATTTGGTTTTTCAAGTACGTAACCACTTTTGTACCATCCATATTTGAACATGTTTGTAAATCGTGGTGAAGAAAACTGGTTATGCGTAAGAGATTGTAATTTTAAAATGTTATTACGTAAATGTAAGTTAATGCTAAAATTGTACAACATAACTATATCTGAAAAGTTTTTTACATAATTTTTCCAAGGTCTAAATCCATAGACATCTAAAGGCTGTATCATTCCCGTCGTTCCAGCAGGTATAGTTTTAATTTGAATATTTTTCATACCTGTATCCAATTTTTCAAACACCTTTTCATTTTGTCCAGTCCAAGAATCTAAAATTAACAAACTATCCGTATCAGCTGCAAGTAAAAAAACGTTTTTAAACCATTCAGTTACAATATCAGATGTTAGTTTTCCTGATTTTGAAGGTAAAACATAAATATTATCTGCTTTATAAATAGTAGATTGTACCAATGGTCCAAATTTACCATCAGGTTCTTTTAAAACTATTAACAAAGGTGAGTGTAGTTTTCCATCTGCTGAAACGATTGGCTGAATTGTATAACTATGTGTTAAAGAATTTATCGACTGTGCTAGACATTCTACTTTTTGGGTGCCTATGATTGATAAAGTACGGCCAGCGTGAACCTCTAGATTAAACCCTGATTGGTCAGAATTATAAATATTTTTTTTACCTCTTGCTTCCACTTCTGACCATACCTCGTCTACAAATTCAGAAGCTGCTTGTTTCAATTCGTATTGATTTGTCAACTGTGCAGTAGTAACAAACTTATTAATTTTTCTTGAAACTATTCCATGTTTCACTTTAAAATTATGCACCCATTTTGGCGACGCTTTAAAATATCTTGAAGCTAATTGTACACTTTCTTTTGCCAATAACCCCCCATCTTTTTAAATCGATATCATGAACAGGTAAACGATTTTCAGTAGCATTATTGAATTGCTGTAAAACGTATTTTGAAATATTGCGTAACTTTTCTAATCTGGATCCTCCTTCTTCTATTTCTTTTTCCCATCTGTACAGCATTCTCTCATGTTTTACCATCTTAAAATTTTTCTTTACTGAATCCAAACTTCTCCTTTTTTTAGTACTACTTTTACGCCAAAAAGTAACTGCTCGTTGTTTATAATCCAAATCGACATCCTCTGATTGGTCAGAAATTTCTTTTTCTTCATAGTCATCGAAATCTTCTTCTACTTCATCTTCCACGCTTATAGCATTAGCTTCTACGCTATCATCATAGTAACATAAAGTTTCGTAATTTTCAAAAAAAATTTTAGTATTCGATGAAAGTTTTATTAGGTCTGTTAAATACGAAGCAAAAGATCGTTCTTCATCTGTTATTTGACTTTGGATATCCCTACAAAAAAAGTTTGTACGAATTTTGTATGAATTTTATATGAAAATTTATGTAAAATTCATGCAAAATCAGCATGAAATTTGTACAAAATTCATGCAAAATCAGTGCGAAATCAGTACCCGCATTGTCCGAATTTTATATATGAAATTTGCATGAATTTCGTATGAATTTTGTGTTAATTTCGCATAAAGTTTGCACAAATTTTGATATACAATGCACGTTCTATTTTTGTTATATTTATATCGAATTGATCGTATATCAAGTACATTAAACTGAAATGACACTTAATATTCTGGTTGAAAATAAAAAATTTTATTTTTATTATTGTATACATGTTATACAATTCAAATATATAATATAAAAGAATACAAATGTTTCTATTATGGTACGCAGCCCATCAAATGTTCGTAGATTATCTTATCTCTCTAAGATAAGGAATCAATATGCTTCTAATAACTCTATTTAAATTAAATTTTTTCGTACCAGCGGGCGGGAAATGCAAGTTTGCACTTCCCGGCCACCCTGGCAAGAAAAATCGTATACACGCCACGGGAAGTAAAAGGGAAAGACGATAACTCGCGTAAATTGACATCCGAGCCGAAGCCGAGGGTGGCAAACGCGAGCTATGGCCTTTCCCATTTTTTACTCCCTAGGCATGTAATATACTATTAGTATTTTAATATTTGAGCTTTGCAAATTTGTCAATATTTTAACATATTAGGTACTGCACTAATGTATTGGGAATGATCAATACCCAATACCGTATCAATACAAACTGCAATGTGAGAAATATCATTCGTATTTATATCAATAACCTCGTTGCTTATTTTGACAATCTTTTTTACTCTTGTACAATTTTTAAAGACATTTTCTGTTTCAATAAATTTACACAACGTGTATTCTTTTTCTTCATATTCGTCAACTATAAATTCAACAATACTAATAAACATTCCATCCTTTGTTTGAGCGAAAGAATTATTTGAACGCAAACATTTTTTTTTATTTGACGTAAATAAACATTGATCTCTAACTAATCTATCATATGATCGTGTGTGATTTTTTGTAAGATTGTGCAAGAGAATCCATTTGTTATCAGTAGGTCGAGGCTTGCCAAAGTATCGATTTTTTAATATTTTAACTGACTTTGCAGTACATCTATTTTTCAACCGATGACAAAATTTAATGACCGGCGATTCTTTCTGATTTTCCATTACATGTTTTTCTAAAGTAGCTGCGCTATCTTTGTACTCGATACTTCGGCAAATTTGATGTAACACTCCTTTAGCCCCCTTCACCATACGAACAATCTTTCCATTGCCTGATTCGAATGGATAACCATTATGCACAGAAGTAGGTCCCCAATTTTTTACACTATCAGTCATATGCAAAAGTTGGTGTACGTTATAAGTCATGGCTTTTTTTGAATAATTTTTTTCAGTAAGTGAAACAAAATTGTTACATGAATCAGACATTTTTTCCAAGTCATTTAACGTTATAACTTTACTTTTCATAATATGGGTGGTTTCAACTATGAATTCCCAATGTTCTCGGTATATTTCAAAATTAGGGATTGTTTTCAATATTGGTAAACTAGTATAAAGTAACCAATTTTCATGTTGCCGACCATTCCAATGCTTTCTTTCCGATAATGGGCGGGTCAATCGACCTATCTGTTCTGGAACTTGTGTGTTTTTTAACATTTTGTCAATACTTCCTATGTGTTGTTTTAGTGAATAAGGCTGACGACATGTGTCCCATTGATTCAAATATTGTTTATCAATTCCTAATGGAATGACGTGCAATTCATCTGGCACAAAGCCATCAACAATATCATAACAGTCAAGGTCGATGAGGGGAGATTTCTTTTTTACGCCTCGGACCGGTACCAAAGAAGTAAATTTTTTATTTATGTCTTTTAAAGTTTCAATGTGAGTTCGCTTTTCTGGCACGTAATCTAAGAGTGGGTACTTAATAACTTTTTTTATTTTTTGCTTAACTGGTACACCCGGATGATAGCACCAATTGCAACCAAATTTGCCATTAAATTGTGTAAATCCTTGCATTGGAGGGCGGGCAACTGAGTCATCGCAAGAACAAATGGGAAATAGTCTGACGTGTTTAACATTACCATTAATTGTGCATGGGATACCGTTTAGATTAATGCTGTGAATTTTTTCAACAAATCTACCGAGTAAGATATCCATATCGGGTTTACTTTCACCGTACCACAGTGCACACGTAATGGTTTCATCAAATCTTACGTTTTGAGGTAATTCGTTCAGTACCAGTTGAATAGGCCATATCGAGTAATTTGAACTTTTAAAAATTGGTGAACCATCACTGTTGAATATACCAGTAACATAGGAATCTTTGTACTCGCTTGGTAAAGATCTAATAAATTTCTTATATTTCAAACCGTTGTATATGTCTTCGAAAGTGTGTGGTACTTTTTGATTCTGATTCGCATTCAATACAGTTGCATAGTATTTTTCGTTTGCTTCTAATAATTCTTTAACTCGTTTTTCTATATTTTGAATTGTAAAGAAATTCACTTCGTTGCCTATAACTTCGACATTACTACGACAGCTTTCACAAAAAACTGTACGCTCAGATGGATGAAATTTGCGAAGATAAATTTTACATTTAAGGCATACTGCGTGAAACTCAGAACTGTTGTTGGATCTCAAAACTTTATCTAACTTATAACGCGTATTAGGGACCACGTCATGACTCATGAATCTATTTATCATTTGACATAGTTTTTCGTCCGCAATACAAGGGAGTTCAAAAGCGGAAATAAATTTAGTTATGGCAAGTAACATTTCGCCTTCACTGACGACAATGCGAGCTGTTGGGACCTTGTCTAAATCGCCATTACTTAGTTTTCTCTGCAATTCAGAAAAATCACTTTCTCCTACTCCTGTCCAAAAATCGTCCTCGTCTTCAGAATCATAATATTCATCATCGAGACCGTTGTCGAGATCAAATGGAGACGAAGTCTGGAATGTGCAAACGATGAATATTTTCAATTTAATAAATCGCAAAAATTAATCCTCTTTGAAAATTATTTAGCAACATATTATAATGCTCAATTTATTTGTTTAAACACAGATGTTATCTAAAAGATGCATGTATTATTATTTTTGTGATTTGAAATTTAATTTGAATGTATTTATAAAATTTATTTTTTGTGCAACCACAAATGTTAAAAATGAGCCTCACTTTTATAATTTCTAAAACAGTAAATAGTTTGTCATGAACATTTAGCGGTTCAACTTTAAAATCTAGCAGCACTTACGGGGAACCCAAGCCGAATATCCATATCAAGAGGTTCCTCGTAGTCCTCAATAGCATATTCGTCGTCATCAGAATCAAGAGCAACCGATTCAGAATGTGATGCATGTTGAAAAATATCAGTAGATAAATCAATTGGAACTTCTTTAGAAACATCGGAAACATCATGGTTCTGATTTTGTGTGCTTGGAAACTGCTCACGAGTTTTAAATTGTAAAGTTGAGTGCTGCTCGTTAGCAACATAGGCTTCGCGACATATCTTTCTCGGACGTTGACCATTTATTAAATTGTAAAAAATCTGAAAAGAACATACAAATTATAAATTGTGAACTTTTTCTGTATATATGATACTGGCTTCGATTTTAGAATTACATAGTCACTGCTGATGTTATTTTCATGTAAATAAAAATAATTGTACAGCAGGTGATCGTATTATGTGATTACATATCCCAGAATTAATTTATTATTACACCCTCGACATAGATAACAGTAGCTAAATTGGATAAATGAAATAAAGTAACGCCCGAATAAAAGATTACACTACGGCGGCGCTGAGTGCTTTTTATCGCGCGTCATTCATCGAGCTTTTTTATCTCCATGCGCGCGCGAAAAGAGTCATTGGCAAGTATAGTTAATAATGTTAAAATATCAAACCTCTTCGTCATTCCTCATTGACTCATTATCCCTTTCCAATTTCCTTTTTTTTCTAGAATGCTTGGTTTGACGAGGGATACTCATGCACTCTATTTCCAGATATTTCTTGTATTTTTTCTTTGGTTTTGTTGACATTTTGTGAAAGTGGTTATTCAGTGACTTCGCTTTTTATCGTGATCAAATAAGCTTTCTAAAATTTTGAGTCTCAGATAGTAATGACAAATTACCAATTTCAATCATATTTTAAAATATAATAAAAAAGTGTAGCATAATAAACTGTTTTTATAAAAATGAATTTTAAATTCTTCGTAATGAAAAAGCGCGCAGCTGACGTTTGTGTACATAACAACCGAATGTCAATAAATGAAAAGTTGGCGATAAAGTTCCTAACCAAATAGGTTAGTAAATGAAAAAAGTAATTCTAGTAATTGCAAATGATCTAATACTACATATGAAATTGCTACGCTGTCTGTTAACATTGATTAGTAGGTGAATTAAAATGTCATCAACTTTTGATGGGCGTCTTTACGCTCTGGTCTTTATAACGGAAGACGAGCAGTTTGAAGTAGTGGAAGGATCCAGGATCAAAAAGTTCAAACCAAAACATGAACAAGATTTCATAAAATATGGTGTATACTTTTGCAAAGAGACTGCCTCCAACAAATATTTTGAAGTTTTACTTTTTGAGCTTGGAGGTATTGATTTATCTCGTTTTTATCGTGTTTAGAGTATTTAGGTATTCACGTTCGTTAGGCCGTGCACATACGCAAGAGCGATCAGCGACGAGCGATGAGCGCGACTAGGGATGTTCGGAGACAAAGTGGTTGATTGCTGATCGCGGTTTTGCATGACTGAAGAAGTTTGAGATGATCTCGACATTTTGTAATACCGTCTTTCCTCAAGGATTCACTTTATCATTTCTAGGAACAAGTGAAATCATATTAAACAATATTTAAAAAACCGATCAAGCGCCTCGTCGCCATAGTTGGATCTACTGAATGACAACGATCAGCGATCAGCGATTTTCTCCCTCTCCGCATTTTTCCACCGAATATCTCTGGAAACTCGTCGCTCGTCGCCAGATCGCTCTGCGCGTGTGCCCGGCCTAAATATAGTTCATTTTCAAAAATGTATGAAAATCCTTTTGCAGACTTCAACACAATGAATGAGTCATTAGCAGCTATGAATGATTTAATTATTTCCCATGCTTTGGTTGATTTCACTGCTCGGGGTGAGGTTAAAGTCATTGAGATTGGCAGTATTAGGCAATTTATGCAAGAATCACCCAAGTACAAAGAATATTTCAGCAGTTCGGTCTTTTATGATGCAAAGTTTGATGAGAAAGCCGAAAACTATGAAAGTGTTCGGATTATCGCTTTGGGAGGTGAAGTTTGTTGTGTTGTATAATAAAATATTGACTTGACTATATAGAACGATTATTCATCATGAAATTTTTTTATTTCGCCATTAGTTTTCTAATTTTATTGTATAATAAAGCGATGAGATTTGTTTAGCTGAGCCTAGAAAGTCGATCACTTTATCATATAATCATGTATTTTATTGATTTTAATTTTTAGACTATGATGAAATGAGTAAGGCGATCGAATCAGTGCAAAATCAAGATGATATACTGTATGCATTGGTTCGTTTTGTAGAAGATGATTCATTACAAGTAATCAAGATTTGTAATATTCTACAGTACATTAAACAGAGACCTGAAAGTCACGATAATTTCGACGAGATGCAAAAGTACACCGGTAGGGCAAAAGAAAATGAGCCGTATGCCGACATACAGATCATAAATTTGGGAAGCAAGTATTTGGTTGTCTAGATAATTTTTTGATGATCATTCAATATGTAAATAATAATACGTATTATGTATATTTTTAATATATAATAAAAATTTTCATAGCCTTCTGCGAGTGCTCTAAAAGAATTGATGAATATCTGAAAGTATCATACGCACTTGTCAAGTTTATACAAGACCGATGTTCATGTATCATTAGTATTGCTAACATCAGAAATGCATCCATTGACAAATTCAAGAAACCTGTTCGAACACCATTCCTACCAGAAAATCCGAGTGACTATGACCCTAAAAAGTTATATGTAGTTAAAGAAAAAGGAAAGTATCGAGCCATTCAAATTTTTGAAATAGGGCGTAAGTAAAATTCTATATTTCTGAAACTGAGGCTCCCGCAACAGAAAGGGGACGAAACCAAAGTTAAGTGAATGGGTTTCATCCCCTTTCTGTGGCGGCGCAATTTCAAATAACTGAAATTGACATAAAGTAACCATAAAGTAACGACATATATTTTTATTAGATAAACAAATTTTGAAGTTTAAAAAAGCATACCCTCAAAGTAGGTTAAAGTCGGTGAATTTCAATGATAGCGACATAATAGATTTTTGTCGCGACATGACTGACGATGGCGATGCTATAGTTAGCCAAAATGAAAGTATTCACGAGAGCTCTGAGAATGAAGATGATGAAGACCAGTTTCCAAACAAAAGATTAAGAAAAGTATGTATCTTTTATTTGAATATTAATTATCTACTAGACATACGAAATTTGGAAAAAAATAAGATATTTTTTTTAACTTGGAAAATTAAAATTTTACTTACGTTAAATTTGATCATGACACAAACAATAAAGTTAAAAGAAAATTATAAATAAAATAAAAATTTAAATGACATACATAGCTGATGTAAACTTTTAAACCACATTATGCAGTTTATTTATACTGTCATTTTTTTTTATACAGAGCCGTAGTAATGGTCGTGAGAGTAGTACTGGCAGCAGTGAGCCAGAAGGAACAGAAGATATTGATAAAAGGGTATGCAATTTTTTTTCAGACCAATCGAGTATTATAACAGTTAAGTTAAATATTGCAGGGCAAAAAGAAATCCAACAGTTTTGAACGTAGACAAAATTTACTAAAAAAGACATTAAATGCTGCAAATAGAGTGGATAATTTTGACTCTGACGTCGCATCTGATACCGAAGAAAGAGAAGCTTTGCTCCAAAAAATTGCTGAAAAAGAACGTAATGTGAGGCCAATAGGATCTCGTCAATCTTCTTCAGAATTCCCAAACAGTAAAAGAATATTATGTCTTTAATTAAAAAATACGATAAACCAAAAAATTTTTTTTTTTATTTGATCATAAATGTGTTGAAACATGTCCAGGATTCAGCCACAGTACACCTCATGCATCAGGGAGTTTTCTAGGAGCTGACAGCAGCCCTGCAGCGCCCATGCAAAAAACCCAGCGGCAAGTAAACTTGAACAAAGTTAGGGAACATGTAGGAACTAGCAGCTCGAGAGGAATCAGAAAGCGACACAAGTTTGCACCAAGGAGGTTCAATTATGATTTGCATGGTTTGGATGATCAATCCAAATTATATAAAATATGTGATCCAAAATTAGGCGATTGGTCAGATAGTGACATTGGAGAATTAGAAGACTTGAAGGTTTTTGAAGTGTTTTATGAAAAAAACAAAGAAGGAAAGGTAAAAAATTATGGTTATTAGCTCAAACTTCTTCCATCTAACATTTCATATATTGTAGGAAGTGAAAATGATACATTTAGGATGGGATATGGCTATCGCTTATAATTATTGGAGTGAAGCAAAAGAAAAAAAAAATGCTGTAATGTTCATAAAGACAATTAGTAGGGGATTGTATGGACAAAAAGTTGTTGAGAAATGCTTAGAAATGAAACCGAATATGAAGAAAGTTAATGGTGAAGAGAGGACTCTGGTAACTGATACAGAAATGAAAGTGTTTAAACGTATGTAGATCATAGATTCGTGTTTATGTAAAATTGAATAATTCTTAATCCGACATTTTTAATTGTGGTATTAAACAAATATTTTTATTCATTATTTCAGAAGCACTCAGGTTCTGGGTAATTGCTGATCACCCTGAATTCTTGGAAGAGCGTACATTGAAAAACATACTCAGCACAATATCTGGCACTTTATCAGTTGAAATTTCGTACCAAATACGAAATTTTAAGCCCGAGACATCAGAAACGTAATTGCCAGGCTAAAGTTGTCGCTACCGGGAAAAGATACGCAGTTTAATGATTCGATTTTTTTTTAATTTTTGTATTTCCACGAAATTATTGCCATCTGAATTAAGTTTAATGCAGAGATGAGTTATTTGATTTTTAACTAATTACTAGAATTTAAGCTGGTTTGTAGACACTAGAAGGTCGTTAATAAAATCTAAATATACTTACGTGTGTTCTGTATTGTTTTTCAGTCATGTCCATCACATTTTGCTTAATTTCTGTACGAATATTATATATAAGTCATAAGAACCTCGCATTCCTTTTATCGGAAATCAGAACAAACTTTATACAAAATTGATGTGAAATTCGCATAAAATTCATACAAATTTCGTATGTAAAATTCGGACAATGCGGGTACTGATTTTGCACTGATTTTGCATGAATTTCGTACAAATTTCATGCGAATTTTGCATGAATTTTACATAAATTTTCATATAAAATTCATACAAAATTCGTACAAACTTTTTTTGTAGGGATATTATATGCTGGGTCATTAAATGCAGAATACAATAAATTCAAAATATTTTTTGGGTTCATCAGCATGGTGGGCTATTTGAATTATTATTGAATAAAAAGAAAGAAAAAGATACTCGTAAGTTATCAAATTATTTATTCCACACGGTTCTTCTGTTTCTCTTTGAATTTATTTCTTATAAGTTGATATAAAAAATGATAGTATATAAATTTAAATTATGTTCTGTTTTTAGTTGGTATAGGTATTTTAAATGATGCTTAAGGTTGACGTTTCGATATTATTCCTTAGAATCAATTAATATCATCTGATTGCGCGTAAACTTAACCCTGAAGGTACATACAGGACTAAAATACCCGGATGTAAAATTGAAAAATGTGTGAAAAATTCACTTTTGATCTTGTAAATCTCTAAATATAATATTTATACTTTAATAAAAAAATGTTTGTCATATTTCCAGAAAAATTTACTTTTGTTAAAAAATATTATATTTAATAAAATATAAAATATATTTAAATTTAATAAAATAGAAAATTAAATCAAGATATGAATTGTAAAGAGACCGTAAATACTCGTACATCCACAGTGTACCAAACTGAAGCTTTAGGATAGTACACCTTAAGGTTTAATTTAAATTAAGTTTTTTATATTTTTTATGTATTGAAAGATAGAAGCATTTTAATACTTGGAAATTGATAGGGGCGGTTTATGAGGATTGTGCGGATTTGTGCGGATGAGGTACATCAAGGTTCAGGTTGTGTTGGCCTATCAGTGGTTATGATCTTAATTTTTTTACAGAAAAGCAGCTGATGAAACTCGCTCTACCCAGGGCTAGGTAGGTTAGCCTGCTTAGGGGTTGATAGGGGTGATTTATGAGGATTTAACGGGTTTTTTAGGATAAGATATATCAAGGTTAAGGTTGTGTTGGCCTATCAGTAGTTATGATCTTAATTTTCTTACAGAAAAGCAGCTGATGAAACTCGCTCCACCCAGGGCTAGGTGAGTTAGCCTGCTTAGGGGTTGATAGGGATGGTTTATAAGGGATAGAGTGATTTGTGGGGATCGGTTATATCAGGTTGTAAATGGGTTAGCCTATCCGGGTTGAGAAGTTAACTTTATTGTGAAAAAATAATTAATCAAACTCGCTTTACCCAGAGTTAGGTGGGTTAGCCTGGTTAGGGGTTATTAGGGGTGGTTCCTACCCCTTAACAGTGGATTCAGTCAAAATAAAAAAACACGGGTTCAATATTTTTTAGTGCTCTAACGATGTGCCAAGTTTGGTTAAAATCGGTGAGTGACACTTGGGTAGGGTTACTTGTAAGTACAAATATTATAAAAGTAAATTATGAACATACTAACAAATATTTTTTATGCATGTGGTTTGGATTAACTTGTAATTACTTTTTTCACTTTATATTTTAAAGCATTTCTATTCTTGCAATGTCAATAAAAAGTTGAATAAAAAGTTGAAATCATTTTAATTAAATAAGTAGAGATGATTATTAATTTTATAAAAAAAAATTATACCAGTAGATTGCTAATTTTATCTAGTACTGAATATTTTTATAGTGATACAGATTTTGAATCTGAACTTGCTAATTATCTTCAGTAACAGTTTATGCAAGTTTGAACATATTTATCATTACTTATAAATGTATTTCAACATTTTTGAATTACACATAGCTTATTATGAACGTGGTTTATAATTCATATAAAATATGTGAAATATATTGAAATTTTATAGCATTAACATAAAATACTATATCATTGATAATGTCTGTCGAAGAAAGCAAATAACTAATTTTTTTTATTTGTTAGTAAATGAAGTTTGTCAATTTTTAGCAAACATATATTATCCAGTTAAAAGTAACTTTATATTACTTTTGTAAACCTTATTTATTCAATATTGGATTTGTACTGTTAATAAAGAACTAAAAACCTTTTAATTGTATAATTTGAGATTATTTGTAATCTTGATAAAAGTAAATGATACTATGTAGTAGTATATTACATTCTTAAATATTAAACTTAAAAATCTTTTTTAGGTCAATGTTCGTGACATTTCACTATTAGCATTAATAAATAAATATGAAATAGTTAACTCGAATAAAACTTTACTTATTTATGAAAACTATCATGTAAATCTGTAGAAGTAAATTGATCTTTTATTTAGATAAAATAAAAACATTTTAATTATATAATTTAGGATTATTTGTAATCTTGATAAAAGAAAATGATACTACATAGTAGTATATTATATTCTCAAATATTAAACTTAAAATTATTTTTAGATCAATGTCTGTGACATTTTACTATTAGCATTAATAAATAGATATGAAATAGATAACTCAAATAAAGCTTTACTTATTTATGAAATGTATCATGTAAATTTGTTGAAGTATATTTTATTTAGATCTTTTATTTAGATCTTTTTTTAATGGCCAACTGTATCCAGTTCTGAATGTTTTTTATTGTAATATCTGATTTAGAAGGTGAGCTTGATAGAAATTTTATACATTTCTTATATGAAGGAACTTTTTTAGCTTCTATATACTCCTTAAAACTGGAATATATATAACTTGGAATCGTATTTCTCTGAGGTAAATTAGATTCACCTTTTCTCTTTTTCCTCTGAATATGGATCCAAGACCGTACTTGTGGTTCTGTCCTCAACTTTAATGTTGGATCATCAGTTGTTTTTAAAAATCTTTTTAGACTAGCTCTATCAGGTACATCATGATCCACATCTAAAGCGTTTGGAAATTTTAATAATAATGCTTTGATCGAGGTCTTATTCCACTCTAGTCTTTGAGGTCGATTTGGTACTGATGATAATGAAGCAATACCTAAAACATTAAAATAAAATATATTATCATATGAAAATGCAGCAACAAGATTAGTATTAATTATTTTATTACCTGTGCTGGAGACTTTATTTACAGAAGCAATCTTTTTATTTTGGTTTGTTAATTTGACTACCTTATTATTATTTTCAATGATATTCTCATTATAATTATTATCACAATCAAAATCTATATTTTAATTTTTAATATCTTGGGGATCAGTATTTAAGAGCATCGAACGTTCATCTGCATTCAAATCCTTCTAACTTTGTATACCTTGAGCTTCCTTTACCTGCTTAGAAATAGCTAAATCTCGTTGAAAAACCCGTTGTCTGTAGTTTTGTTTGTGTATAGCAGGAGTGTGACCAAGGTAGTCTGATAGTTTTTGTACATCATTTTCATTAATCCTTCTTTCTAACCCGCTTGTAGCTACTTTCTGTCGAATTCTTGTCCCTCTTAAAGTTTCTGGTGCATCTGCATTACACATTTCTCAATATTTTTTCATTATTTGACATGTTGATACAAATGAAAAGTACTGGTATGAAACATCATTAACTGTAGAAAAAAGATAAGGGTTTTCTTCATATATTCCTGCTAGAGATCTACATGAAATAAGTAAATCTATATAAGTTTCGATAGTCTTGTTAAAAATTAAAGGAACTACTTTTTTCCTTTTTCCTCGTAGTTGAACTCTGCAATTATTACCATCAGATGTTTTCATATTATAATCATTTAGTTCCATCCTTTCAACTTCTCCAGGACGTCTGGCATTTATTGATTGAATAAAACAAAGAATCGAATCTCTTAATATTTCATAACTGGTATTGGTGAAATGCTCTTTCAATTGTAAGTATGCCTTAGACATTTCATTTTGCAAAGAAGAATTTAGACGTACTGTGTCTTCATTTTCTGGGAGTTGAACAATTTTGAGCCTTTGATTTCTTGCCTGTGTCTCCGCTATGGTGTTTCCAATACTTGTGTGCCACAATCTATTCAACTTATTTTCGAATCCTTCAATTTCTAATCTTTTTTTTTTGTCTTTTGAACAACACATATAATTATAGATGCTAGAAACACTTTTAATTAGATTAAACATATCATTCGCCGTACCTGGCGAACGCATAAATCTTGTATTAGGATCAGGCTTTCCCATTTTTTTAACGACAGTGATAAAGTCGTCGTAGTAGTCTTCGTTGAAAATATCTTTTACTTCCTTGATGTGCACATTAATATTCTTTAGCTCCTTTAACAAGGTCCCTATTCTACTCAAACTAGCTCTCACTTTCTTGTGATTATAAGGTTGAGTTTCAAATTTAGAAGCTTCATCATTGAGCCATATAAAAGCAGCCTCATCGTATTGAATTTCACGAAGAGCATCACTTTCCCTCATTTTCGAAATAATGTATATAGCTTGTTCAGATGCCACTTCATGGTAATCACCATTGACAGCTCTTCCTCGTGACTTCACAACATGTTTTTTTTTTAAAGTCAAACCAGTGCATATTTTTACATGCTTGCATAATGATGTTATAGAATATGATTGTTTACATTTATAACAAGGTAGGTATTCTGAAATTGTTTTACCTTTCTTAGGTCGTCTTCGAAGAATATAATTTTTTCCATTTTTTGCATGTAAATTATTAAGGTAATTTGCTTTCAATCTTAGTTTATCAAAAATCTTTTTACGTTTAATGGCTGCAGCGCAATTTTTATCTCCTGATATCATCTTTTTTTTCAGATCATTTAATATGCGGACTGGTTTTTCTTTTGAATGCGCGTTTTCGTAGTGCTCTGGCAATTTAGTAAATAGTACTTTCATGTTGGAATCATTATTTATTAGACTTTTCTGCAGACAAAAATAGCAACAATTTTTTTTGGACCCCATATCACTAGTTAAAACATACTCTGTTCTTTTATTTTGCAGTGCAGGTCCAACAGATTTCAAATTTATGCTATTAACAGAGCTATCCAAACCACTAAATCCACTCAGGTCAAATAACTCACTCGTTTTTTTATGTTTGCATTTTTAACATAACTTTTTTGATTTTCTACATTATCCTGATTTAGTTGGTTAGAAGTAGGTTTTTCTTTAAGGGTTTGCCTAAATATTTTTGAAAACTTATTTATATTTTGATATTTAATTGAGGTTTCACCATCATCATATAAGCTTTCACTATCAGATGAAAGACCCAGTGATTCGTCACTTGAAATGTCATCACGTATAATTTTTTGTGCAGATTGTGATTCTCTTTTATTTCTACATATATCTATACATTTGTCGTCAGCATTATCATCAATTTCAAAAGATGAAACAGAATCACTACTTCTATTTGATGGAAAATATTCTGAACCAGAAGTAATAGATTCGGCGTAACTTTCAAAGTCATCACTATTATATTTTATTTTATTATTAGATCTAAGTTTCCGATTATTTTTTAAAATATTTTCCGTTGAAAATTTAGATTCAGAACTTTTAGTCTCTGAAATGTTATAAACAATGGATTTGGACTCCTTAATATATTCAAAATTTATACTTGAAATGTTATTATTATAGCTATTAATTGAACAATCATAATTGTTACTTTCATTTGACTCTGAGTCAGTTACAGGTTCAAACATTTCAAATATCGAAGTATCATCGGTCGACACGTTAGCTAAAATATTGTTACTTATTAGAGGTATAAGCAAGTAAAGCTATTAAGGACACAATAAGAGAAAAAGATATATACAGGGTGAATCATCACATATGAATCATTTTTTGAAAAAATCCAAAATTTTTGCTGTAAACGGCTTTAAAAAAGTAGAAAAAATCACTAGATATCTCTACCTTAAACTAAGGTTAGAATTTTTTCCACAGTTAAGAATGATTTTGATGAATGTTACTAGATTCAATGAGGGACATACTGTAGTGACCTTCACCACGAAATTGCTTAAGAGCCATCATTTGAAGGTCATCAATGAAGGTACTGAGTGACATTATCGTCCGTAGACGCATGCCACCACTTGGTAAGTCTTTCTATATCTTCGGGAGCGTTGGTGGATTTTCTAAAAAAAAATGATTAATGAAGAAATGAAATTAATGCGTATATCCGTTTGAAATTCGGATATCCGCCAAGTTCGGTCAGCAACTAAATCGACAGATATCCGTCAATTTCGTTACTAGTCGAACGTAAATCAACACGATATTAAGTCATGGATATCAGGTTATGTTGCTAGACGTAATCGACGGATATCCGCCGTGTCCGTATATCAACATAACCTGGTATCCATGACTCAATATCGTGTTGATTTACATTCGACTAGCAACGAAATTGACGGATATCCAGTAAATATAAAATTACACTTACTTGATATGAGGAATGTACGTCCATGATTGCAGTAAATTATTCGATGATATAAAATTACGAATGAGCTCTGTATTGTAGACCAATGAACTCATAATTGGTTTCAACAACAAGTTGACATCTCTAGTCAACAAACAAAAGATCACATTCAAGTATTTCCCCATCATATACTGTACCATATTCTGGTAGTACGGCTTCACTCTAATCCGTGGACATAAGAATTCTATGACTTGCGCCCTCTCCGCCAACCTCGACATAACGTCGATGGAGATTATCAACTTATACCTTTTAATAAGTATACTTTGAACCTGAAAGAAATATAGACAGTTAGTACGGATATGATCAAACAGAACTATCAACGGAATCGACGGATATCCACCGAGTCCGTCTAGTCTTAATGCAATACGAGAAAGAACTATTAACGGACTCGGCGGATATCCGCCGGGTCCGTCTAGCTACGCGATTGCCGGATTGACAGGTGCGAGGTTATGGTCGTCGTCCGATTCGGCGGATATCCGCGGATACCGACAATTATCAAATTAAATCTACTTACCGTTTTTATAGGGAGACTCAACAACTGCCTCTCGCTATTCTTCGCCATGTGTTAACTTGTTAAAATTTCGTCTGAATACGATTTCTGCCGATATCAGCTTGCCAAAATTACTAGTGGCTTGTACGATTGAGTCCGCCTTGCTGTCGTGGTCACTGAGCATCTTTGTAATGGTTGTAATTATAGCAGGCGACGTCAGGTACGGCTCGCAGCGTCTCACGTATATAGCGACTTGATTCTTTTTAATTCCTGAAGCAGCCACAATTTCGCGCCACGTACCTGCCGATAACGGCAACTTGTTCCTATGATGATTGACGACCTCTTGGCAGGTTTCTAGGAATTCCATTTTTTGAACGGGTTCAAAGTTCCGGACATACGCGACCAGCTGCACGAAAACTTTACGCGCAGGTGAAGTTAAAAGTCGTACCAACCAATCAGTGATTTTATTGATCGGCCAGATGGTGAACATCATCAAGGTGATAAATTCGGAGTTCCCGTAAAGCTATAAAAAAATAAAAAACCAGATTAAACGGATATACGACTAAACCGTACAATCCCTGCGGATATCCGTCGTTTCCGCTAAGTACTGACATTCGCGGAAACGGCGGATATCCGGCTATATTAACAAAATACAATTACCTCTTGAACTTGCTCAACCATAGTCCATCTGGCAAAATTGGATTCTCTTTTGAGGAACATTGTTATTTTTCCTCGAGTTCTGTCGTCGAATTTTTTTCTGTCGCTCTGAAGTGCGTCCAAATAATCCCTAATGCTAAAAAGTATTTCAATCTGCTTCTCTTTCTTCAGTATATTAAAAAATTGCTCACAGGGAAGCATCCTCGGCAAATGTTTATGAACCATCAGCATACATAACCGTTTACAAAACGACGTGTTAGCAGACGTCCTCAGTGTGGTGTGAGAGGGTGGTCCTTTTCTCAAATGTAAGTCCTACGAAAAATTAAAAAATTTAAATGTTTCGGATAACCGTTGATTTAGTATAATGGCGCTAGGATTTCGATATCAGCGGATATCCAACGTTCGGGTTGTAATTGAAATAAAATAAATACCTTTGACGTCACTTCGATGCGGGCAGGCTCATCTACCTGATTTACGTATGAATAAAACTTCACGGGAAGCAATGCTGGAGCAACAAAATTAATGTTGGAGAAAAAGTTCATCGTCGACGACTTCCGTAAATTCTCGATATTCCCAGCATCGTGGGTGGTTTCATACAACTCTTGTATGGCAGAAAATCGAAATGGACTTGTGTGGCCATAAAACTTCACTGCCTCCATGGTTCGACGTAATAATCGAATACTGCTTGCTGAAAGTTGCCGAAGCACTGCACTGACTGCGTCTGAAATTGCTGAAGAATAGGCGAATACTGAAACATAAATAAGTTTTTTGTGACCACAATTCTTAGAATACCCATACAAGTACCCACCCGACTCGCGAGAGAAATATAACATTTCTTAGTAGTATCGTATATCAAAATAAGTGAAAGATTGTCACGCAATTCTTCGAATAACCTCACTACCGCCGGGTCCGTCTAGCAACGCGATTGCTGGATAAAGACAGGTGCGAGGTTATGTTTATCGACGGACCCGGCGGATATCCGCTGATTTTTCATCTATCTACGCGCAGGGTTAGGATTCGACACTAAAAAATTTCAATAATTTACTTACTTTTGTTGTAAAACATGACGAACAGGAGCAGCATGAGACGGAGCAACAGGAGAACACACGGAAATAACGTCAGGGGGCTGAGGGTTAAAAGGATTATTGGCTAATCCTTCTGGTTCCGCACGTATAACGGAGAAACCACGGATTGCCAATAAAGGATGGATCGGTGAAAGGTTAGGCTAAATCAACGTTGCGCCGCCCGCCGTTGCCCCATCGCTCTCATGGCTCGACGCTGTCGCTCCGCCTGAGTTCCCACAACTGCCTCATCGTTTTCCGCTCCTGCCGGGATGATGTTTTCCCTGAACCTGTCTCGATGCTGTCGCCACGCATCGTTTTCGTCTCTCGCCCGCATGATGATGGCCTGTCTGGGCAATGGCCTGTCTTGGTGCTCCACCAAAATTAACCCATCTGCCACTTCGTTTTCGGCCGGGATGATGTTAGCCGGTCTAAACAAATTCTGTTCTGGCCTCCATGCTGCCTGCTGCGCTTCATCTTCCGTCTGATGCTGCTCCTTCATACGTTTGCAATATTCTTTATAGCTTAACATCAGGTCTTTGACATTTTCCACTTCACAAAAGACAGTTTTCATTGCAGCTAAGCAAGCATCGTCGTTGAAAACCACATCGCAACGACAAATGGAGCAACGCTGCGACTGTGAAAGGTTGTAACACCTTCTACAACATTTGTGCCCGTTCAGGCACACTACTGGTTCGACCATCACGTCGAGGCAGATGGGGCACATAAATTTGTCTACCAGTTCCTGTTCCAGGTCATCTAAACAAACTACACGTAGGACTGTCGAGGGCTCCTCTAACAGCGAAGTAGCAGCCTTGCCATATTTAACGGCAAAGTTCTGTAACGCTAGCCGGGCCTTTTTACTTTTGCGGCACTTCTGATAAAGAAAACAACAGAGTAGGCGTATTAGATTATGTGTGTTTCAATAAGTGTGAAGATATCCACCGGGTCCGTCTACTGGATAAAGACAGGTGCGAGGTTATGTTTATCGACGGACCCGGCGGATATCTGCAGGGATCGTCACACCGCGCGCATATCGAATGTCGCGAGCAAGTTGTAGATACGGGGGAAAGGAGGGTGGAAAGGATTATTGGCTAATCCTTCTGGTTCCGCACGTATAACGGAGAAACCACGGATTGCCAATAAAGGATGGATCGGAGAAAAGTTAGGCTAAATCAACAAAGTTCTTACCTTCGGTCGTGGACGCTTGTTCGGTTGATCAAAGTTCTTTACCAGCAACATGTGGCGATGTTTTCCTTCATTGTCTGTAACCTCCACGAGACCATACGGCACTTCGCTACCGCATTTATCACTTCTCTGAAAATGTTTGATAACTAACTTATTGTTTTCGACCGCCCATACAGCATAAGTCTGCGGCTGGTGGTGATGCGAATCCATTATAACTGTGCCAATTCTATAATGTAACGAGTAACGAGCACAACTAACATAAAGCAAGGGCTCAACTGTATAACGAAATGCGGAAGTACTGTTACGACCTCTACTTGCTGCAAATACGGAAGTACTGTGGCGAACTCTACTTGCATCCCGACGAACGACTTAAGGCAGGTAAGAGCTGCCCCGATATGGCCGACGGTGATTATAGTAATTCCGCTCGTAAACATAACCTCGCACGTCTCCGGCAATCGCGTAGACGAAATCGGCTGATATCCGCCGGGTCCGTCGTAAACATAACCTCGCACGTCTCCGGTAATCGCGTAGAAGAAATCGGCGGATATCCGCCAGGTCCGTCGTAAACATAACCTTGCACCTGTCTGGCAATCGCGTAGACGAAATCGGCGGATATCCGCGGGGTCCGACGACGACCCACTTAACCTCGCACCTGTCTATCCGACAATCGCGTAGACGAAATCGGCGGATATCCGCGGGGTCCGACGACGACCAACCTAACCTCGCACCATTCGTTTCGTTTCAATGGCTTTTTAATTTAACCTCGCATTTGGCAATCGCATAGACGAAATCGGCGGATATCCGCGGGGTCCGACGACGACCCACTTAACCTCGCACCTGTCTATCCGACAATCGCGTAGACGAAATCGGCGGATATCCGCGGGGTCCGACGACGACCAACCTAACCTCGCACCATTCGTTTCGTTTCAATGGCTTTTTAATTTAACCTCGCATTCGGCAATCGCGTAGACGAAATCGGCGGATATCCGCGGGGTCCGACGACGACCCACCTAACCTCGCACCTGTCTATCCGGCAATCGCGTAGACGAAATCGGCGGATATCCGCGGGGTCCGACGACGACCAACCTAACCTCGCACCTGTTTAATTATGTTTTTGTTTTGCAGAAACATAGAAAAACGCAGAAAAGCGTCTCACAAGGGGCAATTATGAACTCGGCTTGTGGCATAACCTTGGCCAATTTCATAAAAAGGTAATGAATATTATTTAACATTAATATTATTATTATTGATATTATCATTGAATTAATTTATTATTATTATTACATTACAGAATTGATGCTGCGCGCACCAAGAGATGCCTGGAACATAGACCAGTTAAAGCATTTCGGATTGCCGATATAATGCGGGTGGCATTTAGAGAAAACATCTATGTGCCCCAAGTGGAACATATGTTTCCATGGCAAAAATCTATGGTTGCGCGTATGTTTTCGATGGGTATACCACTAAACAATTGCACAAGCAATATCCAGGGCCAGGATTTAAACACCTTCCTGGCCTCGATGGAGGGTCTCAACGTCCGGAGGATCCACGCCGGGTACTTTTCCCCTATGTACATTTTCGCTACGGCGATGTACACATTGTAAGTATTTTTTAATTATTTAAAAAGACGAAATCGACGGATATCCGCCGGGTCCGTCGTAAACATAACCTTGCACCTGTCTGGCAATCGCGTAGACGAAATCGACGGATATCCGCCGGGTCCGTCTTTAACATTTATTAATATTTATTTCTTTTACAGCCGCCACGACGAATCCATCTCTCATCTTGTAGAACAATACAGATTAGATATGATACCGTCTTTCGCATACGGCGACCTCAAATTAATTACTAACAAGTACATCTTTGAGTTGGATTCGTCGGAATGCCCCGATTCAATAGACGGAAAGTATCCGGGGCTGTCGATGATGGTCGTGGAACGGCTCCGGTCGATCCTCAGGAAGCAATCTCGAACTATCCATAACGAGATCTCTACATTGCTTCAAAGTCCAGAAATGTACGATCTGGACAAAGCCTGGAAAAAAAAGAAATTGTTGAAAATTTGGTTTGGGCAGTGCCTGTAAGTTATATAAACAATATTGATGGATATCCGTCGTTCTCGGTTATGTCCGAGTACGACGGATATCCGCTCCAGATTGATAACTTAAAAATTAATTATTTTTTCTCTATTTTTCAGAATGGGGTCCAATTATTTAATGCCGAAGCACATTCCTGCGGCCGCTTTCGTAGCCAAGGACGTGCTTGTCCGGCGGCAGAAACGGAAACCACTCCCGACTTACGATGACGATACGATAATGAGCGAGTCCAACGATTACCGTATATACGATATGGATGGTGAAGAGGTACCAGAGCAGCTAGCGTCCCACGCGCTCGTGGTTGAAGCTGCTGTGGAACCAAACATAGTCGAGGATGACGCCCGGGTCATCATCGAATCGTAAGTATTTAATTTTTTTATATCTGGGGATATCCGCTGATATCGTAGGCATAGGGTACATTGGTACTTCGCATACGATCTCGGCGAATATCCGCTGAATCCGCGACACAGCGTAATGTTTAATTTTTTTATTTCAGCAACGACGGCGAAAGAGTGGGGATGATCTCCGATATAGGACCTGTTGAAGAGCTCATGGGATATCCCATAGATATCAACGATATCGAGGTTGTATCGTCATAGTCCATCGAAGAAGAAGAAGAAGATCCGGTCGTCCCAAAAAAATCATCCTTCACAGCTACAGACCTAAAGAAAGGGAAGCACATTAGCTGCCTCAACGTCAACGACACCTGCCTCGTCAAATTGTCATATCAACCGTTATGGCCAGCAAGGATTGTCGCCATAGATCGGAATTCACAATATCCGATCTATGACGTCCAAACCTACGCCGAGAACGGTCTAAGTTCCTGGACGTTAAAAAAACGGATAACGGCCGACAAAATATTCAATTATGACGTGGAGCTCGCGATAGACAGCGTAAAGACGCTAAAGAGAGGGTCAGTCAAAATAAATATGCAGGCACGTGCTCTTTCTTTATTTCAACAAATGTTAAAACGTTTTGGAATGACTCCTTTACCATACGTTGCATGTGTTGAGCCCGATAAAGAAGTGGAAGGCCCCCCTCCAAAAAAATGTAACTAAAAAAAAAAAGTACAATGTAAATAAAAATGTAAATAAAAATGTAAATAGAAATGTAAATATATATTAATAAATTATTGCTAGCTTCCTTTTTTTTACCCTACCTACGCGTATATCCGCCGATTCCGCGTACGTACTGTAACGGTCCTGTCTGATTTGTCTCCGATTTTCCTCTGCAAAACGGCAACCCGTCATACTCGAGACAATTAGAGAAAATCGGTAATTGAGCGTAGGCGCTTTTCACACGTATATGCAAATGTGTTAGGGCAACTCTGCGAAAACATTACCATATAAGGAGCGTGACGTCACGACCGTGGGAAAATTTATTGTTTACAACCGAAAATCGTTAATTATAAAGTTTTTTAAACGAACAAAAGTATTTCTTAGTTAAATTTGATGCGCTGATCCTGAATTCCATGTTAATTTAACTCTCAAATCGATATTTGTTAGTCAAATCTAATTTACAAGTTAACATTGTTAGTTATTTTGCAATAAACAACGATATTGTTATTTCAAGTACGCGATTACAATCTCGACATATTAAAACAGAAAAGCAAGAATTTGACACTTTGATAACCCATTATTAACTGAGTTATCAATAAATAAACAATTTATAATTTTTTTAAACAATTAAAATGACACGGTTAGATAGAAAATCGATCATAAGTATCTGTAAAATTGATGATTGTGATTGTTACTAATTTGCTGATTTTTAAACCGCTAAAAAAGAAAATTGCAAATCTGTTTTTTAATTATCATTCAAAATTGGAGAGCAACATTAATCATCTTTTATATGGATAATAATCTTCTAACCACAAGCGATTTTTCCATGTAAAAATTTTCCATAATTTTATTGTAAAAATGGCGTAAATTGATTATTAAATTGTATAGCTTATAACTTTAAGATGCGATTTTTCCTAGAGATGCAATTTATACTAAAAAATTCATTTTATCCAGATTAATTTTTTAAATCGCATAATTGTAAATTCGTTCGAGCTATTTTGCGATAAAACGAGTATAAAATTTGCGTCAAAAACAAAAATAGCGTTGTAGGGGCTACCAAGCGTAGAAAGGAGCCCATTTCGCATGTATAAATTCGCTCGTCGCTGCGGCAAAAGGACTCACTTTCCTACCTTGCTTAGCAGCGCGAGCACTGTTATTGAAATAAAGCCTCAGCTATTTCCTGAGACGAATTTCTTTTCAGTGGTTAGCCTGTTAAACTCCTTCCTTAACGATCTCTAAGAGCTCAACTCATGAGACTAAAGCTTTTTTTTCTCTCATGAGAAAAAAGCTGCCTTAGAGATCTTCCCTTCCGAAATACACTTGCTGTTAAGAGATCGGATTGAGCAGTAATTGCGGCGCTGTCGGGCCTTTCCCCGATAGATGCAATTGCTCTCAATCGCATCTCGAAAACAACTCATCAAGTTGGAAAGCCTCGTGGTTTTCCACTCGAAAGATTTCTTTTTTTGATCATTTAGATTGCGCGCGTGTCAAATACTTGCTTTTTTCGGAAACGCTATTGCGAATTTACTGTAAAGAGTCCGAACTTTTATTAACGCGAGAAATACTCAAACGTTACAGTACTCGGTCCCATCGGAGCACCGACTCCGGCGGATATCCGCCACATCGAGCACCGACTCCGACGGATATCCGTCGACTGTATACAGATGTTTCTCGACGCCGATCGTCCTCCAGGGTCCTTATCTAACGAACGCCACCAAAAGTTGCAACTTTCGGACTAGTGCAAAAACTCACTGACCTTTCCCCGGAGACTACCGTTGTCATAGGCGTACAACGTTACCAGGCCCTATCCCCGTGAAAGGTCAGTGAGTTTTTGCACTAGTCCGAAAGTTGCAACTTTTGGTGGCGTTCGTTAGATAAGGACCCTGGAGGACGATCGGCGTCGAGAAACATCTGTATACAGTCGACCGGGGCCCGGGGGAGGCCTCCGATGGGTGCGTTGTCGCCCGGCAAGTGTTGCGCGATGGGACGACGACTCCGGCGGATATCCGCGAAAAAGGCCCGGGCCACTTGCCTCCCCTGCCGCCTCGGAGCATCACATGACGAGACTTGGTCGAGGGCAACCGCGCTGTCGGATGTTTCGGGAGCCACGTTCGACGACTCCGACGGATATCCGTCGGAGTCGGTGCTCGATGTGGCGGATATCTGCCGGAGTCGGTGCTCCGATGGGACCGAGTACGTACGCGGAATCTGCGGATATACGCGTAGGTAGGGTAAAAAAAGGAAGCTAGCAATAATTTAATACATATGAAATATATATTTACATTTTGATTCACATTTTGATTTACATTTTGATTTACATTTTGATTTACATTTTGATTTACATTTTGATTTACATTTTGATTTACATTTTGATTTACATTTTGTATTTACATATTTATTTACATTTTTATTTACATTGTACTTTTTTTTTAACATTTTAGTTACATTTTTTTTATTCGTTTCTTTAACGTCCAGGAACTGAGACCGTTCTCTGCGTAGGTTTGGACATCATAGATCGGATATTGGGAATTCCGGTCTATGGCGACAATCCTTCCTGGCCATAACGGTTGCCATGACAATTTGACGAGGATGGTGTCGTTGACCTTGAGGCAGCTAATGTGCTTCCTTTTTTTTTGATCCGTAGCTGTGAAGGACGATTTTTTAGGGATCCTCTTCTTCGACGGGCTGTGACGTTACGACCTCGATATCGTTGATATCATTGGGATATCCCATCAGCTCTATATCGGAACAGTGCCTATATCGGAGACCATCACCACTCTTTCGCCGTCGTTGCTGAAATAAAAAATTTAAACATTACGCTGTGTCGTGGATTCAGCGGTTATCCGCCGATTTCGTCGACGTCATTGCCGGAGACAGGTGCGAGGTTATGTTTTTTCAATAATTTAATAATTTCAATAATTTATTCACTGTTGTTGTAAAACATGACGAACAGGAGCAGCATGAGACGGAGCAACAGGAGAACACACGGAAACAACGTCAGGGGGAAAGGAGGGTTAAAAGGATTATTGGCTAATCCTTCTGGTTCCGCACGTATAACGGAGAAACCTCGGATTTTGCCAATAAAGGATGGATCGGTGAAAGGTTAGGCTAAATCCACGTTGCCAACGTTGCCAACGTTGCGCCGTCCGCCGTTGCCCCATCGCTCTCATGGCTCGACGCTGTCGCTCCGCCTGAGTTCCCACAACTGCCTCATCGTTTTCCGCTCCTGCCGGGATGATGTTTTCCTTGAACACGTCTCGATGCTATCGCCACGCATCGTTTTCGTCTCTCGCCGGCATGATGATGGCCTGTCTGGGCAATGGCCTGTCTTGACGCTCCACCAAAATTTCCCCATCTGCCACTTCGTTTTCGGCCGGGATGATGTTAGCCGGTCTAAACAAATTATGTTCTGGCCTCCATGCTCCCTGTTGCGATCGATCTTCCGTCTGATGCTGCTCCTTCATAAATTTGCAATATTCTTTATAGCTTAACATCAGGTCTTTGATATTTTCCATCTCACAAAAGACAGTTTTCATTGCAGCTAAGCAAGCATCGTCATTGAAAATGACATCGCAACGACAAATGGAGCAACGCTGCGACTGTGAAAGGTTGTAACACCTTCTACAACAGTTGTGCCCGTTCAGGCACACTACTGGTTCGACCATCACGTCGAGGCAGATAGGGCACATAAATTTGTCTACCAGTTCCGGTCCCAGGTCATTCAAACAAATTGCACGTAAGACTGTCGAGGCCTCCTCTAACAGCGAAGTAGCAGCCTTGCCATTTTTAACGGCTAATTTCCGTAAGGCTAGCCGGGCCTTTTTACTTTTGCGGCACTTCTGATAAAGAAAAAAACAGAGTAGGCGTATGAGATTCTGTGTGTTTCAATAAGTGTGAAGATATCCGCCGGGTCCGTCTACCGGATAAAGACAGGTGCGAGGTTATGTTTATCGACGGACCCGGCGGATATCTGCAGGGATCGTCACACCGCGCGCATATCGAATGTCGCGAGCAAGTTGTAGATACGGGGGAAAGGAGGGTGGAAAGGATTATTGGCTAATCCTTCTGGTTCCGCACGTATAACGGAGAAACCACGGATTGCCAATAAAGGATGGATCGGAGAAAAGTTAGGCTAAATCAACAAAGTTCTTACCTTCGGTCGTGGACGCTTGTTCGGTTGTACAAAGTACTTTACCAGCAACATGTGGCGATGTTTTCCTTCATTGTCTGTAACCTCCACGAGACCATACGGCACTTCGCTACCGCATCTATCACTTCTCTGGAAATGTTTTATAACTAACTTATTGTTTTCGACCGCCCATACAGCATAAGTCTGCGGCTGGTGGTGATGCGAATCCATTATAACTGTGCCAATTATATAATGTAACGAGTAACGAGCACAACTAATACAGAGCATGGGCTCAACTGTATAACGAAATGCGGAAGTACTGTTACGACCTCTACTTGCTGCAAATACGGAAGTACTGTGGCGACCTCTACTTGCTGCAAAGATGGAAGTACTGTGGCGAACTCTACTTGCTGCAAATACGGAAGTACTATGGCGAACTCTACTTGCATCCCGACGAACGACTTGAGGCCGGTAAGAGCTGCCCCGATATGGCCGACGGTGATTATAGTAGTTCCGCTGGAGTCGTCGAACGTAGCCCCCGAAACAGCCGCTACCGCCAGCGCGGTCGCCAGGATATTTTTAGGAGCGCCTGTCTCACATAATCTGGTACTGAGGTGGTGTTGTGGCACCCCTTTACCACCCTAGGTACCTTGAACGTCTTCGTGGTGTACAACTTTTCGATTTTCTCTTGTATCATTTGTTTTTTGGTAATGTGGCCGACAGGAATCTATACGGATAATCATAAAACTATTAGCTAAACTGCTGCAAGACACTTACGTAGCTATGTAGTATTTTTAAAGTTAATACTTTAAAGCTAGACTCTCGCACTGGTTCTGGCTCTGGTTCTATTACCATCATTTCCGAGTCGTCATCGCTATATGTTGGAGGTTGTTTGTCCAACGTTGAGGTTGTTGCTTGAACGGCGGTCTGAAAATGGTAATTTTAGTTAATTATTAGGTTATTGGGTCATTGGGTCATTGGGTTATTGGGTTATGTATTACTTTAGACTCTCGCACTGGTTCTGGCTCTGTTTCCAATATCATTATTTCCGAGTCGTCATCGCTGTTTGTTTGAGGTTCTTTGTTGATCGTTAAGGTAGCTTGAACGGCGGTCTGAAAATGGTAATTTTAGTTAATTATTAGGTTATTGGGTTATTGGGTTATTGGGTTCAAACTTTTAATGGTATTACCGCTATTTTTATTTTGTCACCAAGCACGACTTCGTCTGATAAAATGACAGGAGCTGAACCTGCAGCTGGAGTTGCCGTAGATTTTCTTGATAAGGTTGCTAGCAGTTCCGTTGTTAAGATTTGCTGCTCCGCGCGCATCTCTTCCTCAATTTTCTTTTTTTTATTTTGCTCCTCTTTCATGTTTATTTTGAGCTGCAGTTGTTGTTGTTGTTCTCTGTCATGACATCTGCTAAGAGCTTGCGAATTTGACGCTCCGTTTTATTGCACATCTCCATTGAGGCTTGATTTTTCACCGCAATTTTGTTCAACATAACGACGTTTGTATTTTTGTCGATGAGTTGTACGTTGGCCGCTCTATTTTTTATTTTTTCAACCAATTGCGTAATGGTGTCTGGTACATGAATTGACGCTGGAGCAGGAGTCTTAGACGTTGGATGTTGCCCAAACGCCGTGTCCACTGTTTTTGTGGGCATGAGGTCAGAATGTGTATCTAAATTTGCTTGTGACCACATTTTTGTGGACAAATGCATGTCTGCAATATCCGAAAGAAATTATTGGGTTATTGGGTTATTGGGTTAAAACAGAAAAATAATGTAGATACTCTTACAGTTGGGAATCGCTCCGTCCTTTCGACCTCGCCATACCAAGGCCCAGATGTCGCAATCATTATCATTTCCGTTTACCAGCCACATTGGCACGTACATCTTCTCCATTTTTTTCGCCTAGTTAGTCAATTTTGGTATCAGATATTTTGGGCCTTGTTTACCGGTCGCAAAACCAATGGTGAATGCCACAAGGAGGGATGCTGGTTTCTGTATTGTATCTAGGACTTCTTGCAGGGTCACGACATGGTTTACATGTCTATCTCTGCCGTCGGCGGTGCCAAAGTAATTTTCCGCTTTGATTTTCTCAAAATCTGGCAGGTTGGCGCCCACATTACTTTTTTTTGGTAAATACAGGCAAATGCCAAACACTGCCAGATTAGGGATGCATGAGCATCCGGCTCACGACGCGCAAAAGGTCATTCCTTAGATTACCTGTAATCCTGTCGCCCACATGTATCATGCGTCGTAGAGCGTCCAGGTAATCGGATGTATTTATATGCGGTTTTTTGTAGACTTCAATCCCTTTTGGGCTGTGGAGGATGTTGTCAGATAGTTCTGTTGGCCAGGAGTTTTTGAATAACACCGAACCACTCGTCCTCAATTCGCCTTGTAATACCTTCGCGAAATAACGTGTCGACGATCCCTCTATATATTTAATTATTTTCTCGTCTGCTACTATGATGGCTGAGAAATACTGGCGAGGTATTTCGATTGGCGCCATCGGGGCTCTCATGGCCTGGTCCAGCAGAGCTACTTCCGAAAGGATCATTCCGTTCAGATGTCCAGGATAATTTTGTAGCTTGAGAATTCCATTTTTTCCATAGAGGGCCGCTACGAAACGTACGAACGGTGGCACGGCTGTATCGGTCTTATTTCTTATGTTGACAAGTACCTCTCTTGGACATATCTTATTAGGTGGAAGCGGGCGACTCTTCAACTCCTCAAAGGTATCAAATGTCTCGACAAATTCGATCCGCAAAATCTTGGGTTTGTCGACATCGTATGTCCAGTTTTGAATCTGAAATAAAATTATATTAAAGTTAGATAACGCAATAACCCAACCCGTCAAAATGGTACTTGCGCATTATTGGGGACTTACGTCTATCATTCGAGTTTGATAATCTTTCCGAAGTTGTTCAAAATTGCTGAAATTCGAGGCATAACAGCCGCTTAAGATAGCCGTCACGGCTTTGTCTCTATGCAAATGGTCTTTGATTGCATGGTCACTCAGCAAGTAGGAATGTACATACGACAAAGTTGGGAAACTGAAAAAAACGTTTTAATTAGTTTTTTGGGTTATTGGGTTATTGGGTTATAGGGTTATTGGGTTATTAAGGAAAAAAAATATTACTATTCAGGATTTTGTAATCCATGGAAGTGGCCCGCGCCGTGTCTCTCCAAGAAGTAGTTGTATTGCCGATAAATGGCGTTTCTTTCCATCTCGTCGTCTTTTTCGTATTGCACTGGTGCTGTTTTGTCAATATTTCCCGTAGCCAGTTTTTCTAAAACGTCATAATTGATTACGAGTAATGACTCGTCGGGGCAACGAAATTGCACACCCCAGTGTACGTGTGATAAGAGAAGGTTCTTTGCTTGGGGCACGATCGTCCTCTCCATCTCCTCCAAGCTACTCTCTAAATCAACGCATTTGTTACCGTGCGTTATCCTATTGAACAGAATGGTCCGCAAGTTCGGGCGTTTGAAATATTCGACTCGGTTCATTAATAAATCTGTAAATTCTTCCCAATCACTCTTACGGATCATGTATGTCACGGTGTCCTTGTGATGTTCGTATCACTTATAAATAAAAATAATTCGAACTCTCGTAATTTAGCTAATGAGTAAGAATTTGTTTCCGATGATTTTACTCTAATTTCAGGAAAGTAGATAAATGAAACAAATATGATAATCAAGTAAATCAAATATATATAAGTAATTGCAAAATATCGAGGAAAGTCAGACAATGCCCTAGTTTCTTATGGTGCGAGTTGTCCCATAAGCAGAGCTAAAGTCTTTCTTGGATAGGATATAATTCGGCCCAAGTTTCTTATAGCGCGAGATGTTCTATAAGTCGAGCTCAAATTATAAAGAAAGGTTAGTCTTGCTTAGTAAATCACAATGAGAGAAAGAACTTAGGTGTTGATCCAAGTTTATTCAAACTCATGCGCTCACTTTGCAAGGCTAGAAGTGAATGAATCTAGCCTGTGCAAAGGTGGGCCTATTTATACACAGATTTTCCCGCTTATTATTGCAGGAGAGATTTCATCGAAAATTCGAGAGACATTCGCGAATTTTGAGAAATGATTTTTCTTCATTTATAAGTAAATAACCATTAATATTAAGTTTTTAACACATGTAAATTTTACAGAACTAGTTATTTGTTGATTTTATACAATATATAATTATCGCCAATAGTGTCGTCAAAAGTTATTAACTAATAAAGTTAATTAACGTGATATTACATTATTTACAATAGAAAATTATTAAAATTTCATATAACTTTATAGTTAATTAATTTTGGAAGTATTTTCCAAAATTAATTATTTAAATTAATTAATAACATTTGAATTATGACTAATTTTTCATATTTGTAACGGTTTTCTTTTAATCTTAATATGCGATTATTAGGTTAATTATCTAAGATTTCTAAATCATAAAATTGTCATTATCAAGTATTAACTTAATATTTTCGTTCTATATATCGCTTATTGTTTAAATAAATTATTAGTTGTTTATTTATTAATAACAGTTGTTATTTAGCTGTTATTAATGAAACCAATTCATACTCATGTTCTATGCTTATTCATTTTACATATAAATTATTTATATTTTTCTAATATTTCATATGTTAATAAATAAATTAACTTTACATATCGATATTCGTTATAAATTTATGATTGAATAAGATATTGTGAATCAGTATGTTAAAATCTATATAATTGATACTTTGTTATATTCAAATTATCTATAATTAACATATTTTTCTCAATATTATGATTCATTATATCTATGTCTATTATTTGTGACGTCACGCTATTTGTTTTGACTCGACTCTTATTTGTATATAGTCGCGTAAACAGTGAGGTAGCGCCGCTTAATGTATTGTTTTGACTAACAGATAAATACGTTAGACTAGTTGCAGTCATTTAATAAACAGCTCATAAATAGGACCGTTACATAGCCCCCTCTTGAGACTGAATGATTTTTGATAAGAAGTCTCATGAATGAGTTCCTTATGAGCTTTTTATTGATATTTTCGTTTGTTTTTTTATAGATTTTTTCTTTATTTCTTTATTAATACAATCATACAAAGTTTTCAGGTGTTTGAGGTCGTTCTGGTTTATTCGTTTTCATTTGACTTCTTATTTCCTCAATTTTTTCTTTGGTCTTTGTGATTTTTGCCGCCAGTTTCTTGATTTTCTTCTGTATCCTGCGCTTTTGCTTTCTTGATGTTGTAGGTAAAGCTGCAGAGGGCACAGGAGCAGAAGGACGTTGTACGTTTGAAGGCAGGAAAGATATCGTGGTTTGGTTCCTAAATTGATTTTTATTTTTCGCCTTTGCCATCCAAGCAGGCTTGAATGGTGTCTGTGTGCTTTTGCACATCGACCAAGGCACCATATTTTGAGATGGCACAAAAGGTCTGGCTAATGGTGCTGGAATGTAGTGTTTCAGATCAGACCTATTGGTCTGAGTGCTTTCACTCTTTCCAGACATCTTTCCAGATCGATAGTGTACTCTCTCTAGTGTTTACATATATCAGATCAATATGCAAATTTGATTGGAGAGAGAATATATCCCCTAGTGGCTAAATTTGGTACGGCTTTAGTAGAGAAGTATGAAATACACCTCTATCTTTACCATTTTTATATTTCAATAAGTATGTATCTAAACCGATTATGGATTTAATTATATACGGGCCTTCGTATAAGTTTAAGAATTTTTTAATAATTTCTTCTTCTTTATTACTTATATTTTGACTCCGTAATAATACATAATCATTAACTTTATATTGATAATGATGTATATTTTTATTGAAATTATTTGCACGTTTTATAAGTTTATTGTGCATTTTTTTCTTAATATCTTATACCTGATTATAATTTTTTGGTACCTTTGTTTTGGTATCAGGTATCCACCGATGCCAAAATCTCTCTGGTTTTATATGTAGATGAGCTTCTATAGGAGTTGTTTCAATTGTTTCATGATATACACAATTCATTATTTGTTGTATTTTGGGAATTAGTGGAGCCCAACCTTTATGATTGTCGTTAGCATATGCTCTTAAAAATCTTCCCAGTTCTCTATGTATTCTTTCTACAATATTGCTTTGTGGATGTCGAATACTAGAAAATACTAATTTTATGTTATTGGCTAAAAGCTTTTCTTTCCATGCTTTAGCTGTGAACTGTGTTCCATGGTCACATATGATTGCTGATGGTTTACCATAATTTGGTATATAATGTTCAAATATTTTTTTAATAGTAGTATATGTAGTTGATCTTTTTATAGGATACATAACTACAAATTTACTAAAGCAATCTATTGTGGTTAAAATGTATTTAACCCCTCCTCGTGAAGTTGGCAATGGTCCATAAAAATCTAAAGACAATAAATCATTTGGTTTTTCAACTAATATAGGCTGCATTATGGATGATATCTTCTTCGTATAATATTTTGTACGTTGACAGAGATCGCAGCGATTTATAGTTTTAGCTACTTTTTTGCGAAGCTTGTAAATATAGAAATTTTCTTGTAACATTTTCGTAATTTTTCTGGATCCAATATGACCATATATTTCATGTATCTCTTGGATCAATTCTTTAATAATTATTTCTGGTAGTAATAATTTATTGTTAATTTTATCTTTTTTATAGACTAAATTGTTATAAATTATATATCTTTGGTTGAAATTTTCTTTATTTATTAAATTTTGTGTATAACCATCATTTTGTTGTAATGACTCCATATTCTTGAAGTATTTTATTAAATTACGTGAAGGTACTTTCATCAACATAGCAATTTCAATTTCATCTGTATAATTATTACTGCAGTCTGTGATATGTCTAGATAGAAAATCGGCGGCTTTATTCTTATTTCCTGGTAGATACTCATACGTAATGTTGTAGTCTTGAAGAAACAAGCACCACCTCACTAATCTCGCATTTGTAAATTTACAAGTTGTTAAAAATTTCAACGCTTCGTGATCTGTACGAATAATTATTTCTTTCGCACCTCTTAGATACGTTTCTAATTTTAAACATGACCAAGCTACAGCTAATAATTCTTTTTCAGTAGTAAAATAATTTAATTCTGCACCTTTTAGAGTTCTAGATATAAATGTTATAACTTCTTCATCACCTTCATTATTTAATTGTGACAAAGCGGCGGCTATAGTATGGTAACTGGCATCAGTTGTTAATATGTAAGGTTTATTAGGATCAGGAAATTTTAAAGTGATTGTATCAATAAATATTTTTTTCACATTATTAAAAGCTGTTTCATGCTCAGGTAACCATTGATAGCCTTTACTTTGTTGCAATAAATTCATTAAAGGTCTACCTATTTCAGCATAATTTTTTGCGAATTTTGTATAAAAATTAACAAAACCAAGAAAGCTTTGCAAGCTTTTCAAATTTTTTGGAGCTTTATAATTTTGAATTATTTCTAATTTGCTTTTTTGAGCTTTTATACCTTGTGGAGTTATAATATGTCCCAAAAATTCAATTTCTTCTTGAACTAATTTAGACTTTGAAAATTTCAATGTATAATTATCTCTTCGACAACATGTAAATAATGTTCTTAAATGATAAATATGTTCATTGAAGGTTTTAGAAATACATAGTATATCATCCACAAATGGTATTATAAATTGTTTTAAATCGCCAATTGACAAATTTAAAGCTCTCACTAAAGCGGCTGTACTAGTACATGTACCGAAAGGAACTACATTAAATTCGTAGGTATTGCCCTCGATTATAAATGCTGTATATTTTTTACTTTCTTCATCGAGAGGAATCTGCCAAAAACTACTTGTTAAATCAAAACTAGAAATAAACTTTACTCCGAAACAATGTTGAAAAATATCATCAATATGTAGTGGGGCTTCATAATCTTTAACTAATTTTTTATTCAATTTTCGAGCATCTAAACAAAATCGCACTGATCCATCTTTTTTAATGCTTATAACAATTGGATTAATATAATTGCTAATTGATCGTCGAATAACGCCATCTCTTAGCATTTCTTTGATTGCAATTCGAACATTTTCTCGATAATTTAACGGTATAGGATACTGTTTTGAGAAATATGGCTCTTTATCTTTCAAAATCAATTTATGAGTATATACTTTCAATAAACCTAATTTTTTACGAAATACATCTTTAAATTCGTACACAAGCGAAGCTATCTCATTTTTTTGAGCATCGGTAAGGTTAGAGCTTTCATCAACTTTCTCATTAATTTCCCCTCGAGTTAGATTGTCAGAATCATTATTTGTAATGCCTGCATCTATTTCATTTCGAGTTAGATCAATGAGTGATGGTATGTCATCCCCAAAATCCGAGACAGTATCATACTGAATAGTTAAGCTTTGATATGTACTTTCATCCATAAATGCATCGTTATATTTCATGTTTTCCAAAGTATTATTAATTTCAAAATAAATTTGCACTTTAAATGTGTCAAGTTTGAGCTTTATATTTTTCATAGTATCATAACCGATAATACAATCTTTAATTAATCTAGGAATAATTATGAAGATAATATCAATGTATTGACTACCCCATTTTACATTCAAATAAATTTGTTTTTTCAATCTCACCGAATTTTGGCCTGTAGCTACCTTAATAACGTGTCCACTAATCGGCAAAGTAGGTTTATCTTTAAAATTACTTAAGTTTTGATTGTAAAATTCTTCTGAAATAGCAGAAACTTCACTACCCGAATCAAGTAGAGCTTTTACTGGAATGTTTTCTAATAAAAGAAATATTTCAGGACAAATTCTGCCTCCATTGCTATTATCGTTATTTGATAATTCACCGTTAATTTCATGTCTAGGATCTTCAAAAATAGTTAATAATTCTTTTTGTAATAAATCGTTACTTGATTTTATTGTTGCAACTCATTGCAAGCTTTTGCATTTATCCGATTTCCGAGAAGCAACATTTACTCGTTTCCCGAGGAAGTACTAGGTAAATCTTGTAAAATCGGTTTTGCAATATTCTTATTTTTATTAGCTTTATTATTCTTATTATTCGACTTACTATTTTCAATCGTTATGCTATTAATTTGTTGTTCTCCGCCGCTATCTTTTTGAGCATGACGTGAACTGATATAATCATCATTATCCAAAGAAGATAAAACTTTAATAAACTCTGATATCTTTTTTATATGTCTAGCTTGAACTAATAAACGCACATCTCTATCAAAATGTCGAGATAATTTATCTATTAATTCTTCTTCATCTAGATTTTCATTTATATCAAAAGCTAGATTAATCTTACGTATAGCATAATTATAACGTGATAATTTTCCACCAAAATATTTTCCAAATTCTATTTCGCGAGTAATATTTCTACGTATTTCAGCGTTCCAAAATTTCTCTTTAAATAACATTTCAAAATCTTCAAAATTTCTAATTTCCCGCTGTACTAAATCATACCAAGAAGAATTTACTCCCGTCATAGATTGAGATAACAAACATAACAATTGAGCAGTATTATAATTACTTGCTTGCAAATAACGTTTGAGATCATTTAAATATTTTACTGGTCGATATTTATAACTATCGTCAAAAACTTAAAGCAGGTTGCTTAATAGTTTCAATAATAGTTTCATTAATAATTGATCTATTTTGTTCATTATTCTTAATTTTATCAATATTCTCACGAAGTACTGAAAATGTTTCATTCATTTCCATAGTAACATTATTTTTTGCTCGAACAATATCATTAAAATTATCTTCACATCTATCTTTTAAAATAGCAATAATCTCATTTGACTTTTCTAAATTTGATTCTAAACTCTTAATTATTTGATCTTGTTCAACCATTTTATTCGTTAATCTATCAACTTTATTACTTAAATTGTTAATAGTTTCACAAATTGTCTTAAAATCATTTTGTAATTTAAATTGATCAGTATGAAATGTCTTTAATTCATCTACTACGGCTTTTTCCCATTCGTGCGTTCTTTTTTGTTGCACGGTCAATTCTTCACCAATTAGTGATTCACTAAGTTCGTTAAGAATTGTTTCGGGAGCACATTCAGTAGAATTATACATTGAACGTTTTTCGTTTGACATTGTAATATCAACAAAGAAAATCCAGAACATACAATCAATTCAATACCAATAATAAATAATATATATAGATGATACTAATCAATCAATTTTCAATAATATATAGGATTTAACAAATAATTGAACAAACTCAAATTATATATCGTAGTAATCAAATTTATTATAAATAACAATACAATTTATGCGCCTGGAGCAGGCCTAGATACTAACATATGTTCTACGGTATCAGCCAAATGATTTAAATCAGAGCTCATATTTCTCAAACTAGTATCAAACAATTTCATGTTCTTTTTGTAATTATTGCCTAAATTAACGAACGATTCCGCAAGTTCCATATACAATGTACGTAGTTCATTTATTTCTTTTTCCAATGACGCATTCTTACACAGTACTGCTCGCATATGTTTGTTTCTTTTCGGCATAACAACAATTTACAATAAAATTACAAACTAATAAACAAACTAATAAACTAAATGACAAATACTTAACAATAACTAATGTAACAAGAGTCCTGTTACGGTCGCCAAATGTGATGTTCGTATCACTTATAAATAAAAATAATTCGAACTCTCGTAATTTAGCTAATGAGTAAGAATTTGTTTCCGATGATTTTACTCTAATTTCAGGAAAGTAGATAAATGAAACAAATATGATAATCAAGTAAATCAAATATATATAAGTAATTGCAAAATATCGAGGAAAGTCAGACAATGCCCTAGTTTCTTATGGTGCGAGTTGTCCCATAAGCAGAGCTAAAGTCTTTCTTGGATAGGATATAATTCGGCCCAAGTTTCTTATAGCGCGAGATGTTCTATAAGTCGAGCTCAAATTATAAAGAAAGGTTAGTCTTGCTTAGTAAATCACAATGAGAGAAAGAACTTAGGTGTTGATCCAAGTTTATTCAAACTCATGCGCTCACTTTGCAAGGCTAGAAGTGAATGAATCTAGCCTGTGCAAAGGTGGGCCTATTTATACACAGATTTTCCCGCTTATTATTGCAGGAGAGATTTCATCGAAAATTCGAGAGACATTCGCGAATTTTGAGAAATGATTTTTCTTCATTTATAAGTAAATAACCATTAATATTAAGTTTTTAACACATGTAAATTTTACAGAACTAGTTATTTGTTGATTTTATACAATATATAATTATCGCCAATAGTGTCGTCAAAAGTTATTAACTAATAAAGTTAATTAACGTGATATTACATTATTTACAATAGAAAATTATTAAAATTTCATATAACTTTATAGTTAATTAATTTTGGAAGTATTTTCCAAAATTAATTATTTAAATTAATTAATAACATTTGAATTATGACTAATTTTTCATATTTGTAACGGTTTTCTTTTAATCTTAATATGCGATTATTAGGTTAATTATCTAAGATTTCTAAATCATAAAATTGTCATTATCAAGTATTAACTTAATATTTTCGTTCTATATATCGCTTATTGTTTAAATAAATTATTAGTTGTTTATTTATTAATAACAGTTGTTATTTAGCTGTTATTAATGAAACCAATTCTTACTCATGTTCTATGCTTATTCATTTTACATATAAATTATTTATATTTTTCTAATATTTCATATGTTAATAAATAAATTAACTTTACATATCGATATTCGTTATAAATTTATGATTGAATAAGATATTGTGAATCAGTATGTTAAAATCTATATAATTGATACTTTGTTATATTCAAATTATCTATAATTAACATATTTTTCTCAATATTATGATTCATTATATCTATGTCTATTATTTGTGACGTCACGCTATTTGTTTTGACTCGACTCTTATTTGTATATAGTCGCGTAAACAGTGAGGTAGCGCCGCTTAATGTATTGTTTTGACTAACAGATAAATACGTTAGACTAGTTGCAGTCATTTAATAAACAGCTCATAAATAGGACCGTTACATCCTTCTCCAGACTGTGGCCAGACATCCCATAATTTGTTTTGAAGGTACTGTCCTCTGACATATTTAGGAGAGAGTCTCTGACCACCACATTCCAAAAGAGTTGGACGAGGTAATGAGGGTCGATCGTGTCTTTTTCAATAACAAATAAGATTGATATTCGCCAAATATCCCATCCTCCTAGGACAGACTCGTAAACAACCGAGTTGTATCTAGTCAAGTTAAGTCGCCTCATGAGCTCGTTGATAACTTTCTTTTGGGGGCAGAGGAATCCTCGAGAATTGTATGGCGTTATTTTAATTGGCATTTTATGGGCGGCCGTGAAATCTTTTACGGAAAATGACAGATGCCCGTGGCTGTCAACATCTAGGACACCATTACCGAGATCGAAGCTCGAAGCTACGCTTATACGTGACTCGTCCTGGGTGTTCGAGCGACTGTCGAAGGATGTTACATATTCGCCGAGTTCTTTCGACAGCTGAAAAAAAAGTAATTTGGGTTATTGAGTTATTGGGTTATAGGGTTATTGGGTTATTGGGTTGACTACAATTTTAAACATTTTTCTATCTAAAAAATTTACCTTGGCACGCAATCTGGGTATGGTCTTCTCTATTTCTTTCATACTGCTCGTCGAATACTCAGCTTCACTTAAGCTTGCCAAGCACTCAGCGGCGAAATGAGCCCAATCTTCGTCATTAATTTGGCTTGTTGGACTTACACTGGTCGCTTTCGCGACACAGTGTAACCGAACCTTTTTCAAATATTCCGTACGCTGCTGAGTATCGACGATCGGCCGTTTAATTGTATTAAATAGAGTTGGTTCATTGATGTTAACATTTTCTGCGTCCTCTTCTTCGGCCTCCTCAACTTGCTTCTCAGATAACGGCCCCAGATCAAGAGTGACGTCACGGTCCAACTCGTACATCGCAAAATAGGCATTGAAGTTTATGTGATTGATTTTTTTCACGTCAAATAATGTTCTCGATGGTATTGATGTTCCATCATTGGTTTTCGCCTATTCATAAATTTCAATTTAATTGATTGCCCAGATACGAATTTTATAGTAAAATAATAACCTAAAGAATATTCACCATGTCATCGGATTGATAATATAGGTCATTACTATACCTGACATAGCAGGTATAGTGACCGGATGTTGGGTCCTCACCATGGTGGCACGCCACCGAGCTATTTGTGTAAGTAACCATGCCTTCGGTTGACGTTCGTAAACGCAGGGTTCTCGGAATCCTCACCATTGATCTAATAATACTAAAAATTTGATTGGGTTATTGGGTTATTGGGTTGACAAATAACCAACCTCATTTAACTTACCTATTTTTTATCGGTTTTTGTTCAACTGGATCCCAGGCCGTTCTATTGATCACCGTAACTATAATTAGCGGAGCGTTCACCTGTTAGAAAGACTTCCGTCTAACTGCGTCATTGCTCACCACCCGATGGCACGTGGGATATACATTCCCTTTCCCTTCCAAACTTTTCAATACTTGGTTTTTATTTTTCTTCGAAGCTTTTTTTGCCAGGGATGAAATAAATTGTGATCTGCTTTTGTACAATGGTTTTTGTTTTGGCCTCTTCGTGACGATAAATTGAGAGGCATATAGCTGCTGGAACTCCTCCAAACTTTTTTTATTTTTTTCTCCATCCACAAAAAATTCTGTTTCTTTGAAAATCATGGGAGTGTAGGGCTTTGGTGGTTTTTGTAGGTGGTACACGTACTGAGTGACATTATCGTCCGTAGACGCATGCCACCACTTGGTAAGTCTTTCTATATCTTCGGGAGCGTTGGTGGATGTTCTGGAAAAAAATGATTAATGAAGAAATGAAATTAATGCGTATATCCGTTTGAAATTCGGATATCCGCCAAGTTCGTTCAGCAACTAAATCGACGGATATCCGTCAATTTCGTTACTAGTCGAACGTAAATCAACACGATATTAAGTCATGGATACCAGGTTATGTTGCTAGACGTAATCGACGGCTATCCGCCGAGTCCGTATATCAACATAACCTGGTATCCATGACTCAATATCGTGTTGATTTACGTTCGACTAGCAACGAAATTGACGGATATCCAGTAAATATAAAATTACACTTACTTGATATGAGGAATGTACGTCCATGATTGCAGTAAATTATTCGATGATATAAAATTACGAATGAGCTCTGTATTGTAGACCAATGAACTCATAATTGGTTTCAACAACAAGTTGATATCTCTAGTCAACAAACAAAAGATCACATTCAAGTATTTCCCCATCATATACTGTAACATATTCTGGTAGTACGGCTTCACTCTAATCCGCGGACATAAGAATTCTATGACTTGCGCCCTCTCCGCCAACCTCGACATAACGTCGATAGAGATTATCAACTTATACCTTTTAATAAGTATACTTTGAACCTGAAAGAAATATAGACAGTTAGTACGGATATGATCAAACAGAACTATCAACGGAATCGACGGATATCCACCGAGTCCGTCTAGTCTTAATGCAATACGAGAAAGAACTATTAACGGACTCGGCGGATATCCGCCGGGTCCGTCTAGCTACGCGATTGCCGGATTGACAGGTGCGAGGTTATGGTCGTCGTCCGACTCGGCGGATATCCGCGGATACCGACAATTATCAAATTAAATCTACTTACCGTTTTTATAGGGAGACTCAACAACTGCCTCTCGCTATTCTTCGCCATGTGTTAACTTGTTAAAATTTCGTCTGAATACTATTTCTGCCGATATCAGCTTGCCAAAATTACTAGTGGCTTGTACGATTGAGTCCGCCTTGCTGTCGTGGTCACTGAGCATCTTTGTAATGGTTGTAATTATAGCAGGCGACGTCAGGTACGGCTCGCAGCGTCTCACGTATATAGCGACTTGATTCTTTTTAATTCCTGAAGCAGCCACAATTTCGCGCCACGTACCTGCCGATAACGGCAACTTGTTCCTATGATGATTGACGACCTCTTGGCAGGTTTCTAGAAATTCCATTTTTTGAACGGGGTCAAAGTTCCGGACATACGCGACCAGCTGCACGAAAACTTTACGCGCAGGTGAAGTTAAAAGTCGTACCAACCAATCAGTGATTTTATTGATCGGCCAGATGGTGAACATCATCAAGGTGATGAATTCGGAGTTCCCGTAAAGCTATAAAAAAATAAAAAACCAGATTAATCGGATATACGACTAAACCGTACAATCCCTGCGGATATCCGCCGTTTCCGCTAAGTACTGACATTCGCGGAAACGGCGGATATCCGGCTATATTAACAAAATACAATTACCTCTTGAACTTGCTCAACCATAGTCCATCTGGCAAAATTGGATTCTCTTTTGAGGAACATTATTATTTTTCCTCGAGTTCTGTCGTCGAATTTTTTTCTGTCGCTCTGAAGTGCGTCCAAATAATCCCTAATGCTAAAAAGTATTTCAATCTGCTTCTCTTTCTTCAGTATATTAAAAAATTGCTCACAGGGAAGCATCCTCGGCAAATGTTTATGAGCCATCAGCATACATATTCGTTTACAAAACCACGTGTTAGCAAACGTCCTCAGTGTGGTGTGAGAGGGTGGTCCTTTTCTCAAATCTAAGTCCTACGAAAAATTAAATAATTTAAATGTTTCGGATAACCGTTGATTTAGTATAATGGCGCTAGGATTTCGATATCAGCGGATATCCAACGTTCGGTCTGTAATTGAAATAAAATAAATACCTTTGACGTCACTTCGATGCGGGCAGGCTCATCTACCTGATTTACGTATGAATAAAACTTCACGGGAAGCAATGCTGGAGCAACAAAATTAATGTTGGAGAAAAAGTTCATCGTCAACGACTTCCGTAAATTCTCGATATTCCCAGCATCGTGGGTGGTTTCATACAACTCTTGTATGGCAGAAAATCGAAATGGACTTGTGTGGCCATAAAACTTCACTGCCTCCATGGTTCGACGTAATAATCGAATACTGCTTGCTGAAACTTGCCGAAGCACTGCACTGACTGCGTCCGAACTTGCTGAAGAATAGGTGAATACTGAAACATAAATAAGTTTTTTGTGACCACAATTCTTAGAATACCCATACAAGTACCCACTCGACTCGTGAGAGAAATATAACATTTCTTAGTAGTATCGTATATCAAAATAAGTGAAAGATTGTCACGCAATTCTTCGAATAACCTCACTACCGCCGGGTCCGACTAGCAACGCGATTGCTGGATAAAGACAGGTGCGAGGTTATGTTTATCGACGGACCCGGCGGATATCCGCCGATTTTTCATCTATCTACGCGCAGGGTTAGGGTTCGACACTAAAAAATTTCAATAATTTACTTACTTTTGTTGTAAAACATGACGAACAGGTGCAGCATGAGACGGAGCAACAGGAGAACACACGGAAACAACGTCAGGGGGAAAGGAGGGTTAAAAGGATTATTGGCTAATCCTTCTGGTTCCGCACGTATAACGGAGAAACCTCGGATTTTGCCAATAAAGGATGGATCGGTGAAAGGTTAGGCTAAATCAACGTTGCGCCGCCCGCCGTTGCCTCATCGCTCTCATGGCTCGAAGCTGTCGCTCCGCCTGAGTTCCCACAACTGCCTCATCGTTTTCTGCTCCTGCCGGGATGATGTTTTCCCTGAACCTGTCTCGATGCTGTCGCCACGCATCGTTTTCGTCTCTCGCCGGCATGATGATGGCCTGTCTGGGCAATGGCCTGTCTTGACGCTCCACCAAAATTTCCCTATGTGCCACTTCGTTTTCGGCCGGGATGATGTTAGCCGGTCTAAACAAATTATGTTCTGGCCTCCATGCTCCCTGTTGCGCTCGATCTTCCGTCTGATGCTGCTCCTTCATAAATTTGCAATATTCTTTATAGCTTAACATCAGGTCTTTGATATTTTCCATCTCACAAAAGACAGTTTTCATTGCAGCTAAGCAAGCATCGTCATTGAAAATGACATCGCAACGACAAATGGAGCAACGCTGCGACTGTGAAAGGTTGTAACACCTTCTACAACAGTTGTGCCCGTTGAGGCACACTACTGGTTCGACCATCACGTCGAGGCAGATAGGGCACACAAATTTGTCTACCAGTTCCTGTTCCAGGTCATTCAAACAAACTGCACGTAAGACTGTCGAGGCCTCCTCTAAGAGCGAAGTAGCAGCCTTGCCATTTTTAACGGCTAATTTCCGTAAGGCTAGCTGGGCCTTTTTACTTTTGCGGCACTTTTGATAAAGAAAAAAACAGAGTAGGCGTATGAGATTCTGTGTGTTTCAATAAGTGTGAAGATATCCGCCGGGTCCGTCTACCGGATAAAGACAGGTGCGAGGTTATGTTTATCGACGGACCCGGCGGATATCCGCAGGGATCGTCACACCGCGCGCATATCGAATATCGCGAGCAAGTTGTAGATACGGGGGAAAGGAGGGTGGAAAGGATTATTGGCTAATCCTTCTGGTTCCGCACGTATAACGGAGAAACCACGGATTGCCAACAAAGGATGGATCGGAGAAAAGTTAGGCTAAATCAACAAAGTTCTTACCTTCAGTCGTGGACGCTTGTTCGGTTGTACAAAGTACTTTACCAGCAACATGTGGCGATGTTTTCCTTCATTGTCTGTAACCTCCACGAGACCATACGGCACTTCGCTACCGCATCTATCACTTCTCTGGAAATGTTTTATAACTAACTTATTGTTTTCGACCGCCCATACAGCATAAGTCTGCGGCTGGTGGTGATGCGAATCCATTATAACTGTGCCAATTATATAATGTAACGAGTAACGAGCACAACTAATACAGAGCATGGGCTCAACTGTATAACGAAATGCGGAAGTACTGTTACGACCTCTACTTGCTGCAAATACGGAAGTACTGTGGCGACCTCTACTTGCTACAAATACGGAAGTACTGTGGCGAACTCTACTTGCTGCAAATACGGAAGTACTGTGGCGAACTCTACTTGCATCCCTACGAACGACTTAAGGCCGGTAAGAGCTGCCCCGATATGGCCGACGGTGATTATAGTAGTTCCGTTCGACGACTCCGGCGGATATCCGCGTAGCCCCCGAAACAGCCGCCACCGCCAGCGCGGTCGCCCTCGACCAGTCTCGACATGTGATGCTCCGAGGCGGTAGGGGTGGCAAGTGGCCCGGGCCATTTTCGCGGATATCCGCCGGAGTCGTCGTCCCATCGGTGCACCACTTGCCGGGCGACAACGCACCCATCGGAGGCCTCCCCCAGGCCACGGTCGACTGTATACAGATGTTTCTCGACGCCGATCGTCCTCCAGGGTCCTTATCTAACGAACGCCACCAAAAGTTGCAACTTACGGACTTGTGCAAAAACTCACTGACCTTTCCCCGGAGACTACCGTTGTCATAGGTGTACAACGTTACCAGGCCCTATCCCCGTGAAAGGTCAGTGAGTTTTTGCACTAGTCCGAAAATTGCAACTTTTGGTGGCGTTCGTTGTTGCAAAATGAATATTTTGCAACAAATTATTGACCAATATTTTTGCCCAATAATATCGGGCAAAAATATTGACCGATTTTTTTCAACAGGGAGTGCATCAGTATATGAAAGCTGTGACGCTGAAGTGTATACTGTCAACTGTGTACTGTGGTTTATGGTATAAAATGTGGATGGAAGTGAGAATAAGCTGTGAAATATATTAATATTTTAAGTCCTTAAGATGGTGGAAATATAATCTGCAAATTTAGACAATTTTTTCAATAATTTGAATTAGAGAATTAACAACTATTATTATAGATAAAAGTTTAGATGCTTTGCTGAATAGTTTTTTCATTTCAGGTTTACTTCAGTTCTAGTGCAATTGTGATTAAAGCTGGAAAAATTTACATAACTAATTGTAGAAATCATGAAGTAATATCCATTTTCTAACAATCTGCTGTGAAGTGGTATAGCTGTTCTCTAGTTTTGGCTATTTTCATGTAACATTTGAGGTAGACACTATTTTATTATAAACAATTATTACTATATTTAACGTTCTCTTACAAGGTAATTTAATTAGTATTTTACATCATTTTCTCATCTAACATAAAGAATGCTGGCAATCTTTATCTTTGGGAAATTTTTATAATATTTAATGGAACATTCATGCAGGTCGTTTCTTTCTTCCCAATACTTATATTTGGCATTGTAACAATGTGCCACAAAATGTCCTGGTCGGTATTCAATTGCACCACATAAAAGAAATTTTTGATTTTGAATTGCTAAATGTACTATTAAATCAGATAAATAAGTAGATATTGTAGATTCATTTCTATTTAAACTTTGGTATGCATTCTCCACATCTATCCATAGATAAGGTCCTAAAATATTTGTACATACCAGTCCTTTTTCCATACAATTTTGACACTGGTAAATCTTTTGTGAAAAATAGATATTCAATTGTTCTTCTAAATTCTCATAATTATTTATTTTAGCAATGGATGTCTTTGAAAGAGGTGTCACTGGTTTTTTCATCATCTTGGAATACCCACACAGTCTACACTCTTGATGTTCTGTGGTGCATTCATACTGGCTCATCAAAGTTTCAAATAAATTATTAGTATTGCACGTACAATCAACTACATTTGATGGATCTATTTGTTTAAGCTGTTGTGCAACAGATAATAAATGATGTGCTCGACTTGTATAAATTCCATTGCTATTTGATAATCCTAAATTAATATAATTAAATATCGTGGTGAGGTAGCACTTATAATTTAGGCTTTTATTTGTTACGATGTACTCTTTGAACAGTGATGAATTTTTGCAACCGTAGCTGATCAATTCCGTAATGGAGTCCCAAGGACAAGTATTTACAAAGCGATAAACTACACCACCAATGGATTTTTTTCCACCTTTTTTAAAACCATTCTGGATCACATGGACTTCCTTCTTCATTTTCTTTGGAATTTGTAGATCTAATTCTATGTCAGGATTAGCACTCACATAGAAGCCTCGTTTCCTTTTATTTTTTTCAGGTAAGCAGGTATTTACATGAAAGTTATTTCTTTTTTCTATAAATTCCATTATTTGCACCGTTTCATTTACAGGTAGTGGTTGATATTTTAGCTGAAGGATAGAGGCATCGTTAAACAATGGGTTTTCCAGTTTCTTCTCATTTATATTTTTAACATAATTATGATCTGTTTCTATTTCGATTTTCTCAAATAATTCAATCTTTGAATCTATAGGTGAAGAGGTAGCTGTCAGTTGATGAGAAGAAGGAATAACAGGGAGCTGATCCACGGATTTTAGATTACTATCAACACTACCAACGTTACTAACATTCAATGAAATTCCATCTACCTCACAATCATCGATGGACTGTTCAAATTGCAGTTGCAATGGATAAGTTGTTTGACCAAATTTTTTCCATTTATCACTTTCAAAAAGATAACTGCTGCATCTACTCTTTTGTATATTTACTTGTTTTTTTTCATTTCTTTTTTTCAAGATTAAATTATTCAATTCGCTTCTTCTCATTTTCACATCTGAATCTATGTTTTTGCAATATTCCAAAACAAATTTATCTGGCCTTATTGGTACTCTGTTATACAAAACGTTGTCTTTGACATCCCTAAATGTAGCTTCACTTCTTGATGATGTAGCAACTTTCTCTTCGATTCCAAATATTTTCAGCGTATTATTTGTGCAGCAAGGAAATTCATGACAAAGTTCAATGAACTTTTCCGCAAAAGAAGGATAACAATAATCATTATCTAGAAGAAACTCATTGTCCGTAAGGTTTTGTAAACCTATACTGTCAATGAGTCCATTTATGTAATCCTTCATGCTTTTGTTATCTTCTTCTTTATAGTTTTCTTCAGTTACTATAACTTCATTTAAGTCTTCATTTTCTGTTGTTCTTGATTTAATATTGTCATCGAACTCAAATGATTTGATCAATTTTATTATTAAACCAAAAGCTTTAGTACAGTCACTGTTGCATGTTTTACTATATGCAAGTGTGATTACAGCTTTAAAAAATATTTCAAAGTTTAGCAAACTGTCGATTGTAGATAGAATACCTAAACAATGTCTGTATAATTGTTGCACTTTTGAAGGCATTTTCGTGAAATTCGGCCAACGCTCTATGAGATGGACTAAATGAGATGTATCTGTTGCCATTTGTGTATGCAATGTATGACTCTTTAATTCACCTTTTAAAAGCAACAGACATATATTATTATATTGTTTAAATGTAACATTGTTTAGTCCTAAGCATAAACCGTTTCTCAATCCCATGCCATGGTCTGTGACCATTCGGCGAGGTTTTTCAGCTCCTGATCTTAAAAACTCACGAATCCAATAACTAATAATGTTGGCATCATTTCGTTCGGAGATCATTTGAGATAGTGGTACAATCTTCTTTTCTACGTGAGTAGTCAAGATTGTTAAAAAGATATGTCTATCTTTTTGTCCTAGTCTTTTGATTGATCTACAAACTGATCCTGTAGAGTCAGATGATATAGAATTTCCTAAATTATTCAAAATATCATTATGAAGATCAACTTGTTGTTGGGACCAAAATAAAACAAAAAAGGAATCGTATCCATTGTCCCTAATATAGTGCCCATAGGGATTATTCACTTTTAAATATGCAAATGATTCAAATAGAGTCTGACCTTTAATGATTCCCAATTCCTCATTTTTGGCATCTATTCTTGCTTTTTGAAGAGATGGTAACTTGTAGAGCTGTGGAGGGTTCGTATTATTACTATTAATAAGTGTTTTGGTTTTTTCTCTTTGCCATTTTCTTGGTAATTGGTGCAATAATTCTTTTTTTATTTCATCTCTTTTTGGTCCGAATAGGCGTCTACAATTACTATGTGGTATATTAAATTTCACGTTATTTGCAACAACTTCAAAAAAAAAAACAGGTCCCAAAGTTGGCTCATTTATCAAAATTATTGTTAAACTTGATTAGCATTCATTGCAGGATCCTTTTGCGGAGAAAAAGTATTCCTTACCTACGTGGTGATTGTGAAAATAAAAAGCACAAGGGATTTTTTTGTTTTTGCTTATGCTTATTTTCCAAATTTTCTGCATTAAAATATCACCCCAACCTTCTTGCATGATTTGTTTGACAGTACCATCTTGGTATATTTTTTCAATTGGCTTAACTGATGTCCATTCATTTTCGCTAAGAACTATCTGGACTTCGAGTGTACTATTATCTACTGTTAATACTTCATCGACAGTTTTTTCATTACTTTTTCTTGATTCACAAATCAATAACTTGTTTTCAATTAGATCAATTTTATCACTTATATTAAATTCTTCTCTGCCAGTTTCATATGCATTATTTGCATAATTTATGCCTTTTGTTTCATCGTAAAACGTTTTTATACCATGACGATTTTGTAGTACCATTAAATAAATACTCTTGAAATTGATATCGTCTTTTAAAGCACTACTGATATCTTTCCACACTTGATTATTTTTACCCTTTAATTTATTTAATTCATTATAAATAGCGTGATTTATAATTTCATTTTTAATTACTACTGGCAAAGTCGATGGTTTTCTTCCAACCATTTTTTTAATAAGGAAATTAAAGTTATTTTATAAAGAACAGGTATTTTAAGAACAAATTAAACTCCACAATTAGTTTATTATGCAACTATAATCTTATTACTATACTTTTATTATGCAACTATAATCTTATAACACAAATTTTGAACTATTTAAAATATTATTATCACTATACTTAATAACAACTATTTATTACTTGTGTAACGGGGTATGACCGTTTAATTATTATATCGCGCGATTACATTAAGGGACACGCGTAAATCGTCAATGCTCACTACTATTCCGGGAGAGCACGAGAAAGTATGCGCCAGTCAACCGATAATCATTAATAACCTATGCTAAATTGAGTGGAAGCTATGTGAAATGAGAGAATCAATGAAAACACTTGTTAGTAATGTAGATCGGATCTTTTATTGTCTCTCCAAAATTCACAAAAGGTCGGCCCGCGCGTTTGTTTACGTATACGCTCGCTCGTCGACAACACGCTTTGCCGGTACGCTCGCTGCTCTTTGTTATTAGAGCCGCTACATGCTCGCATCGAGAGTTAGTATCAAGTTATTATTTTATGCTCGCGATCGCGAAATTAAGCTGGCCAGCTTACCTTATAATTGCGGGCGATCGGAGAAAATCACAGCAAATCGCACAGCACGGAACAGTCGCTTATTGTTTTGTTCGCGGGACGCGAAAGCGCGCACACACTGGTTTCGCCCTCGATGGCGAAACCTCACACACTCTCTCTCTCTCTCGATCTGACCTCTGGCTCGTAGCTGGGTAGCTCCTTGGCGGCTGCAATCCGGGATCACCAATTACTGCTGTTTTGAAGCGTGTGGATGTCAAGGGCACGTGAATTGTCGATAGCGGTAACGAAAGCGGGCGGACGCTAGGATGATCTAGGCTTCACTCTTCAAATTCGTTCGCGCGCGTTCCGTCTGCTCGCGTGCCGAATTCCTTCGTTACCTATTTTGTCCCCCCGGGAGGTGCTGCCCTCACAGACAGCAATTAAGTTAAATAATCAGCGCTAATTTGACGTTTACCGTCACAGCCCCCTTCCAGTCTGGACCTATAGGGTCCTCGACGATAATTCCATTAGCGCTGTTCCTTCCGAGGATGAAAAAGAGAGAGGATAATAAAGGATTATAGTCCACATGATGTTTACTTCCATCTTTATTCGCCGGGTAGTATAACGGTTGCCCTGCCCACGAGGGCAGGGGAAGGTCACCTGGCTGGTCTCCCGGGTAATTCTGCGCCCTGGTCATCCAATGGATGATGTCGGGGCCTTCAGCGGGATAGATCCCGCTGGGGGTCCGAGTAGCGGCGTGGTATCGCCGTGCGCGATACCGGGAGTCGTCGACGGTATCGCGGTAGGGTCCGCCGTCGGGAGTTCTTCGATGAGCACGGATGACGAGCTCTCGTGAGCTCGCACCCGTGCTTGCTCCACCTCTTCTCTTCGGGCACTTATGAGGTGCGAGGCGGCATGTACCACCCCTTCAATGGCGGGACCCATGTCCAGGTCGATGAGGGCGGCTGCCGCTTGCTCGAATTGTTCGAGCTTGATCTGCATCCTGTAATTATCCAGCGAGTTAGTATCCTGAATAGTTTTGGATATCGAAGGTGGGCGCCTGTTCGGCTGCCCAGGGCCTTCGTCGCCGGAGTCGAAGGTGGGGTCCTTGGCGTCGGTCTCCCAGGTCCTTCGTTCGCCGTGTATCATGCATTCACGGTTGTCGCTTTCGGTGGTCTGCCCCTCTTCCTCTTCACGATGACGGGAGGAGGGGCTCGTGTTGTTTGTCGATGTTGTATAGTGTGTGTAGTTCGCGCGGACTTACGAGGTCTTCCTCGTGGGCGCTTCGTCGGGTTAGTAGGAGGGATATCTAGTGGGACTCGGCTGGGGGGATTGCGGCGAGTACGGCGAGGTGATTTCGGAGTTGTCGCGTCGTCATTTCGGAGTGTATTATCTGAAGTGTCGGCGCTCCCGTTTCCGTGTATCGTTGTATCGCTCGCGTTGGGCGGGACGCTCATCGCCTCGGTTCCCTCGGCGGTAGTGGTCTCGTCGTCGCCATATCCGTCTCCTCCTTGATGATCGTGATTCGGCTTTCGGTGGTACATCGCCCGGCCGACAACCTTCCAATTCGGGTATTGTTCTGGTTGGCTCTCGACGCGTCGGAATTGATCCGTATACCAGGCGCTGTCCCTTGGCTTCGGCTGGTCTATTGCGCTAACCTCTGCCTTCGTGGGCTCGAAAGCGCGTGATAAGGCGTCGGGCAACACATTGTCCCCCCCCTTTCGATATTCGATCTCGAAAGTATGGCCTTGAAGTTGTAAGGCCCATCGGGCGAGACGTCCAATTGGATTCTTCAGGTTGTATAGCCATTTCAGGCTATTGTGATCAGGTACCACCCTGAACGGGTACGCTTCTATGTATGGGCGAAACTTTTGGATGGCCCACACGACCGCCAAGCATTCGCGCTCCGTAGCTGGGTAGTTTTGCTCAGCCGGATTAAGGACTCTGCTAGCGTACTCTATGATTCGGTCGCCGTCTCCTGCCTTTTGTAACAGGACGGCCCCGATTCCGGTAGCGCTAGCATCTGTCTCCAGCACGTACTGCCCATCTGGTTCTGGTAATCCCAGGCATGGTGCGGACATCATGAGTGCCTTAATTTTGGCGAAGGCTTGTTCCTGTTCCTCTCCCCACACATATTCGCTCTTTTTTCCTGTTAACCTCGTTAACGGTTGAGCGTGCGTGGCGAAGTCGGTCAAGAATTTGCGGTACCACGAAGCTACCCCCAGGAAGGTGCGCAGCTGTCGCACGTTTCCTGGCCTTGGGTACTCCATGATAGAGCGCACCTTTTCAGGATCTGGCCTGATCCCCTCGCGGTTGATCAGCAGGCCGAGATATTTGGCTTCAGACTTGCAGAAGACGCTTTTCTCTCGATTGATCGAGAGGCCAGCTTCGCACACCCTGTCCAATACGGTTTTTAAATGCCGTAGGTGATCCTCGAAACTGGACGATACCACTATGATATCGTCCAAATAGGCGAAGGCGAATTCGCCTAGTTCGGGACCGATCACACTATCGATCAACCGCTGGAAGGTGGCACCGGCGTACGAGAGACCGAACCGCATTCGTACGAACTGGTAATGTCCCAGTCCGTTTCGCAAGCGTCTTAATATATCCTGCATAAATGGCAAGGGATACGCATTCGGCTCGGTGACTTTATTGACCTTTCGGAAGTCAATACAAAATCTGTATGAGCCGTCCTTCTTGCGTATCATAACCACTGGGCTCGACCAGCCACTGTCTGCTGCTTCGATTACCCCTTGGGTTAACATTTCCCTTACCAGTCGATGCATTTCCTGCTCGACCTTGTGCGATACCGGGTAGTAACGCTGTTTAATTGGCTTCTTATCACCGACCCGAATCTCGTGCTCGATGCCTGCCGCACATCCCAAGCCCAACGGGGCTCGGGATAGGGCCTCGTCGATGGTCTTCTGTAGCATGGTCTGTTGTGTAGCCGTAACCTCGGCTAGTCCGATTGTGGCTAATCTCGGACCAGCCTCTAAGCTAGCTACCTCTAGCTCCATTTTGGCCTGCGATCCCTTGAACAGCAACGTGTTATCGTCTGGATCAAGTACCGCTCTGAACAACCTGATGAAGTTCACTCCTAATATACATTCTTCGACGAGGGTAGGGAGGATGGCTACTCTCGTCGGCATCGTCAATCCTCCCACGGTGAAAGGTAGCATGGCGTGACCGACGATCGTTAACTTACGACCGTCTGATAATCCTGCTGTTCCCGCGTGGGTGGTATCTAATCTGACGCCCAGCACAGACGCTATTTGTAGAGCATTACTACCCATAGCTGTGGTGGAAGCTCCCGGATCATAGAGGGCCCGTATTTGGAAGTCCTCTATCTTCACCGGTAGCCACCAACGCGTCTCCTGTTCCGGGGAATATCGGGAAACAGTTTCGACGGCTCCACAGCTTTGCTCTTTATTCGTTATAGCGCTAACCGTTATGCTCTTGCGTGGTCGAGTGACGTTACCTGTCGTCCGAGCCCCTTTGGTTCGGACGATCGGAGTTTCTATGGGGTTCTTCTTCGACGGTTTATCATCTGCCTTAGCCCGTGCCCCCGAGGGCGTATGCGATCCGTACGTCACCGCCTCGGCTGGTCTAGGGTCTCTGGCTTCACCGGCGTCGCAACCCTTCTTTTCCGAGCGCACTCTTCCGCCAGGCTTATCTTTGGCGCCAGCAAGGGAGTTCTCGTCCTCGACGCCCAACACGCTCGCTACTAACGGCGTGGGCTGTGTTGGCGGAGGCCGCGAGATCTCTTCGACGGGGTTTGGGTTACTGGATGAAGGAGTGGGATCAACCCCACCTATCCACTCCTTTGCTCGTTTCCCTTATTACATTGGGGACAGAACTTCCTATAATAACCCAGTAGGCCGCACTCGGCACATTTGATCGGTCCAGAGAACTCTCTTCCTCGTTTACGGGGAGTCTCCGGCCTTTTACTTCGGTCCTCGGAAGTCAAGCTTTTGTCGGCGCGGTTATTCTTCATTTCCGCCGATATCTCCTTAAGAGATAACAGCATTTGGTTGAATACGTCAATGGGTGGAACCTTCTTCTCACCGTCGACGGATTCCAGACTCGGGTTAGGTGCTGCCCCCGGGGGCGTCGGTGTGTAGACGACCTGGTGCGTCACCTTTTCGAGTACCTTTTCCATGCGTTCCAATCTATCCCTGACTTCCGGTTTATCACCGGACATGGAAGCCACTTTCCCTTTACGACCCTTGCTTGCGTCGGTGCGGGGGTGATACGCCATCTCAGGATACAAAGTCGACTGAGGGTCTGGCATCGTCCGCTCCATCCTCCGCTGATGCAGGTTGTGCTGGGCCGTCATGGCCAGGACGTTTAGGGTTCGTACGGAATCGACTTCTGATCTCCGTATTTGGCTTTGGATTTCCGGCAGGAGGTTGGTATGTAACAGGTCCAGCTGGCTCTCGTGCGTCATTCTGGGGTTTAGCCGGCTCATTAGGCCCATCAGGTTCGCGATATATACGTTCGCGGGTTCGTCTGGGCCCTGATATCGGCCTTGGACCTCTTTGGTTAGACGCTGCTGCTGTTGCCTGCTAGTTCCAAACCATGCTCTGGCGTCTGCCTCGAAGTCCGCGTAAGAGAACCATTCATTCCTCATCGCCTCAAACCAGACGAGGGCAGGACCGGCGAGTAGCTCAGAGACAGCTGTGAGCATCTCGTCTTCCGTAAGTCCAGCGCTGCTCCTCGAGTTGTCTAACCTTGTTAAGAAGGTGTCGATGCTCGCGTTGCCTTCTCCGGAGAACCTGAGCTTCCATCCCCTGACGATGCGGCCGACGTCCCTTGTTGTGGATAACGGGCTTGACGTCTGTTGGGATGACCACGTGCTCGGCGAGTGGTTGTTCACTTCAGCATTAACTCCACCGAGTTGATGCTGTCCACCCTCTCCGAAAGGGGGCGTTCGGCGGGGTGTCCTGCCGGGGGCCCCCGTGGGCCTCAGTCCGGGTCTGGCTGGAGTGCTCTGGGGTAGTCTTGCGTCGTAGTGGCATGTGAACGTGTCCTGGAATGCGACGCTCCTACGCGTGTTTTCGGGTTGCGGTTCCTCATTGGAACTGTTCGACTCGTCTTGCCGCGTAATTTTGTTTACGGCATTCTCCAGTTCCGTAATCCTGGTTGCTAGGTTGTCCATGTGTTCCTGCACCCTGATGTTGGTCTGGACGATTTCTTGCATTATTTGGGTTAGGTCAGACGCGTTCGAGTTCCTTGCGTCTTGTACTTCCCATTTCTTCTCATGTTCCCTGGACCGGAAGATGAGGTCTTGTATCATCACTGCGAATGCCGGCGGGAGTTTAAACTGGTATCCTTCGTCAGTTGTTATAGTAATTTCCTTCTTACTATTTGATTTTTCTCCGCTGTCCAGGGCATTCGCGATGTTTATCGCGGTTTTTTGAACTCGCGATATTACGTCCGCACTCTGTAGTAATTGGGCTAGCGGGTGTTCTCCTTTCTGCTCGGATGCTGTGTGTTCCTGGCATAGGGACGCAATTAGCTCCGAGCGTAGGGCGGCTCTTTTGGCTGGACTGCTGTTTTGGTGTTCGACTTCCGCGAAATCTGCTGCGGAATAGTCGCCGAGTAGCCAGTTGTGCAGTCGTGCAGCTCTCGAGAGCTTGCTCCCGCTAGTCTTGAGCTCCAGCTGGTCGAGGTATTCTTCTATTTCCTCTTCCTGGAGCGTCCATACCCAATTTTCTACTTCGGTCTGAGTGCGGTCCATGATTTGCTGTTAGGTTACTTGCGGTTGACTTTTATGTAAATGACAGGTATGTTACGCGCGTGCGAGTGTTATATTAAAATTCGTGCGCCGAATTGAAAAATAAAAAAAATTTTATTTGTCAGCACTGGGCTTGATCAAGGGCGCTTTACGGATTAATTGCCGAAAGATTCTTTGCTCGTCAATACGCAATATAATGATCCTACCTATCAGGCGTACTAACTGTTTGTTAGCACGGCTGTGTGAGTTAGTATCTAAAATATTGTAATGAGCGTTGTGCGTAAACACCAATAACCGCAGTTAATAATATTAACAAAAATTTTTACGTTACGACAATATGATATCAAATAAGATTGTTCAATTAACTTAATCCCGTTTGAAAATTGCCGGTGTTAGTTTTCCCCGGGCCAACGGGTATAATATTATTTACGGCAACTTTCAAAATTCGTTGGTGTTTACGCTCGAGAATCTTTCGGTCGCACTCGCACGCGTTCACAGTCAATGTTTACAATTTTTCGCCGCGGCGGGCCTTCGCAAGCTAGCTAACGGGCTTTGTTTACTATTGTGGCTTTCGGTGTCGAGTGCGCACAACAACACTTGACTGCCACCTGAGCTACTGGTTGACCGAGCGCAAGGTTAATATTAAGAACCGGTGTTTTGAACAATCAGAAACACCGTAGGTTCTTTAACGTTGGGCGCCATGTAACGGGGTATGACCGTTTAATTATTATATCGCGCGATTACATTAATAACCTATGCTAAATTGAGTGGAAGCTATGTGAAATGAGAGAATCAATGAAAACACTTGTTAGTAATGTAGATCGGATCTTTTATTGTCTCTCCAAAATTCACAAAAGGTCGGCCCGCGCGTTTGTTTACGTATACGTTCGCTCGTCGACAACACGCTTTGCCGGTACGCTCGCTGCTCTTTGTTATTAGAGCCGCTACATGCTCGCATCGAGAGTTAGTATCAAGTTATTATTTTATGCTCGCGATCGCGAAATTAAGCTGGCCAGCTTACCTTATAATTGCGGGCGATCGGAGAAAATCACAGCAAATCGCACAGCACGGAACAGTCGCTTATTGTTTTGTTCGCGGGACGCGAAAGCGCGCACACACTGGTTTCGCCCTCGATGGCGAAACCTCACACACTCTCTCTCTCTCTCGATCTGGCCTCTGGCTCGTAGCTGGGTAGCTCCTTGGCGGCTGCAATCCGGGATCACCAATTACTGCTGTTTTGAAGCGTGTGGATGTCAAGGGCACGTGAATTGTCGATAGCGGTAACGAAAGCGGGCGGACGCTAGGATGATCTAGGCTTCACTCTTCAAATTCGTTCGCGCGCGTTCCGTCTGCTCGCGTGCCGAATTCCTTCGTTACCTATTTTGTCCCCCCGGGAGGTGCTGCCCTCACAGACAGCAATTAAGTTAAATAATCAGCGCTAATTTGACGTTTACCGTCACACTTGAAATCACTGTTACACTAAAGCATGCCTTTCTTTCATTAATATTAAATTGAAATCACTATTACACTAAACGATGCCTCTCCTTCAATAATATTCGTACAACACAACGTATTCTTTTGCGTACAGAATATTCGCATTCTTTCGTTTTCCATTGTTTTAGTACGTTGATTCTAAAAAATGTTTTGCTGAAAAGTATTAAATTATATATTATAAATATATATTAATTTAATTAATTATTATGTTAAAAAAATTAATACTTTCATTACTAATACAGTTATTGTTAAAAAAGTGATAAAAAATTTTTTAATACAAGCTGAAGCATATGATTTAACTATTAAAATTTGCGCGCCAAAATTCAAAATTCAAACGCGGAAATTTTGATTATGCTATTACAATTTTTCCTAGCAGGCTTTAATTTAAAAATTAAAATAGGCGGATCAATGTAAATGATCTGATAATGATAATGATCGTTCTCTTCTTACAACTAAGAATATTGGAAAATATAAAATTTTTTATTACGTAAAGGGTAATATAATGGTTATCTTGAGTAAAAAAACAGCATTTGTTTCTAGATTCGAAAAAGCTACAGAAATAGAATTCAACTGGAAATTTTTATATAATGTATAATTTTCATTATTATCAATTAATAACATATTTATTATCATTGTAAATGCAATGCAAGGCTGTTTATTCTCTATGGTATATAGTTCAAGAATTTAGGATAGAAATATAATAAAGAGTTTTATTATACTGTCAGATTATTAAATTAGATGTCAAGTCTTTTCTGTCATCTATCAAAAATGTCAATCAAGCTTATAAAAATACTACTACAGTAGTTGCAGAATTAGGTAAGAATATTCATACACACTACTTCTAATCTATCTTTTAACAAAATAAATGGTCTAATTATTTGTTAACAATTTCAGCAGAAAAACTTAAAGGAGAATCTAAATATTTTCCTAATAGAGAGCAGATAATATAGTGTATAATAGAATGCAAAAAGAATAACAAACGTAAAGATGTAGTACTCCAGAAGAACCAAATATTATAATAACAATCCAGAGGAAAAGATTTTTGCAGAGAAAGCTACTTTCAGCTTTGAATTTTCCATTGAGAAAGATTCGGATTACGATCTTTCTCGTGCATAGGAGTAAGGTGATTATAAAATAATGACCCCATACAGGCGAGTGTTATTATTTGAGTCTTCAGTACCAGATAATTGACAAGATAAAGACGCAGCTTGCGTCATAATAATTTTTACAAATGAACTTCATATTCTAAATAATTGTGATGGAAATCAATATATTTTAATGCAAGCGAATTTTTGTAATACTTGGATTGCATATTATGAGACAGTTGCGAGTAGGAATAATGTTCTTATTTTTCTATTTGACACGACGTGGTAGATTATAAAAATGTTCATATTGTATCGATGCTTAATTATTACTTCTTATTGTCTACTACAAAGTTCACGTTATAATGGCTATGATATACAACCAATGTTGCTTCTTGAATGAAAATTGTCTATTTATATATTTATATAATAAAGAATTCAACATTAAATAAAATTCGACAATTCTCACAATCATTTTCATAAACATGATATTTATAATGTGTACTATAAAACCTATGTTTAATTTGGAACAAGATATGTGAATTTAAATCGATTAATTCTACTCAAATTTCTTCTTTACTTCAACCAGCAATAAAGTGCTACAGATAGATGGAGAAAATAGCCGATGGAATAGGAACGGTTTATTAGCAATTTTTTATGCAGTTTCTATCATAAAATTTCGTACTAATGAACTGTAATAAAGATAAAACTTAATGATTTGTTACTGCTATATCCTTTAGATTTTTCATATGTGCACAGTTTTGAATGTAGGCAGTAATTTCGAAAAAATTACGACCCTTGCTTTACTCACCAAAATGCCTGCGCAATTACTTGATTCTTACAGCATAATTTTTCACCGACTCAACGAACATAGTGATGTAATATATATATTTCATATTGATAGGATTGAAATTAAACGCAATTTAAAATAGTAGATTTTCATACGCGTTTATTTTTCAAATCAGCTTATTTATTAAAATTAAACGAAGGTTCTATTAAACATAGTCTGCGTTTTAATAAATCTGTATTTCAATTATAGCATTAATAATAAATCCGGGTTTATAACGCGTTTTTTTTATTGTCTATTAAGTATAAAAACCAAAAAGTTTTGCTAATTTGAATTCCCGTACTGCAACGGAAAAAAAGGATTTATTCATCATCACAGGATGGTACAAATTAAAATATTTGTTTTTAAATTTAATGTAAATTACCAGGCATACCTTTGAGTGGTTTTTTCTCCGGAACTGCAACATTTTCTCGTCAAGAGAATCGATTTTTAAAGATATGATTTTCTGGCTTTTCTGCGCTTTTGAGATGAATACAAATTACAAATTTTTTTCCAATGGTACAATTAGTTTCAAGTTCATTAACATTTTCTTTTCGTTCAATTTCTAGTATTTTTGCGTCGTAATAAAATTTTTTAAATACATTTCTTCCAAAATCATAATTTTGTACCACTCTATGCTGATGACAGCACTTACATGTGTAAGACTGCTGTACGAATATGTTATTTTTCTTGATAAATAGGAGGGGTACAAAATGTAAATTTAGATAATTTTTATAGTATAAATAGACATAAAGCTATTTACTTTAATTTTCTTAAGAAAATTCACCATTTTTCTGTCAGGATCATAAATTTTATTAATTTTTTGCATTTTACTGTGTTTCTATGAAAAACGCTGTATAATTCAAATTCTACAGGGGTATAAATTATATTTTTGGTTTTTGTAGATGGTACAAATTAAGAAGAAGACATTCATAATCTTTTACATTAAAATTTCACAATTTTTCCGCCGAGAAAAGAGATTTTCCGCCGTGCGAAAGACCCGGAATTAAAATCGTCGAACTAGACTACGAATTAATTTTTTTCTGAATATTTGCGAGGGGTTCAAATTCCAAAATAACTATTTTTCGACTGGTACTGATTAAGGCAAAGTTGGTGGTGTATTTTTTTTAGGAAATAAATATTTTTCCTATCAGAGTTATCTACTTTATCATCCGAGTAATCAGCTGATTTTGCGGATGTAGGAGTTTATGAACACACGTTAACTTAGGATTTTTTATATTAACATGTCTAATCAAATTTTAGAGTTTAAAAATTACAATAAAACTATTTTCAGTTGGTAAAATTTAAAGTAGAGCTAGAAATATATTTTTTTCTTAAGAAATGAGAGATTTTCCTGTAAAATTTATTAGTATTACAGTCGCACAAAAAACATTGTATTATTCAAATTCTACAAGGATACAAATTAGTTTTATGTATTTTTTAGATGGTACAAATTAAGAAGAAGGCATTCATATATATTTTTTTTTTAAATCGCATATTTTTCTGCTGGAAGATAGATTTTCCGCCGCGCATGCGCAGTAATACGTTAATTTGAATTGCTAATCTACCCTACGAAAATCTTTTTTTTCTCTATTTTCAGAGAGGGTACAAATTCTAAAAAAGCATTTTTCTGATGGTACAAATTAAAATGAAACTAGTGGTATCTTTTTCTTTTATAATATCAATCATTTTTCTGCCAGAAGTATGAGTTTTCCGCAATATCGTTTTTTTCGCTTTTTTTTTAAATTTTGGGGGGGTACAAATTCCAAAAAATGAATTTTCGGGTGGTCAAATTAAGACGAAGCTAATGGTATATATTTTTTTTTTAAATCAATCACTTTTCTGCCAGGGTCGTTTCAATGTGTGGCGCTCAGGATATCGCCGATGGTGTTCGGCAGCCCGACACAGCTGATTACCGGCTGCCACTTCATCGGCGATTTTCTGCTCGCCCGAGGTATTTCAGTGTTTCATGAGTGTCGGTGTTAGTGCCTGGGAGTGTAACGGATCTGCATGTGTCATCAACATGCATTTCCGTTGCATTTCCCAGTGAAGTTTCCGTGTTTCCTTCGCCGGTCGGCAACACGAGGTCGTGAGTGTGTGCGTGCGCTCTCTTAGTCCGTGGTGCGCTCCTCTTTTTTTTTCTTTTGAGTGTCCGTCGGATCGCGTTCATCGAGTTTGTTTCGCCAATATTTCCGGTGTGGTTGTTCAGGCATAAAAAAGGGTAATTGTTTCTTATAGGGGGCGTTTGTTTTTATTTTGTGCAACTGGTTACGAGGCGGCAAGGGTCGGGAATGGCTTTCCTGAGGTGTAACAATTAACGCAGCGCTCAGAAAAGGCCTTGTAATGTACCGCATTACAAACTTTGAAAATATGCTAATAATAAATTGACTACGTTCAAAGGATTGATCTTCATGTTTTAATCTAAAACAAAATCAAGATATAAATACTCTTTTTTGCAGTTGAATAATTTTACAAAAGACAAAAGAAAACCTAGTCTATAGATAGAATTCGATCGTTTTTAACAGTTATATTTCACATGTTTACAAATCAAAATATTTGAATAATATTATATATGATAAGTGACATAAATACTTACGTAGTAGACAAAAACTTTTCTTTTTGTTATGTACTATATTTTCGTGTTCGGGAAATTTGTATGTAAATATAGAAATAAGTTTATTTATAAATCCAGCACTATAAAAAAACTTTAACTTTTTAAATACTTGACTTTTCTTCAACTACTATGAATAATGAAATATGTATCGGATGTCTTATTATCGTAAGGGGCGTAGATTCGATATAACTTATCTTCTTCGAGCCATTGATAAGACAAAATTGTAAATAAGATAAAGTGTACAGCAAAGTAAAGCAACAAAAAGTAAACTAAACCACAAGTGAAAATTAAAAAAAGTAAACAGTTTATAAGTATAAGAATTGAGACTATAATAACTATTTATAACTATTAATATAATCAATTATTTGTTATAATTTCTTTTCTCATTGACAAATTGTAATGATTAAAAAAGAAATAATAACTATATTCAACTTCCACTTTTGAAATTAATACTTTTTAACTGTTATTACTTGTTATTTTTCTTTATTACGAATTAACTTTACGTTTAAAAAATAATAACTATTATTATTACTCTTTTATACACAGCTATATGTAATACAATGCAAATAATATTTAAAAAAAACTGATACTATAACTGTTATTATTAATTTCGAAAAAACAAAATAGTTAATAATTATTTATAATTTATTTTAGTCTCAAATCTTACATTTGTAAGCCGGTATTAATTATTTTTATCTTTTTTGTATTTATAATGAAAAGAAAATAATAATTATTACATAAAATTTGTAATACTTGGGACATATTGTTATGCAACATGAATGTTATTCAAGAAATATATTTATTTTTCGCTATTTATATAAGGTTAGCCCGCATGTAGTTCGGTAAGGGTGGTTTATAAGGGTGGGGGTTAGATAGGTTAGGGGTTAGGTGGTTAAGAGGTATGTGATTCAGCTGGGATAACTCGCTTATGGTGTAAAATTCAATTATTTCAAGAAATAACAAACGACTAAAGTTGTTTTTCCCAGGATTGGGTGGGTTAGCCTGCATGTGGTTTGGTAAGGGTGGTTTATGGGGGTTTGGTGGGTTAGAGGCAGGTTGGTTAGTTGAGGTAGCTCACTCATGCATAGGATTAAATTATTTCAAGAAATAACAAACGACTAAACTTGTTTATCCCAGGGTTAGGTGGATTAACCTGCTGATAGTTTGACGGGGGTGGTTTCTAGGGGGTGAAACACCCCTTAAACATATTTTTTTTAATCCGGAAACAAGTCAATTTAATTTTGGTTTTATTATATTACATGTCGTAAAACAGTACAAAAAATAGTGTATTTACCCCTATTAAAAAGGGGTTGCATAAAATTTTCATTTAATGCTGAGAAATATTAAAAAGCTGATTTTAGGGGTTGATTTTCGGGGTGGATTGCACTCCTTAAAAGCCCTTATGGGCCGATAAAAAAAAACACGTATCTAATTTTTTTTCAAGTACTACAACATATCCCAAAATCATTCAAATCGGTGAGGTCGGGTTGGGGTGGTTCCCTTGTAAGATCGGCCTTGGAGTCCACTTAAGGAGAGCCTATCCTGATAATGCCAACGAGAGTGTAGAAATCATAGGGGGGCGCGCATTACGCTGTCTCGGAAAGCAGCACCGAACCTGATATCCAAACGAAGAAATTAGTAGCCCTTTGTCTCTACGACGTCTGGGGAAACGCGCGCGATACACGTGCGTCACAGACCATTGCCAGGCCCAAACACTTAGCGCAGGTCGGGTTCTCCATCTACCTAGTTCGATAGTACGGTTTTCCCTTTTTTCCCTTTGTTTCTTTTATTGCCAGTTTCTCGCTAGCCGTTCTAAATATTAAGCGCTTATGTACACGTTATGAAAAATAAATGTAGCGATAGTAGTCGTAAGTTTCCTAATGACACGCCCTTTTGCGCCTATCTTCTCAGGGTTGTTCTCCGCCTCTGCTCGTTCGGCATCAGCTCGATCCATGGACGTGGGCGTTCGCGAATTCCGCGTAAACGTCGCCGTGAAGCCATCATACCAGATCCGAGAAATATTCTCGAAGGCTGCAGGCCTCACGAGGGTGACAAGTCCCCTCGTATCATAGGCAATTTTCAACGGGAAAGGGAGGCTGGCAAGGCGAAACCTGGCTAAATCAATCTTCGGTCCGGCAGGCTGGCGAGCAAGGGTGCGGGCGAGAGGGAGGGAGAGAGTAGCAAAGAAAGATGAGGTTGCGGGGGCGGGGCAAGAGGGCGTGATGCTAACAGGCCCAAAATTAAGGGCGGAAGAGTGGTGATAGCGGTCACCAAGAGGTACAGTTAGTTGGCTCTTGTGCTTTTGGCACGACGAAGCGAGCCTCCCTGCGTAAAATTAAACGTTAAGTGTTTGTGCGTTTTTCTGTGAAACCGAAGATTGAGTGATTATACCTTCGCTGATTTGTGATGAAATAAAAAAAAAAAAAAAAAAAGAAAAGTGTAAAAATAAAACAAAGTGCTCGTTTATTTCTTCCTGCTCAAATCTCACCCCTTACAAAGAGGGTGCAGTTGGCTGACAGAAAGGTGAGATGGAAGGACGAGGAGGTTGAACTGGTCGCCATGGAGGGGGCTAAGTCCATCCGTGAGGGCAATGTCCCATTTGAACGGCAGTATTTACTGTCCACGCCCCTTTTGAAGTCGCTCAGATGTGATCTTGAGCGACTGAAGGGTCTCCTGAAGAAGGAGACGTACAAAGTCCTCGTGATACAAAAATTAATATCTTTACGAGACCCCTCCCCAGGTCACTCCTCAGAAGTAGATGGGCTAAACATCAACCCAAACACCTATCAAGTGATTGGGGATAGCGACGACCATCTTACGCTTCCCCCGTCACAGGAGGAGGCCAATGATAATAACATCTATATCAACGTAATCAAAAACTCGATCGGGTCGGTCCGAGAGTTAATAAAATTAATAAAATTACATCTCATCGGGCATCTGACCTGATCGAGATTGCAGAAGCCCTCCTAGATGGTAGTCAAATTACATCTGATGACTGCCACCGATGGGTGGTGAAAGTCTTTCCTCCACCCAACATAGAACATCGAGGTCCTAGAACACCTAGAGACGAGCCAGCTGCACAAATCCCGAACTGGCGTAAAAGGCGGCGGGAATATGCAGTCATGCAGAGCTTGTGGACCAGGGACATGTCACGACTAGTCCTGGATGGCGAGGTGCGCGCCGTCCAGGCCTCTATAGAGCAGTTGATTGAATTCTGGAAACCAATTCTCACTGCTCCATCCCAACATCTAGAGGAGGGAATGGTCGTTCGTGAGGACTCGGCTTTGCAAGGGCTTGCAGATACAATTTGTCCCAATGACATCAGGAACAGTGAAACACCGCTCGCCTCGGCTACCGGTTTGGACGGCATTACCAGCCGACAATGGAGGAGTGTGCCAATGCGTTTGCGGGCACTGTTCTACAACATCGTCCTGGTTGTTGGAGAATTCCCATCTCAACTTCTACTCAGCAAGATGGTGTTTGTCCCCAAGAAGGACGGGAGCTCACTACCATCTGAGTTCCGTCCCATAAGTGTGGCCTCTGTTGTCGTTCGTCAGCTGCGTAAGATCATAGCGATGAGATTGGTGAAAGCCAAGATCATCGACGAGCGACAAAGAGGCTTAATATCCCGCAATTAGGTATTAGAAAGCCGGGTGGATACTTAGAGAGATACTTAGATACTGAATAACATCTCTCGAGCTCCTCTCAAGTCTCAAAAACGACTTAAGATCCTTCGCTACTTTCTCATTTCTCGTCTGTATCATAGTCTGGTGCTTTCGCGGACCACTGCGAGGGTCCTGAGGGCGTTGCATAGGCAGGTGAGGATCGCAGTCCGTAAATGGCTGCGCCTACCCAAAGACACCCCGTTGGGTTATTTCCACGCCAAATGCAGGGATGGCGGATTAGGAGTCCCGGCCTTTATAACATCTGTGCCGGGACAAATGCATGCCAGAATGCTGGCAATGGCTGAATCCACATCGCCTGCTGTGCGGGATGCCACTCACCATCTTTATAACGTTAAGCTGGTCCGATGGGCTGAGAGGCTGCTCACATATAATGGGCAGTCACTCACGAGTCCAGAAGATCAGCGATGTTATTGGGTGTCCCGGCTCCATTAGTCCAGCGATGGAAGCAAGTTGCGTGAGGCTGCTAAAGTCAGCGCGAGCAGCTATCGGGTGGACGCAGGTAGTGCGGGAGTCCCTGGTAAGCATTACATCCAATATCATAGAACACGGATAAACGCTCTCCCTTCCAGAATTAGAACATCTAGAGGACGCCGTGACGGGGGGATTCCTGTGCTTTGTCGTGCCGGATGTCATGTGGCGGAGACTACGGCACACATCGTACAGGGATGTCACCGGACTCACGGCGAACGAACTCTGAGGCATGATGCCATCTGTCGCACTGTTGCGACAGGGCTCAGGCAAAAGGGATGGCGCGTATTCGAGAATCCCCACTATTGTCTTCCATCAGGGTTTTTGTACCCGATGTCGTCGCAATAAAGGAGGAGAGCGTCAAAGTCATCGACGCACAGGCTGTCAACGAAGCAGCATCACTCGACGACGTACATAACACCAAGTGCAAGAAATATAATACCCCTCAGCTTAAACATCATATAGCTCATGAGTTGGGAGTTGAGGCCGAGAATATCTCGGTTACACATATGTTAAAAACTACAAGTTTCATTAATTAAAAAAAATAGTAAATAAATTTTTGACAATCTACCTCTTTCAACGTAGTATATTTTTATTAGTTGCAACAATTTGAAACATTCCCCAAAGTTGTAAATCAATGACACTATTATTTTAAAACATTTGTGATTCCACTCAGTCATCGGCCATTCTAAAAGTAATGAGTGATTTTTTAAGAATTTTCCATCCGATCATATAGAAATTTGGTTTCATGTTTCAAATCAATAATAGAAAAAAAACTAAATTCTCAAAAGTATGTATGGAACATAATTTCTTCACCAGATCAAAAAATGCCATTTTAGAAATTACTTTTTTTTTATTTGGTGAAGAAATTATGTTCCATACATACTTTTGAGAACTTACTTTATTTTATCTTATATTAATAATTAAACATGAAACCAAATTACAAAGTGATCGGATGGATATTTTTTAAAAAATCACCCATTACCTAAGGAAAGACTGATGACTAAGTGAAATCACTTATGTTCAAACTAATAGTTTTAATGTCTTAAAACTTTTGTGAATGTTTTTGATTGTTGAAACTAATAAAAATATACTACATTTAAATATATAAAATGTGAAGAATCTATTTTATTAGTTTTTCTGTCAATGAAAAATCTAGTTTTTAACATATGTGTGATTCCACTCACTTAGTCATTGGTCTTTCCAGAAGTAATGAGTGATTTTTTAAGAACTATCCATCTAATCAATTTGAAAATTGATTTTATTGAGAAATACACGCAGTTTTCATCCCTTGTAGGGAGGGAAGTTGTTGTTTCCGGGCGTCGGCAAAGCCAACGTGGGTTCAGTTAAGCATGTTCTTCAATATTTTTTATGTTTATCGAATAAAAATATCAAAACATTGTTTAATCTGTCTTGACATTTGGTAGCCTCTATATGGGGGATGTTTTGGTTTTCAGGGATGGGAAAAAAGATCTTGAAGGAACATATCATAATTGTTTTCATTACTTTGTGTTTCCTATAAGAAAATATACGTAAATAGCTTGTAGCACAACGTAATGGTTACCTATACGGTACTGCCATACAGTGAAATATCAATGATTTTTTAGGGGTAATTATTTGTGGTTGTTTTCTATTTAGATCTTTGTATTGTGGTTATATATCATTATTACAGCTATAATCATCGATTGAAAACGTTACTGATTATTTTTGGACAAATTTTTTTTTCGTTGCAATTTAACGTTGCGAACTTCAGACACATATGATTTATTGCATCTAAGGCTGTGGAGATGTGATTAAGTGTTTGCAATCACTGAAGCATTTTCAGTACGTCAAGATATTGATATCCTTATTATTCAATTTTTTCTAATAACAAACCATGATAAAATAACAAATTTTAATAACATAAAAAAATTCACGGCGACCTATGTTTCTAGATTTTTTTCTACACTTTTTTTCCTAAACCTCGAATGAATTAGTTTGCTTCTTATGGAAATATTATTAATAACAATTGTCTTTCATTTTCTAATAAGTAAAAATAAAATGTTTATTGCGTGAGAGTAAACATCCATGTTAGCTAGCGTATATGTGATTAAGAGTAGTAGTTTAGGTATGTGTTTTGTTCTGCGATTTTTTAAAATGCCGCAGGTGGCATTTTTAGCAATGTTTGTGATTAGAGGTAGATAGGTTAAAAAATAAAACACGCAGTTATGGGAAAAAAGTCTCGAAGGCATAAAAAAACCCAGATTTATTAGTAAGAGAATAGAAAAGAAAATAAGCACATGAAATTTGATCACACACAGTAAGAAGAAGTTTGGGAAAGGACGCACGCGAACGCAAAGTTGTTGATACTTTGCGCACGACCGTTAGATTTTTGATTTTAAGTAGAATGACGCGGCGGATTCGCGGTGCGCACGCGGAGGAATTCCTTCGCACATATACACCTTTGTTTAAATTAGCAGATTGCCACTAAACGTTGATGGCGTCGTTGACGCTCCAATAGATTAAGATTTGAATATCTTCAGCATAAGACATTCACCAATTTGCGCAATACGTTGTTTTGCGTCTTTGTTCTTCGAGAGTGCGCAGTACGTTTGCCTGCGTCTTTGTTGCTACTGCTACCCTCTGTTGCTGTCGGTGAACTGACGCTAGTAGCAGTAGTACTAACAAATGAGATGAAAACGGTCCAGTACTGTCGCTTTAGAAACCTCGACTTGATTAATAGATGCTACGCCTGTGCACATCACACTGTATGTGAGAGCACTGATACCAATGAAAGGGACGCGGGCCTGCTGAAATACCTTATACGTACACAAATGGACATTGCTAACAGAGGGAAGGAGCTAACTTTCATTACTTTTAATAGAAGGGACGTTCTGGATCTTACTCTGGTTTCGATGGGCATTAAAGGCAAATCGCATGGGTGGAGAAGTGTAAAACAAACCATCCATGTCAAACCATAGGACCATAACTTTCGGGATCGAAGCTCTTCAACCGATAAGAATACCTAAGAGGAAACCCTAGGATATAAACTAGGGACATACGATAAGAGTTAGGAAATAGACTAGCACACTTCAAAGGCAAATATGGTACTAAAACGGATCTAATGGAAACTGTGGAATTTGTTCAAAATACCATGGTAAAATCATTTGAGAACAACTGTCCCCTAAAACCAAACGGGAAGACAGGAGGCACGCCATGATGGAATAAACACATTGAAATGGCAAGAAGATAAGCCCAAAGAGTATTTAATAAGGCGAAAAAGATAAATACTTTTGAAGGCTGGAAGGGACATAAAGAAACCCTGAAAAACTTCAAAAAAGGAGGTAAGTAAAGCTAAAAAGAAGACATGGTAGAGCTACTGCACAGGCATTGAAAGAACTGTCAGATACGGCAAAAATGACCAGGCTGTTGACAAAGGAAAACAGTGCCTGTCTTTAGAGTTTTAAAGACGGAATGGGCACTTGCATGGAAACAGAGGAGAAAACATTAGAACTTCTATTGGAAACTAACTTCCCTGATTTTATCAAGGAGGAAGGTGATAGTCGAATAAATCAACTAGAAGAGGTAAATCATGTACTGAGGAACTGAGGCACGAATAGTAACTCCGAAAAAGGTGAAATGGGCAATAAATACCTTTGAACCGTATAAGACCTCGGGACCGGATGGTATCCTGCCGAAGATGACGCAGGAAGGCTACGAAAGCATCCTGGGGTTGCTTACGGGTATTTTCATAGAATGTGTTGCGGCAGGATACATACCGGAAAGGTGAAAGAAAACTAAAACCTGTCAGAAATGACTACTCGGTGGTAAAAAGCTTCAGACCTATTAGTCTGACATCATCCATGTTGAAAACTCTGAAGAGGCTGGTGGATGTATACATCAGAGAAGAGGTACTGGTAAGACAGCCTCTTCATACTCGATAGCATGCGTATACGGTAGGTAAATTCACCGTACCCCGCTACACTCAGTGGTGAGTTACATTGAGGAGGCGCTGGATACGAAGAAAATTTTGATAGGAGTTTTCTAGATATTGAGGGTGCGTTTAGCAATACGACAAGAAACTCCATTGACCGCGCGATGGAACTCAGACGGATCTCCTTATTAGTCGGGCGGCTGTTGGGAAATACTATTAATTGATGTAAACAGATTGATGATCAACGGGTTGCAGTGATTCAGTGAAATAATAGATTAGCTCATAGATAGGACCGTTACAACGTACACCTGTCCACTCTGCGTAGTCGCACTGTGAGCAAACAGGGATACGTCGCGATATCTAGGCCCTATCCCCGATGATCGCCCTAATCAGATACGGTGAACTGGCGCCCTAATAATTAATCGGGGAAAAAGGGCTAATCAGGCCTTGTGGTGAAAGAGCTTTTAGAGTGCGGCTAAGACCCCCCGAAATTCCCTGCGACAATATATAGAACGGAAACACGAGAGGAAACGATCATAACCTTATGCATGCTTCACGACATATTAGACATAATCAAAAAGAGGTATAAATTAAAAGGAAAGACCATTAGAATTGAAGACGACCTGACAGCGAGGGAAAGAGAAATACAGGAATGGTTAGGTACGGTTGAGAGAGAAGAAAGGGGAGAAATGCAACAGCAGGACATTAAAAGATATCTATAGAGGGAGCTGGTACGAATGGAGAAAAAGAGAGAGATATGATAAGAGTAGAAAAGAGAGGGTAATATTTACAGAAAAGGGTATTTTATGACGAAGGGGAAGGAGAAGATTACTGGATTCAATTGGAATAGTGCAGGATCGAAAAACATATGGAAGGAGTGGAATAAAATCAAGGAATACGATGTAATAATTATCCAGGAGACATGGTTAGAAGAAGATAAAATGCAAAGTTTCATGAAAAATACAGGAGAGGATCACGTATGGGGAGGGAAAGCGGCCATAAAATCGAAAAGAAGAGGGAGAGCGAGCGGGGGGGGGGGGGTTATAATTGGAATTCCAAAATAGATAGCATCAGGAGTTACGATGAAGGAATGGAAATACGGAATGATAGCAGAAGGATTAAGAATCTCAGATGATACAAGATGTGATGTGGTAGCAGTATACAACAACGAAGGAATCAATAAGATGAGAAGAGAGCTGGAAAAAACTTTGGAAGAAAGAGAGGATAAGACAAACGGATTACTGATAATTGGCTACTTCAACGCAAGGATAGGGGAGGAACATGAAGAAGAAATCAACGGCAGGAGAAGAAAATCTTAGGATAAGATAAAAAAAAGAAGGGGAGAAAATGTTAGAACTTTGCGAAGAACTAGGGATGATTATAAGGAATGGGAACACCGAAGATGACTGAGAAGGTGAGATAACATATATAGGTTCAGGATGTAGTTCCACACTCGATTACATAGTTGAAAGACAGGACTTAACAAGAAATATAATAGAAAGAATGAAAGTTGAGGGTAGCCTTTCATCCGACCACCTACCCATTTCATTCGAGATTGAAACAAAATTCGAGGGAGGTTCAGAAATAGTGGAGGAGCTAGATGAAGAGTATGGAGAACAGAGAACTACGAGAAGAATAGTATAGGAAGAAAGAAAGATAACGGAGTACACTGAAGAATTAAAAAGGAGAGAGAAGGATTGGGAAACGACAACAGGAGAAGGAAGAAGGAAAAGGTTAAAAGAGTGTTTACTTGAGGTAGCAGAAAAACTAATATATCTAAGAATGACATTGAACAAGGAGAGAAAAATTACAGAGGAAAATGAATGGAAGGATGCGAAATATAAGGAGACGAGCAGACGAGTATGAAAAAAACTTAAAAGATATCTACTGACAAATAAGAATAAGGGCAGAGAAGAATATAATGAGGGTAGAAGAAAATTAAGAGAGATGGAAACCACGAAGAAAAGGAAAAAAGCGGAAGAAAAATGGTCAAGGCTCGAAAATAGCAGGAAAGGATCAGACTTTTGAGAAAATGAAACGAGAACATAGGGTGAACAGTGCATAATGGATAAAGTGATAATTAGAGGGGAAGTACAGAGAGCTATAAAAGGAATCAAAAAAGGGAAAGCAGGGGGATAAGACGGAATACCAGGAGAATTCTATAAAAACCTGACGGAAGGATGACTGACAGAATTAACACAGACATTGAACGAAATATGGGTCACTGGGACGATACCAGAGGAATGGAGAAAAACCCGCATCTATCCAATTTACAAAGCTGGCGAGGAAAATCAAGCAGAGAATTTCAGGGGGTATCACTGTAAGATGTGAGATATAAGATTTTTGCTGAAAATTTAAATGACAGACTTAGATCCTAGATTAAAGAGAATGATATATTAGGGGAGTACCAAACAGGATTTAGAACAGAAAGAGGAACGAGAGATCACATCTTTACCTTAAACAGCATAATAAGGAATAAAATTAAGAGGGAAAGAGAAAGCATTCATTTGGCATTTATCGACTATAAGAGAGCTTTTGCCATAGTAGATAGGAAAAGTCTGGTGAAGAAGCTGAAAGAGGAAGGAGTATCTGGAAGAATGCTTAACATATTAACGAGATCTATAGAGAAACAACATGTGAAGTGATAATGGACAAGGGAATATCAAGGAAATTCAAAACAATGAGAGGAGTCAAACAAGGCTGCTCATTAAGCCCAACACTCTTTAATATCTACTTAAATGATTTAGACAAAATGTGGACGGATAGTACGGAAGGAGGATCAGTGATTGGTAACCAAAAAGTATATGGATTAATGTTCGCAGACGACATAGTATTGATTGTACTTCACTGCCTCGTCCGAAATATATCAAATATGTAGTACCGCCAGGTCTATGCGTTCTGACCACAGTTTTTTAAAGTAGTAAAAAATTCTAAACAAATGATGCTCATCCGATGTTTATCACGTTGTCAAGCGCCGCACAGCGTTGGGGTATCGTTGCCAAGTTCGTCATTACGCTTTCCTGTGCGTTCTGATCAACATCACGTTTAAGAAATTGATTTCTTTTTTCTTTATAAAGTTTACCATGAGCAGAAGCTCACATCATCACAGAGAGAAACGCGACCGCTCTGAATCACAAGAACGAAGTCATGAAGCATACAAGCGGAGCTGTTTCTCTCAGAGGCACGATCATCGAAACAGGTCGGTCTCGCGCTCGCATGTTCGCTCGCGTCATCATCTTCATAAGGTGAGCAGCAAGCCCACTCACTCTAATTCTCGACACCCTCGTCGAGATGGACACGAAAAACGTCCGAGACATCATGACTCCAAGTCATCGCGCGATGTACGCTGCCGTAACAACAAAGGTTACGATGTATCGCACGACCGCGAAGTCCGCTTCTCTAAAAGGGACAAGGGTCGAAAAATCGATACGAGACGTCAGAGTGCAGAGAGTTGCTCAAGAAGCGCGCCATGCAACTATTCACGCGACTCGTTTTTTGCTTCTTACGAATCGCATCGCGACCACAAAAGTTCAGAGCGCAGTCCAAGAGGCTCGCCAGATAGCAGATCAGGAAGTGAATCTCTTTATGATTCGAGCGATTCCCGCGGCCGCTCTTATTCTCGTTCAACCTCTGAATTTTCGAGCCCTTCAAGGACACGCAGTTCTTCAAGCCGATTAAAATCTCGCAGTCGCTCAAAGTCTCACAGCCGGTCACAGTCTCGCACCAGTTCAAAGTCTCGCAGTCGTTCTACATCTCGCACGAATAGCAAGGGACTTGCTGATGCTGAAACGTCAAAAGATAAACCGACTGATGGTGTAACTACTGAAAGTAAGAAAGATTTATTAAATCTTATGGTAGAAGCGGTTGTCTCCAATGAAACAGGCCCACCCATCGACTCTGAAGCAGCTAAACTTTGCGAAAAAATATGCTCCGAAGGTCTCAACAAGGAATTTAAAGATAAATTACTCAAAAAATATCGAGTTCCTGAGAATTGTTTGTCATTGAAATCCCCTAACCTTAATAGGGAAATTCAATCAATTCTCTCGAAGGTGCATCTAAGGAGAGACAAATACCAAATGGTTATGCAAAGCTAGTTGGGTTTGGCTGTTACTGCTCTAAGTAATGCGATGACAATTATGCTGTCGTCAGACAAAGCTGACGAAGAGTGTGACCAGAATAAAGCAAAAGAAATGCGTGAAAAGAAATTTTATTTTCTTGTCAGATTGCGCAAACATGCTGCTTGATTTACATCATGAAATTTCGTTAACAAGAAGGGCCTTCATTAATCCAAGTCTCAAGCAAATCGTATCAAACGTGGCTGATGATGCGAAGGTCGATTCCCTGTTGTTTGGCAAAGACTTCCCGGACCACGTGAAGAATTCCAAGGCCATGGAGAAGACTGGCAAAGACGCCGCTAAGTTTGACAAGCAAGGGAAACGACGCGATTATTCCAGATGCAAGTCAAGTTTTCGTGGTCGTCGTAAATCAACTTTAAACTCAAGAGGCCCCTACAAGCGGCGCGGGAGCTCCCGTCAGGAGAGGGGCCAGGGACGATCCAACAACTACAGCAGGAGCCAAGGCCAGCAGAACGACCAGCGAAAGTGACAGTAAGTCGTCTCGCTGGCCGAGTTTTTATAGTGACATATATTTGATTTGTTAATCAATTAAAAATTATAGAGTATTTATATCAAAGTATATATAACTGTCTGATAATGCGATTTTTAATTTAATGTTAAAAACATTACTTCAGTTTAAAAACGTTTTTTAGAATTGTCTATAAAAATACGTATAAATTACGTAAAAGCTTTGAATTATGAAGAAATTCATTCAAATAGCTATATATAAAATAAATGTATCTTAATAAAAAGATATCAACCATTAACCATTCATCTCAAAATGTATGGTAAATACATTAAATGTATATTTATATATTAGGCACCAAGTTTTAAAGTTTATTTACTTACATTTTAAAAATACAATGTTCTAGCTTTATAATCTATATTCATCTATGATTCTGAACTCAAAAAGTCTTCTTAAATTTATTACTGTGATAGCAGGCCGTAATTAACCTTAATTTAATTTTTTTACCTAATTAATTTATAGAAATTAAATATCAGAATGAAAACCAACATTATATGTAGAAAGAGCAAGGTTAAGAAAAGCAGTTCACTGCCCGATCTTGTTCTTTCTCACTCAACAGCCCTCGAGAGTTATCATGATGATAGGAGGAGGGGGCCATAAAAGTACAATCTATCTTTTTCCACGGAATATTTCTCTTTGTAAGAAGGTTTAGAATTTATCATTGAAACCGAATGAAATAAAATTGTAGGAATCCGAAAAATATTCCTACCCTAATTAATAATAAATAATCATATATACCCAAAATATCTTATCAAGTTATCATTCTGAAGCTTAAATTAGTCAAAAAATAGCGAAAATCATAAAAAAATGTCCGTAATATTAATATTAATATTAGGTTTTAAGTATTTTCGTAAATTATTACTATAAGAAACCAGATAATAACTAACTTTAAAATCATTGTACTGTAATGTGCACACTTTCGAAATATATTTTTATAACTACGAAATAACTAATAAATAATTAATCTTTCATATTTCAACCCGAAGTAAAACAAATATTAGAAGTGTAATAAAATTTTTTATGAATCTTATATATTTTGCAAGCTTTTCTAATTGTTTTATAATAAATAAATATTAAATTATTGTATTTTATAGTTATTACGATTAATTCTTTTGTTAATTAAGTATTGTGTATCATAATAGTCAATTAAATCCGCGATAATAATTATAAATAATAGCGACACTCTTACTCTCGAAATTGATAGTTCGAGAGCCATTTTTGAAGAAAAGTATCCAAGCTTAAAAGGGATCGCTCCTCTCTCTCTCTCTCTCTCTCTCTCTCTCTCTCTCTCTCTCTGAAAACTCACGCCCACAGGCTAATAAAAAATACTAGATAGGATAAGAAAATTTTTCCATCAATACAAAACTCAGCCGTCATCGTCTCATGGGTCTGAAGAAGGGGATTTCCAGCCAACTACTCCCTGACTATAAAAGCTCTTCGTAAGGCCGCACAACAGTGACGTTCGGAAGTTCGGGAGTTCGAGAGTCCAGCACTCCAGTAGTACGAAGAAGAATTAAATAGTGAAGTAGAGAAGGACAGCCAGTTCGAAAGAAACCAGCTAAAAGAGATAGAAAGTAGAGAGCAAGAGGGACGCAGTTTCCATTACAAACTAAAACAATCAAATAAAAAGTAGGAACAATTTTATTTGGCTATCTTTTCTTTCTTTACTAGTACCTTTCTGGAAATTCATCAAGCTTGTGTCTAATGAATTTCCATTAGAGTCCCTTAAGAACACATTAAGTGAGTATCTGGTGTTTTCGTAATACCACTTAGTTATTACCTATCTATTAACATACAATTTCCTATACGCAACAATATTGCTCGTCCCGGCTTATGCGTTATACGCGAGCCAAATCAGAGCAACTCTGAGTCTACGTTTACTCCAAGCGTATCCGAGTGTAACCCCGACGTCACATTACATTCAAAGAAAATAATTCTCATAATGATTTCGAATATTTTTTAAAATATATTGATACTGGGTGACTTCTTTTACATAAATTTATTGCAAATGTTTATTAAAAATATCAGAAATAATGTGGAAAAAATTAATACAATAAATATTAAACGATTAATATTGAATGAACTACAATTAAACAAAATGGCAATTAAATTTCAATTTAAAAGTACTCAAATGATTCATTAAAATTAAAATTAATTATAATTTTAATGAATCAATAAAAGTACCTTCAAGTAATCTATGTCTACAAGATTCATTTGAAAATTACATTTGAATATGTACCATCTTCAACTTGCGATATTTCATGAAGTTCAATGATAGTTCATGATTTAGAAGCAACAATCAATAAATCCCGTTTTTGTAGAAAGCAAACTATTGTATACCAAATAATTTTTTTTATACATATCTCATACTATGACAACTGTTTTTATGCAAATAAAATTAATGTTTTCTATTTTAATATAATATACTTTTAAAGCTGGGCGCAGACAATGTAATGCAATGAAAAACGCATTAAGATTTTATAATTTTTAATTTATTTATTCTTTTATTTATTTACTCAAGTGGAAGGCAATCGATCAATTTGCAACAAATAAAAATAAATAACACTCTCTCTTTCTAGCGATATATTAATATTAATTATATTAATGAATGGGTTCGCTCGATACTAAAACTATCTGAATCAATGACAATGAATTCATAATTCACAATAGAGTTACATTCGTTTCCATGATCCATTGATGGTAAAAATTACAAAATATAATTATTTTCAACAGTTTTTGCTCTTTGCACTATTAATTAACGAATTACCAGTTTTGCACACGCTATGCTCGAATTTAAAAAAACTCAAAAGGAATATTTTTTATACCCTTCATATATCCTTTTATACAGTGATTTCAATCCCGAGAGATAATATTTTTATCTTACGAGATCGCGTGCAAAAATGGGAGCAAATTAAAATCCCTTAAACGGTGGCAGACTACCAGATTCACACAGCCTGACAGAACAATCAATCATTTAAAAATTCAAGACCCATGAAACAAATTCAATGATCTACATGATTTTTGTCTTCATGAATAGTAGTTTTCGAACATTTACAATGAAAATTATAATAACTTTAATAATATCATAATAATAATATCTCAAATACAACGCATTATTTATTAAAGGAGCTTAAAAACAGCATCCATCTCTCATACGTACTTACATATTCGAAATCTCATCCAATGTCTACTTTACATCCAATTTTTACTATTTTCTATACTGAAAACGATTGCCTTTTTCCTTTCGATCTCGCAATCTAAAGTATTACACAGTACGTAAATATATTACAATATATTACATTAAACAATAAATGTTTATTGTCATGGCAAATATGGTATCCAAAGAAAAAAATCGATGGTTTTCATTTTTGTTTACTTAATTCTTCCACCAAAATTTGGTACTGAATTACGTGATTATTTCGTTGAAATTGTGGAATATAAGATAAACATGAAAACAAACGAATTTTCAAATTATAAATTATGACATATACATAACTTCACAAAGTCGAGGTTGGTTTTTGCGTTATTCTTCTTAGATTTTAATTTTCAATTTTATTTGACGGACTGTTATTGGATTGAGTCATTAGATCAAGGGATGGTGAATATCATAAATGCAAACGTGATAAGGGAGTCTGAGCCAAGTGATAAGTAACAAGTATATCTATCAGCACAAATTAGCATATAACACAAATTTAGCATGTAAATATTCAAAGTTTAGTTATAAATGCATTCATAATAGCTTTTACAACTCTTTGTTTTTGAGCGAAAGAGATAGTTTGGAACAAGGAACGCATACAACACACAAATTATGGCTCTATACGACTCTAGGAATTGTCCGACAATCGTTTGGAATGTTGCCTTTGTTAACTTTTGGCAGAATTCATTTGTTCATTTTATCGTTTACATGATAAACGTAATTCACAACAATATAAAAGAAGACATTGACGCTTATGAAACAAACCTCGACTACATCGTACAATACAATTTCATTTAATTCAAGGTGATACGAATGAATATTAACAAGTACGTTTCTAAAAGAATTTTAAGCTCGTAGAAAAAATATTGACTTACAGTTTTTAAGTAACTGATATATAAATGTTCATTCACATGTAATAAACATTTTATAGAATTAAAAATAAAAATCATTTAATAGTTTTTTAACAATGTTTCTATTATAGATAAAATAATTTTTTCTACGAACTAAATAAACATAAATTTTAGTATTTTGTAAGAGCATGTGAGTTTTAACGCTTATAAGAAATAAAAGCACATTTTGCCTAAACAAAACGCGATTTAAGTGGTATTTATATCAATTCTCATGCATGAAATGCTATAATTAATGTTAAGTAAAATTATTTGCTGTAACTGCGGGTATCGCGTCGAATTTGATACGCTTTCAGCTTCTCTAAATTTTGTTATAAAAGCGAAACGTTTAATTAAATTTAGTAAGTTATTAGCTAAAATTGCACGAGATGTTTGATAAGATGCTTTTACATTTCAATACAAGCTTTGATACTGGTAAAATAGAAGAAACACTGGAATGTTACAAGAATCAACACAATACCGAAAATTGGAGCGGTAGAGCAATTCTAATTGTTCTGTGCAAAATGTAATGAGAAGAAAGAGAGCAGAAAACGATCGCAGTAACCCGTCAATGCGTAGCATATTAGAAAAAAACTTTTTTTGTATCGTTTCGTTATTATATATTTTTTTTACGATAAGAAACTCAAAAAACGTTGCATAACTCATGTTTGAAAATGCGTAAATATATTTTCTGTTATTGACTCTAAACCCTAATTTATTTTTTTTATCTTTTTCATTTCCTGTATAAATAGTTTCGCACCTTCATTTAGATGACGTGACTAACAGATGAAAGCAGCTCCAATATTAGCAATTTAATCGTTAACATTGAAATAACTTATATTTTTCCTGGAGTTCTGGGCGTTACGGCTTATAACGAAAAACTCAAGCAACACACAGTAGCAGGCTGCCGACAATAAAGCTAGTCATATTAATCTAGTTTTACGGAGACTTTCTTTGGAGATAATTTTTTCAATAATTTCCTTAACTCGCTAATGACATATTCACTTCGTGATCTTGCGATTGGCCTTTATCTTTAGTCATTGTTTTTTCCATTACCGATATAAACGTATTATTTCAAAACGCTGCACAAATACAAATATAACGTGTAGACGCAGTGCAAGAATCAGTAATAGAAAAAATAGATGATTTTTACATACTGACATAAAGTACATCGCAATCAATGCATGAAAATATGATACTTATGTTGTATTCATTCCAGCGGGCATTAAGGCATTCAGCGGGATTCACCGAACCCCTTAGCGAACCCATGTAAAACGCCACAATTGTCGCTTTCGAATAAACTTGTTCAAGTACGCCATTATCATTTTTACATAAAAAATATAGTCCTTATATAATTATACATGTGCATGTATGTGTACAAATATAATACCCAGACATACACACACACACACACCCACACACACACACACACACACACAGACACACAGACATACACACGCGCGCATGTACGTATGCGTGCGAGCACACGCAAATACGTATGTGCATTATGTATACATGTGCGCGCGCAATGCACACCAAACATAAGTAATAATCTAAGAGTTTATATGCAAAGTGGTCATTGTTAAGTACACAAAGTGAAGGGCCGCCGAGAAGAGGACGGCTCACTGATCGACGGCTAGGTGGCAAAGTCAGCTTGGCCATTGTCCCAATTTAAGGATAGATCGCCGGCCATCTTGAAGTCTGGATCGAAAATATCCTCGAACGTGTCCTGACTGTTGGCGAGCATTGGATCGTAGATGTCATTGTGAATCTGCGAAGATGAGGATGCGATGGTTTGATTGGTGGTCGGTGTTGTGACGGAGATTGTCGTCGTTACCGAGGACTGTGGCGAGGGGTTTATCAAGTCGAGCCACTCGGAATCCATGTCCATGGGAACGTCGCCGATATCCATGAACTCTTGGGAGCTTTCGTTTATTTTCACGCCAAAGTCACACTCCAGCTGGCTAAAATCCATGTTGTCAAAGTCTATACCAAATTCCTGCAAAGGCAAAGTGGAGCATTGATTTCGATGAGCAATCCCATGAGGGAAAGAAGGGCTTTAAGAGAAGGTCACCTTGAGATCCAAATTGGCATTATCAGAGGAAGTGACCTCTTGAGGAGGCTGGGGGTCTGGGGAGTCATGTTGCACCAACTGGGGGCTGAGCAGCATGGTCGCCTCGAGATCAGATTCACCGCTGAGAAGCTCGGTCGCGAAGCTCGTCAGTCGTTCGTGCTGTTGACGCTGCTGCTGCTGCTGGCGATGCTGTTGCTGCTGCTGCTGCTGCTGGCGATGTTGTTGCTGCTGCTGCTGCTGATGATGATGATGATGCTGCTGCTGCTGCTGTTGATAAAGCTCGCTGGCCAGCTGAACGCTGAAGGTGGCGAGAGGCAGCGGCGGCGGCCGCGGGGGTTGCTCCTGTTGCTGCTGCTGCGATGGCGCCGGACTCGGACACTCGCTCTGGGTTACCTCCATCGGGCTGGCCGCGGCAAAGACCAGCGACTGCGTAGCACTATCGGCCGCGCTGAGCACCAAGCCTTGGGGCAGTTGCCGACTGGGCGTCGTTGGCGTGACCGGCTCCTGCGCGGCGCTTGGCGGCAGTTCGCCATTGTTTATCAGGATCTCCAACACATCGTCGATCATCTGGCTCTTGACCGGACCCTTCTGCGCGGGCTCGATCTTCACCTGTAAGACCATCGCGGCAGCCTCGTTAGCGGGCGAAACACGCGCACGGCTTATAGCCGATCCGACGAAGCGGAGGACCGCTTACCTTGAGCAGCTTGGCCGCCTCGTCGTATTGCGGCGGCGGCGGCTTAACGTCGTTGACGGATGCCGTGACGAGCTGTTGTTGGCTGTGAGCCTGAGCAACCAGCGCTCCTATGATCGAGCCGTTGAGCTTGGTTAGGTTGGGCTTGGCCAGGTTGAGCACGATGGCGGCGGGCACCTGCACGGTGGTCGTGGTGGCGTTACCGTTTTTGCTCTGATTCTTTTTGTTGTTGATGGCAGTGAGCGTAGCCGAGTCGATGATGGTCGCGTTGTTGGGCTGCGCTTGTAGGAACGCAGCGAGGTTAGCCTTGGTGCTGAGCTGCTGCAAGGCGATCTGCTGGGCCTGTTGGCTCTGCAACTGCTGCTGTTGGGCTTGCTGGTGCAGCTGCTGCAACTGCTGCAGTTGCCGCGTCAACTCTTGCTGCTGAATTTTGTTGTGGATGTGCTGCTGCAGCATCAGCTTCTCCACTCCCCTCACCGGATTCTGCGGTTGGCTTTGAACTCGCGAGAGCTCTCGTTGCAGTATCTCGATCTTCTTGCGATAGTGCTCCTTTAGCTTTTTGTCGCCTGGAAAAGCCAACGAGCAAGTTGATCTGGCGCTCGCGGATCAAGGCACCGGACGTAACTTACCTGGTGGACTCGAGGAATCGTCGTGCTCGCTTCCGTGAGACGAATCGGATCTCGGACTGGGAATCGGCTCGTCCTTGATCGTGATCGAGTGACAGCTGGCGTCGTCCACGGACATGGGTGCAGGCGTGTCCATGAGTATGTGTCCATGCGTAACGTGGTGGCCGTTCGTGTTGGCCGTGGCGTTGCTGCTCGACGACTCCGTGAATGGCTTCAGTCGTTCGATCAGTTGTGGCTTCGAGCCGGACACTGGCAAGTTTCGTCGCTTCAATTCCACCTTCAGGTCGCTCACTGAAAAATAAAATCATTCGAAAAGTCGGCTTGTTAATAGCTCCGGACTGAAGCCAAGCTTGGGGCCGCCACCACCGAGACTGACCTTTCATGTCCTCCAATTTACCGAGCGGCCTGAGAGGCGGCTGCTCGGATTGACTGCTCGAGGCGTTGGACGGTGCGGGGCTCGGTGCGTTGACGCTCATACCGCTGAGGCTAGCGCTGTCGCTGACTACGCTGCTCGTTGTCGTCAGCGAGATGGGCGGCTTTTGCGACGCTGGCAAGATCAGCTGTGGGAACTGTCGATCAGAATGGACGGCACATGAGTATGCGGATACTTTCTCGAATGACGAATGAAAGTTTCCTGCGAGCAGGATGATCGGATAATTGCTCAAATTGAGCTTCACCTGTAGAGCCTGAATAGAGCCAAGACAATACCACGTTAACGAGCTCTGTTCCAATCATTTCGTTTCGTGGAACAGTTTATTAGACTAGCATATGCCAATGAGATTGCCTTGTATTTTCACGCTCTTTTAACGATAATAATTGTGCGCCTCGGAACCTGTTACTCAACTTGAGTACTACGAAGAAAGTATGGACCGACCCAACACCATGATTCTCAACGCACTTTCTCATTAACAATTATTTACCAACACTCAAATCTACAAAGATACTAGATAGAAATATCCAATGATTGTAAAACTACAACGGAAATTCAAATTCTTAGACTCGTTGTGGCTATTACAACGTTATTATTAATTTTTCGCTGTATATACAAAATTAGTTTACAATGTTTTGCCAACGAGTTTTTTTCGATTCATTTACATATTGGATGCCCATTTCGTATAATTCGATACTTTTAAATTATAATACGTGATCACATATATTTCATAGTTTATAGTACAAGGACCGAGGCAAAGCTGGTAAGTCAACGATTAGATTATTACTAGATGTGGATCTTTGAAAAGCAGTGTTAAAATATAAAGCTTAATATGATGACTACATTATGGTGTTAGTTTCAAGTATACACAAACGGTATAGTATTATAGTATTTTCAAATTGTTAGTAAATACTGCTCAAGGCTGATGTTATATTTTTTTTTGGAAAAAGATGAGTTGGAAAACCTCGAATTTCCGCTTAATTTCGTAGAGAAGCCTTATTGATTATATGCATTTACACATCCCAATACCATGAATAGTAGAAGAAGAAAATATTTGTGCATGATTAAAGTAAAACTAACCAATCTGGGTTGATGATGAATCTGTCCGTTTCCCTGTTGAAAGTACATGAAAGTATAACTACAGTTAATTTTCACGTTCAATTCAAGTTCGTATCATATTGTACTAGAAATCCACTTTGAATTTACATCAACTTGAAGGGCTCGAACAATTCCCATTTCCATAAATTTGATGCATTTGTCGAGCGTCAAATTAATTGCAATTGAAATGATAAATTAACAAATTAAATAAGTAAATATTCGTTAGAATTTTTTAGATCTGCAAGTTGAAAGCTTAAATTCAATAGAGTCGAAAGTATGGTCGGGTAGTTCGAACGCGCATGGCTGAACCGACAGCGCGGACCGTAATCATTATCATGATGTAGCTGTTTTTGCTTCGTAAATTAGTCGAGAAAAAAAAACACTTTCCGGGCATAAAATGACACGTTAGCTAATAAACTCGCGTCTATATTATTTTACAAAAAAATCGATGTAATTTGTACGAGTACGTCATGCAGGGAACATGGGATGACGTTGCTTTGAAAGGCGCCATATATTTGATTGATTCGAGGAAAATAATATGGAAGAATATTGGTATAGAAGACAAGGATCGGTGTGCCGACGGATAAATATAATGGTAAAAGAAAACATGGGATATACCGTGCAATGAAACTAGCGCTCGAACTACCTGAAATGATAAAAAGTACCTTGTTTCTGACCTCGACCTGCCATTGCAGAAAGAGTTGTTGCTGCTGCAGAAGAATCTCGTATTTAGTCTCGTTGTGTTGCGCCGAGCCAAGGCCGGAAGTTGAGTCGTTTGACTTTTGAGCGTTTGGTGGGCCCTGCAACATCGAGAGCAGGAATTCACATGCCGATCGAGCTTGGAGAGAAGATCTGTGCCCGTCCGAGAGTTTCCGAGCATCGTCGCCCGAGTTTTCCTCGTTTGGTTCTCCGAGTTGAGAATCACGCGCGATCACATCCGCCGAGCAAAGGTAAACGAAATGGTAGGATACGAACGGACGGCGAAGGTGGACAGTTTCAATAAGTACGCGGCTTATCGCGCTGAAATTTATACCTCGGACCGTTAACGCCCTCGGCCGTTAAGGAACGAAAATAACCAACAGTCGGCACGAGTGCAGGCGCGAAATCTTGTAATCCGATCCGCGATTGACAAATTTCGCGAAATCTTGACGGTCATCCGATACCCCGAACGAGCGCTCACACGGGCCAGATGGCAATCACGGTTATCGGTTCTTCGGGGCAGCGCAGCTCCTCCTCCGCGCGAGCGCAACTGCCAGAAGTGGAGAAAATTGGCCTACACTTCGAAGCGAGTAATTAACGCTCGAATTACTCGGGCCTAACGAGGTGGCTCGCACTTGGGCCCGGAGTCGATCGCGAGGCTCCGTCGGCCGATAACATCTGTTGCCGGCGAGAGCCAGATACGCGAGACGGCTGTCGGCCGAGAAAGTTGAGAAATAAAAGCGTCGCGGAGGATCGCGCTGGAATTCCGTTCGCGCGGAGGCGACGGATCACGACGGGATAATAAAAGCTCGGCCAGCCGCGGACAAGGGAAGCAACAGCAGGGCTCCTACGAGAGCACGTCGCTGGCTCTCGTAGGAGCTTCGAATAGTCGGCCGAGATTGTTAAAGCGTGCCTCGCTCGCTCGCTCGCGTGCGTGCGTGCGTGCGTGCGTGCAAAAGAGCCTGCAAAACCAGGTAGCGCGCCCGATAAGCCGCGCGGAGGAAGGAATAAATAAAGAAAGTCAATGGGAGTCGTAAAGCGGCCGAGATGAGAAAAAATGGAGAGCAGAGCAGACAGGGAGAATTAGAGAGATAGAGACGAGTATAAGAGATATCGGAGAAGCGCGGAGAGCGAATCGGCCGTGCAAAGAGAAGAGGAGAGAAGAGAAGAAGCGACGCGCGGCGCGGTTTATCTGCGACCAAGCCCTCCCCTCCCTTCCCCTCCCCACACCCTCTCTCTCGCCTCGCGGTTACTCGTATCTCCCTTTTTGCGATGCGCGCGTGCAAGCGTGCATCGTGTCTCGAGTAATTGAACGCTGCCCGCGAAAAATACGAGCCAAGTCGCAAAAAGGTGGTCGCATCGGGCGGCTTCCGGAAGTCTGGGCCTGCAGTGGCCCAGTGCGCCGCGGCCCTTACCTTGTACTCGTGGAACTTGATGGTCCGCGCCTTGGGCTGACTCTTGGTCTTGGACTTTTTGCGATTCTTGTCCTTGCCGGGCGCGTCGCTCCTCTGCTGGGCCCCGCCGCTCGCCGCGGCGATCGGGCTGGGCTGCGGCCTCGGCGTGATGGCCGCCGGCGGCGCGGGCGGCGAGGCTATCGAGATGTTCGACAGCGGACTGAGGCTGGAGGTGGTGGAGCCCAGCGACATGGGACTGGGCGCCGGGGCCAGCGGCAGCAGCGTCGTCGAGGACATGCTGCCCGCCGGGCTTGCCTGTCGTCAACAGTCAGCGCACATTCAGCCTCGACGGCGTGGCTACGCGCAAGCGTCTAGTCTAAGAAATGCGATGCGTACGATGGAGATGAAGAGCGGGCTGTCGGCCACCGGCGCCGCGGCGGCCAGCTGCTGCGGCTGCTGCTGCTGGGCCTGCTGCTGCTGGGCCTGCTGCTGCTGGGCCTGCTGCTGTTGGGCCGGCAGCTCCGGGCCGGCGACCACGCCGCTGCACAGCTCGGCCAAGGTGCAGCTCCTGGAGCTCTGGAAGACGGGCGAGCCGGCGCCGACGACGGCCACGGCGCTGCACTCGCTGACCGGCAGGCTGAGCGAGACGACGATGGGGCTGGCGGCGTCGCCGGAGACGGGCCGAGCGAGGGGCGCCGCCGCGGCCGAGGCCGAGGCCGTCGAGGCCGTCGAGGGGGCGGGCGAGCAGCCGGCGGCCTCGACGGCCGGCGACGCGGCTCCGCCCTCCGAGCTCTGCGAGTCGTCCTCGAAGGTGATGTAGTGGTCGGGGTGCTGGGGCTTGGTCACCTGGCCCTCGCTCGTGGCCTTGAACGGGATGTGGCCCTCTGCGGAGAGGAGAGCAGGGTCGAGTGGTGAGCCGGGGCTCGGGCGGGAGCTCGCGCGGGGGCTCGGACGCTCACCTTTGACCGCCCTCTCGATGGGCTCCTCCGTGTGCAGAATGTTCTTCTGGATGAGCTCGAGGGGCCCCGGTCTGTGGCTCAGCTGGTCGTTGAGCTGGTCGGCGAGCTTGGCCTTCTTCAGCTGGCGGTGCTTCTCGGCGATGCTCGGGTCGACGTGGCTCTCGGCCTCGAGGATGTGCTGGCGCACCAGCTCGTCGCGGCCGGGCCTGCGCTGGATCTTCTGCTTGAGCAGGTCGCCGGTCTTGCGGCGCTCCAGCTGCTTGGCCTGCTCGTGGAAGGCCGGTGGCGTTTTCAGGGCTGGCGGACAGGCAACGAGCAGCGATTATCAAGTAATTAGACCGGCGGAAAAAACGGAGGCGCGCGCTCGTTTAAAACGGTTCGAGCGGCGGTTGCGAGCTGCTCCATAAATAAACCGAGCCAGCGCACGCGCGGCTAACGAGAATTATCCGCCGATCGACAATTAAACCGAACGTGTTTGAATTCGGCCTGGAAAACAATGCACTGCAGCGGCTGCCGGCCGCTGTCGGCCGTCATTATTTTCTTCTGTGCCGCTATCCCAGGCATCTATCGGATCCCGGCCGATCGGACCGGGGCCTTCTCCCCGGAGTCCCGGGGCGATCTCTCCTCGGGGCAGCCGGGCTCGGCGCGCCTCGGTGCGACCTCGGCGACAATCGGAGGCAAGGCCGCTCGGCTCGGCTTCTTGCGGCCGCTAGCGACGCCCACTTGGCGGCGAATCGTCGCTGCGTCGTGGACACGTGCTGCGCCACTCGCTCGACCGGCCGTCAATTATCGATCTACGCGGCCGCGTTCGTTTTGCTTTTTGTCGATCGAACGGGCCGCCGAGTCGAAGGACGCGCGCATAATACGAGCGGAGCGCGTTACGCAGTCGGCCGCTCGTCGCTGGTTTTTCTCGCCTTGGCTCGATGTCCTTTTTAATTTGCCATGCACCCGTGCGCGCCAGCGATTCCGTTGAAACGATAATGTCGGCCTGGCGTTTTTTCGGAGCAGCGGCTTTGGCAATTAAGCGCCTTCGAGATCCGCTGAAAATTATCGACGCGCCGCGGCGAGCCGGCAGCCCGTTCTGGCCCCGGCGCGTTCGTTGCGGCGCGCAGAGCTCATTCGGCGAAGGATGGACGATGAAAATGAAAATGGCGCGAACGAGCAGGCGCGGGCAAAAACAAAGCAAAACATCCGTCAGCGTGCGCGTAATGTATGTATTAAGCCGCGATACTGGGAGTCGCCGAGAAAAACTTACGAGGCATGATTCCTTGGGCGACAAGTTGGTTGTACGGCCGCCTTAGCATCAGCTTCACCTTCAACGCTGCAACACACACAACAAACGACAATACTAATTAGTACAAGTTTCATTCGAGCTCGAGCTCGAGCTTTTGCCCACGCTCAGTCAGGTTTGGAGCGTCCGAGCGCTAGCGGATAACGACGCTTGCGCCAGACACATTTGGCATGCACCACTCGGTCCATTTTTTTGGCGGGCTTTCTCGGACGTGGGCTTGCGTACGCAGGAAGCCGTAGCGAGCAATCAAACCAGTTTTCGAAGCAATAGGCACGCGAGGAATGACGAGTCGGGCCCTGCCGAGGGGACGCGGGGAAAGACCGAAAGACCGGAGCGCGCGCATGCCAAGCAGACGAGAGCAATGTCAAAAGTCGATGAGGCTCGATGTCACTGAATTGGCAGCATATTGCGCGGGCGCACGTACATACAAATTAACACACAAAGGGGCCCGGGATATAAGTAGCGGTGAAGAGGTGGGGGGTCGGGGGGGCAGTTAGGCGGTGCGCCGAGCATCGCATAAATCGGAGGCTCAGTGGGAAAAACAATCGAGCGTCGCGCAATCTGAATTCAAAGCGGTTTATATAGCTGCCTGCATCAGAGCTATTCGTTTTGCGAAACGATCGCTTTTTGCTGCCACCCACGCTTTCGGCAACGAGCTTCATTTTCACTCCTTTACAATGATAGTTGGATCGTCGCGTGGATGCTCCTTCGCTGAGATTCGTCCGAGCAGTGACTGCTACCTCAGCCCCAAAGCTTACAGTCTGGTGAACGCCAACGAGAGATTCGTTCGGTCGACAGGCCGCGAGAGCAGCGAATCGTTGGCGTGAACGTAACCAAGGCACTCTCCCTCTCTCTGGATTACAGCTCTCGGCGCCTCGACTAATTGGGCTGCGGGCTGCAGTAATCGGTAGCGAGTGCCTCGGATTCCGGACCCCAATGATTTAGGCAGCTCGAGCTGTGCCACGCGTCCGCGGCATCCGCGCACACCTTCATTGCCATTTACGCGCTGCAGGGATGCGAAAAATGCCGCCACTTAGCGCGCCTCGCGATAACAACACTTGTACGCACATTGCGCTACGGCTCCCTAAAGCTTCCCTGTCAATTCGCGCATTTATTTTGACGCCTCGGCAAGCGCAGCGCTCACGGAATTCACCTCCGACTATTTTTTTTCACTGTATAATGGCGGCAGCGACGCCGCGGCGATTTCACACCGTTCCACGTCTGAAAGCACTCCACTTATATATCCCGCGCAGCAGAGCGGCGCGATTCAAAGGCGGATGAAAGACCGTGTCGTTTTTCAAATGGCAAATTACTCTTGTCCTTTCGAGAGAGAGAGAGAGAGAGAGAGAGATTCGGTCATTCAGCAGGAAGCAAAGAAGCGTCAAAGGAGCGACCTGGCGCTATAGAAGCTCGTCGGTCTGTCGTACGCGCGCTCTATTCGCCGAAAACAATTACGCAAGCTTCTTCTTCGCCGCGCGTCGCACATATTGTGCGCAATGCCCATTTTCCTTTTCGGCTCCTTGATTGCCATTTGACGCGCGATTAAACTGCGCCTTAAGCCTTACAAAGACTTGCAAAAGAAAAACAAAAAAAAAGAGAGAAAAAGGAGAGCGCCGCGTACGTCGTTCAGCCATAAGACCAGATGATTTATTGTTCCGAAGTGTCCCTCTCTTTCGTTCAGTCTTCTCTCAGGGATTCGCTTACAATTGATTCGATAAATTGAAGCTGTTTTCATCTCGAGAGTAGTTGCTTCGAGAAGTAGACGATTTCCAAACTCTAGAGCTGCTTGGCGATGGGTAAGGCGAGCCTGAACGCATCTATCCGAGTAAATCCTGGACAATTTGGTGTGGATTCAGAAATAGGCTTGATCTCGGTATTCCAAATGACTGGCGCGTTATAAAGTATTTATAGGATAAACAGAAAAGAGTGGCTGAAAAGCTGTCCCGCACAACTAGAAATCATTTCTATAAATAAAACGACGCGTTGTAAAAGCGCGAGACATTCGAAAAAGTGTCGAAGCAAGTGTGAAAGTGCCGGGAGCGTAATAAAAACCAAAAATATCACTAGGAGGGAGGCGCTCGGAGCTTCGGCCAGGCATCACTCGGCTAGGCGTACGATCGATTATACGTACGCGCGCAAGGCATGCGAGCGAATGGCCAATTTGCCTCGCGAGTCATATGCTTGGGCACGCGCTCGTATCGCTGCTGCCAAAGAGGCTTCGTCTTCATTGGGATTCCGCGCGCGTCAACGCACGCGGCCGTCGGCGCCTATTGTCCCGAGTCTCAATGCTCCCTAATGCCGTTCGCATTACGCATTTCCCGTCGCTGTTCCTGCTCCGCTCGTCGGTCCGTCCTCGCTAGTCCGACGCCTGTGCCAACGACACCCGGCACTCGACTTTTGCAATTTCGGTTGGCGCGTCACGGCAGATCGCGCGTGCGACAATGAGCGAAGGAAAGCAAGCGTGTACCAGAAGCCATTGAGAAAAACAAAGTAGGCAGGATGATCGGCGTGTGGCGCGACAAAAAGATCGGAGGGCCCGTGCGCGCGCGCGCGCGCGTGCGAGAGTGAGAGAAATGATCAAATGAGAATGAACGACGAGTTGCAAAAAGAAGAAGAATGCAGTTTATTAGTGGCCAGGGCATTTTGCCCCCGAGGCGCTGAAAAAAAGCGCCCCGTGCGCGCCTTTCCGAGACATTCCAGCTGCCATAACGACTTGGATCGTGGAAAAAAGACCAGGCAGATGATAAGATTGCGAGATACGGACGTGTGCGCAGCGCGGCTCGCCGGCTAAAACCGTCAATTATCGGCGGAAAAATGTATTTGTCGCCGATGCTTTTTGCCTGCGCCGCAGCGTCGCGTCGCGACGCGTCGCCAATTGCCGTGCGAAGCACCGCTGCCGCGGCACTCTGGCGTGCTCGCCGAACGCTAATCCCACGTTCGCTTGCACGCGGCCACGCGCCATCGCTAGTCACCCATTTGTCGTTATCAGTCAGGCCGCCAATCGATCGAACGGCATTTTAATTGCACTGCCTGAGGCGCGCGCGCCTCGCCTCGGCTGCGCACTCGTCGTCGGAGAAATTAGGCAGGCACTGGCTGCGGAGACGTACCAGCGGCGCCGAGGAACGATCACTCGGACGCGAGTGGCAGTGTGCGCGTGACGGGCCGCGTGCGGAGCGCGCGCTACGAAGGCCCCGCCTTCCGCGAGCCGACGCTGGCCGCCACGCCTTCCTCGTCTAGCCCCCCGACGGCCGGGCATCGAGCGCAGACAGCCACCCCCTCTGTGTACGCCAAATCCTCTGCTATCGATCGTCCGGGGTTGGTCTCTCTCTCTCTCTCTCTCTCTCTCTCTCTCTCTCCGCTGCTGCCTGTGTTATGCTAATCGCTACACGTGTCCCGCGCTCGGTATTCTTCCCGTGGCCCCTCGCATCTGCCACCGGGCTGCGCAACGCGACCTTCCGATTCCTTCCGATTTCTTCCGATTGTTTGCGCAGCGAGCGACGAGGAGCGCGTGGCAATTGCGGGCCGAGCTCTGGCTGCGAGCGCAACGAACGGACGGCTCGCGAGGCCCAGAGGCAGCGCCAACGCCGAGCACCCGTCGACGCAGCTCGCCCTTAACGATGATTAATCGCGCGTGGGCTCGGACCGGCGGGGCTGCGCGCGCCCGAAGCTGTGCCGTTACGCGGCCTCTCGCTTAATGGACCTCTTATCGCGGCGCGCGCTGCTCGCTTTTGACCGCGCGTCGATGTGTTTTCGAGGGCTGTCGGCGGGCAGAGGGGCCGAGCGAGCGATAGCGAGCACCCAGCGCCAGCTTAATTGACAGGCAGGCGCTGATATTTGGCAACGAGAGTCGCCGGGATGCAGCGTCAGTAGGCGCGGCCGAGAAAAAGGAAAGCAGCGCGCCGACTCTCGAAAGTCACCGAAATCAAGGAAAACGAGCTGGCTTCGTCAAAAAGGAGAGCGAGGCGCACGCCCACGCGAGACGAGAGCGGCGCGGCTCTTTCTCCTTTCTCTGCATAATGCGGCTAATGTACGTGTGGCGTGTGGCGCGTCCCGAGCCGCGTCTCTCTCTCTCTCTCTCTCTCTCTTCCTCAAGGCGATGCTGCCGCCTTTCCTGTCGCAACTGCCTTCCTGCAGGCTACCTTTGCGACTGTATATATGTATTTTTTTAATGCTTCTTTAATTGCTCGCACGACAACTTGGCCTCTCGCGCCGAGTCCCACGCAAAGCCCTGCTGCACGCCTGTGCCAGTCTTCGGCTGCTTTCTGGAATCCAATTGGACCAAGAGCGCAACGGAGTCGGCGTCGTGTACCCGGTGCGCCGTGTTAAAGCGGAGTAGAAGTAAAGCAGCGCGCGTTTCCCCAATCGTTGAATCATTGTATGCAAATGCAGGTTCTGGCTGTGTATCTGTGTATTTGTATTTGTGGTCCCGGAGAAAATGGCGCGAGCGCGCATAATGAGCTTGCTCGGGCGCTAAATAAAGCAATCGTAAATTAGGAATGTTATTGCTCATAGAATTTTGCCTTTTTGCACGCCGTTTACGATCCGTCAAACAAAAGCCAAATGGTCCGTCGGCGGAGGCACGCGCGTACAGCTATTTCTAAAATGTGCTTTGCTGATTAAATGCCCATAATAAACATCAGCCCCGGGGTGATGTATCGCCAGGCCTTACAATCATATCCTCGACGGACGCTGGAAAGTGAGACGATGAAAGTGCTTAATGAATATTTACAGCGGATTAGTGCGACGACCACCGGGGCTCGGACTCGGGACAGCATATAAATTTTCGGAAAAGCCGAAGCTGAGCAAGACGTCTTGGCGAGCGAACTGCGGTGTTCGTAGCCGACTCTGACGAATGGAAAAGCGGGGAGCGAGCAGAGCACTCGATCCTCGGCAAGAGGAAAAATCGTCCGAGGCGACGATGAACAAGCCCGAATTAATAGTTGAGCGATGCATAGGTGCGAGCTCGAAAAAGGCAGCTAAAGAGCGCGGCAAGGCGATAAATTACTGGTGTATCTGTGCGTAAATCAGAATGAATCGTTGGCTCGATCCGGGACGCGCTCGTCCTCCTGCCCGCTCCTCGGGCCGCATGTCGCGTCTCTATTCTTCGTGGCCCGCGGCAATATATCCGCTCTGCGTGGGCGGCCCACGTGAGCTTGACAGCTGAGAGAGAAAGAGCGGAAACTGGTTACACCTACGGCGTTCCGTCCGGGACGCGTGCGCTGCTCGAGCCCTTCGGCCGAGGAGGGGGCAGAGCGGCTCGTTCGGCGACGCGCCTAGCGCCAGGTTCGTCGCGACCTTTGCTCGCGCTCGCCGCTGCAGCCTACTACGTAGCATCGCGGGCCTTTTACGAGCGGACTTTACGCGCTCGCGCGTCACGCGCATCGGCCTGCGGTATACGACCGATAAAACTTGTTATTTTCATTGATAAGTTGACGTCGAAGCGTGAAAGCGCGAAAGCGCGAAAGGATAAGATTTCACGCGTACGTGCGTGCCTCGCGGAAATTCGCCCGCCTGCAGTCCTGCGGATCGCCGTGGCGCAGCGGCTCTGCGTCGATAATAACGTTACCTTTCATTCGGACGTTTACGCCGCGCCGCGAGCAGGCCCCCGAGCTCAATTTTACCTAACGGCTTAGCCGCTCCTCGGAGCAAATAATAACAATCCTGGAGGAAGCGATAGCAAGCAAGCGGAGGCTCGATGCTGACCGAGCAACTTGGATTGTCGACAGGCGAAAGCCCCATAGACACGGGCGAGGTCAGTGCTCGCGAGCCGTCGCTCCTTCTCCAAAGTTGAGCGCGAACGCGCAAAGCAACGCGCCGTGCGCCCGGCTGCGGAAAAACCGCGCGAACGGGCTCTTTCCCGGAGCCTCCCTTTTTGCCGCTCTTGTTATGCCGCGAGCCCTCTGGCGCTCTTTTTCTCCTTTTCGCCCGCCTCGTTCTCGCCACTCGTCCGCACTCGCGCGTCTCCGGCCGCAGCCAACGTTCGTTCACGCCGTTGCACGCAGATATGCAGTTTTCCTGGTGCAAACGGAGTTGAGGACACGCGGCGCCAAATCAAAGAGCCGAATCGAGCGAAGGAGCGAGGAAAAAAAGCAACGGCAGTGGAGCAAGGCAAAAGGAAAGGCGCCGAGAGAGAGTCCTTCGAGTGCGAGCCTCCCGCCCCCTGCAAATCTCTCGTTACGTCTACTTCTAATTGTCGCCCGTGCGCGAGTTTGATTCGCCGTTGGTCGCTCCCCTCCGCGAGCGCGCACCATCTTGATTAATTCGCCACGGCGGTGCGTGTGTTCGTCGCTTGAAATCTCCCTCCACAAATGGACTTGCGATACGATCGCGGGAAAAACGCCATAGCTCCGCCAGTTGGCAGCAGCCGCGTATATGGTGGCAATGCACTTCTGCACGCAGCTGCACCTGCTGCAGCACGATAGTTCTGCCCCCTTTCCACCTCCAGCGCTGCTGCGAGCGCATGCTTCTAGAATTTCAATTGTTGCCGCCGCCGCCACCGCCGCCGCCGCCGCCGCCGCCGCTGCACGCATTGCTGTACGGCGCTGGTCCCGCGGCTCGTCGCTGACTGTCCGAAATCCATCTGTGCGTCGGCCTACGCGCGTTTGAATATTCATCGGTCCACTTGTCGGAAATGACGCGCGCGCGTGCGCGGCCGCGAGAAAATCTCACTCCTCTCGCCCACGACAGCTGGAAAGATCGAAAGGTGCTGTGTTGTGACAGTACAAGCACAAGGGTCGAGATGCAATCACGGGCTCGAGAAAGAGACGCGTTCGTTCGTCACGTTGATCGAGTTGGTCGAGAAATTGGTATGTCGTTCGGATGACGATACTTCCGATCGTCGCTCGTTAGCCGCGCCTCTGATTATTAATTGGCCGAGCTTCGTCTGCTCGATACATCCGTCCGTTAATGAGCGCAGTTAACTGACTGAACTTGCGACATCAGGATCGTTTGATCGATGCGAATGCTAATCTACGAATCCAAATTGAATTCGAGCTGGTGATTGGTGAGGCGCGGCTCTCGAGCCAGTGGATAGGAGGGGCGGTCTGTATCGTCTTCGCCACCGAGAGAATCAGAGTCTAGAGCCTTTATAAAATACACGGAATGAAGGGACAATCAGCGTAAATTGGTCGCGGCTACAACTTAATCGGGCGTTAAGTAGCTTGAATTTATTAATCGGCCGAAATCGTAAAGAAAGTGCGCGCTGCGCTGGGCGGACAATAAATTGGACACTGCTCACGGCTGCTTGCATCAGGCCGAGAGCGTGCGCTGGATGCGAGGCTTTCCTCGTTTTATAATCAAGGGAATCGAGAGGAGCCCAGCTCTCGTTTCCTCCCGCGAGTAGCGCGCAAATTAGCATAAATCGGAAACGGCCGCTTAAAACGAACCAGCGTAATTCCAAGAAACGAGCTATCCGCGCGGCAATAAAACGCCAATGGAGGTGCGCGCGACTTTCGAAAACGCACTCGATTCACGGGAGAGGAGCGAGCAGAAGGCGGCCGAGCTCAGGTCCAGCAGCGGATGCCGAAATACGCCGATCGATGAACGAGCGAATGAATGGCGCGCCCGAAAAGTCGTAGTCGCGTGCCTAGGCAATCGGCGCAGCTCGCGGTGCGCGGAAATACGCATGAATGAAACCAAGGAGCGTGCGCCTTTCGAAAGCCTACTCGCACGCGGCTTTCATTCAGCTTCTCGCCTGCGCCCACGCTCGCTTGCTCTCTCTCTCTCTCTCTCTCTCTCTCTCTCTCTCTCTCTGTAGAGTCAACGTAATCGATATATGAATGCGCGCCGAGAGCCGGATAATATCTCGCGCGCGCGTGCGAGCAAGAGAGCGCGCAGAGGAAAGAGAGAGACGGCGAATGGCGTGTGGGTGGTGGCGCACGCGACGACCTCTTGTCTCTCTCGCCTCGCGCGCGCGCGCGCGCGCGTGTGTGTGTGCCTCTCTCTCGACACGCAGTGGATAACCTTGCCACCCCGACTAGTCGCGCGCACGCCTAATGGCTCTGCGCTCTCTGCTCTCCACATCCACTGGCACTCGGTCTCTCGCTTTATTTACCTTTCACGGCTCTGCTTCGTCCTCCTAATGTTGCTCCAACACGCTTATACAAACATCATCCGACAATGATACGCAACCGAATTCCGATAATGCCGTGGCCGTCCGCGACTACCATCGAGCTGTCGGAATCGATGCGCCTTATCCAATGGAAATGCTTTGAGCGCCAGGCCTGGGCGAGGGAGGCAATGGAGCTTAAGAGCTCCATAAAATAGCAGCGGCGTAGCTTGGAGCCGAGCGCGAGGCGGCTATGGCATTTTTGAGGCTGGCGCGCGCGTCGGCCTGCGGCAGCGCGGGAGGTATGCGCCGTGCCGCCGTGCACCGGTCCAAGCATACCTGTCCACGGCGCTGCCGCAAGAGTGCTCGAGCGCGACGCGTGTGGCCAGCGTTGCCGGGCTTTTCGGAGGAAAAGCTTGCTCGCCGCTCCGCTTATTTATTGGCCGCGGCTGATACTGTCGCGAGGTGCTGCTGCTGCTGCTGCGATTCCTGTGGCGATCAAAGCTCGTAACCAGTGGCCGCGCGTTACTTTGCTCTCTACGCCAATGCCGCGATCTCGTTGCGGAGCCAAATTAATGCCTCTGCTTACTTAATTGCGACACTTTGTCGCTTCTTTGCGCGCGCTGCCCTTACAGTTTGCGTAGTGAAGTCATCGCGAGGAAAGATGAGATTTCAATGAGGCTCGAGAGCGAGCGACACTGCGAGAGCGGCGCGCGCAGGATGTTGCGTGAACGCCGCGCCGCGTCGCGCGACATAAATCAACGGCTCTTTGGATTTTAACTTTTGAAAAATAACGCTGTCTTTTTACGGGCGCTCGAGTTAATCATTCGGAAATGAAATCGCAGCAGTGAGTATATTCTCTCCGCAGTCTTACGAAAGCCTTTATTGCAGTTGCGAGTTTCAGTGCGTCATACTTTTACGAAATTCGGCCATCCATCGACGCATCGGCCGCGATTACGCCCGTGATTTACAGCGGACGATCGATAATTCAGATAGCGTTTAGCTCGGCAGTGTCAACGGCGGTCATCCGGAGGAATCCGGCCGCGTGTTCGGCGTGTTCGATGATCGGCCGGAAGCGGTTGCCGAAACACAAGCGAGCGCCGCGTGGGATCGATTGATTCCGGGGCCGTGGCTCGGCGCCGACTAATGGCTTTCGATATCTTTCATTCATAAATAGAGACACGTGTTGACGTAAGGCCCCGCTCGGCAGATCGTTGCATAAGCTCCGCTTCGACACGTACGACCGCGAGGCTGTAAAGATCTCTCTGCTGCGCCCCTCTCGACGTGCACTGCTCGAAAATATAATTAGAAGACTCGCGGCGGCACTGTAACGCGACGCGTGTTCGCATCTGGCTTTACTCGGCATCGAGCAGAGCAAGTGCAACTTGTTTCCTTCTCGCCGGCCTCTTTCTCTCCAACGAGCGCTCATTTTGCATTTTATTCGCGAGAGTGTGATTTTCTTGGCGGAAGTTATGTAAATTCTTTCGCAAACGAAATTTATGCATATGGCGCGCGGCATCGAGGAGCGAAGTGAACGCGCGCGCCTCGTGAAAAATGATGAATGAATTGTTGATCCAAGAGCATTGCGGCGCGCGCGGCGGCGCGCGGCAGCGCTCGAGTTGCGCAAAGCCGTTTTCCCGCTGGCAGGCGCATTAACGCGCGATAAATTTGTCGTCGACAAAGACTTTATTAGCAGGCGCATAACGCTCGCTTCGATTAGCAAACAGAAGAGCCGGAAAAATCTGCCGATATCTCCGGCTTTCATCTCGCGGCGCATTGACGTTAATCCGAAAAGCGGCGGCGCGCGCTCGGCTATCGTTCCCAGTTATTACTAAATTCCAAGTATATCTCCCGCGGAAAATTGAATGTTGGCCGCCTCTCGGCCGACAAACTGGTACTGGTGCGCGCGGCTAATGCGTCGCCGCTTAGCCCGCTCGGCTATAGTCAGCCGTGCGATCAGTCGGCCGGGCAGTGCGGCCGCGAGCCCCCGGTGCGACCGACCGGCCGCCGATTCCGCGACGGGAAGACGAGGCAGCCGTGGCGCCGTGGCGCCGTGGCGCGCAGCGAAAAGTGGCCGCTCAGCTGTTTGGCGTGGCGTGCCGCTGACTCTGGCGGAGGAGAGCGCAGGTTCCGATTGCGAGAGCGCGCGTGGGGGTTCGCCCACGCTCGCCCTTCGCTTCGCTCATTCATAAATCCGACTGCCGGCAAGTGGCTGCTCGCGCTCGTGCGCATGCCAAACGACGTGCGCGTAGGACACGCGCCGGCCGCGAGCTCATTGGTCGGCGGCGCGCGAACGAGCAGCCGTACCCCGAAGCCTAGCTTCGGCCACGACGCGAGCCTTCCGTTCGAGCGCGCCGAGCTGTCCTTTTCTCTCCCGTGGGCGGATCGCACTCCGGCGCGATCTCGCGCGCGCGCACTTTTCCATCGACTACGCATGAGTGGGCGCTCTATTAATAGCGATGCTACTATCCGCTCGGACTCGCTGTCCCACTGCCGCGAGCAGCGAGACGACAGATAGAGGAGCCGGGCGTGTCGTCGATGAGCACCGAAAGCCGCGAGCCGCGAGCCGCGAGCGCAGCCTCCCCGAAGATTTATCGAGCCGCGGCCGCCAGGAGAAGCTTGTCGGGTGCCGCGCCCACGAGCGACCGAGCGGCGAGGTGATAAGCGACGCGGACCAAAGCCAAAACGACGACGAAGCGGCGCACGCGATATGCGCTCGCGGACGGACGACTTCCGATCGCTGTTCGCTCGCTCTCGGGGAAAAAGAGTATATCCGCGCGCCGGAGATTTATATCGGTGCCGGGCGCGAATTTACAAGCCGCGCCGTACAGCCAGACACGGCCTGTCGGAGGCAGGGGGCCCCGGATCCCTCTGCTCTCGCGCTCGCTCGGCTCTGCAATTGAGACGCGGCCATCGACACGCCGCCGGCGGACTCTGCGCCGGTCGCCAAAGCAAACTATCGGCGGCGAACGGCGAATCGTTGGCCAGGCTCGATGTCCGTGTCGCGAGCTGCGAGCGCGCAGGCAGGATGTCAGAGTACACGTAAAAGTGCGCTCCTTAACGACTCACGACAGACAGGCCGGATGAGAGGCACGAGGAACGAAAATAATCAGGCCGTTTCGTCTCTGCGAATAGCGCTCAATTATCCCTCATAATCACGACGCTCGGCGCGTGGCCCGCGACAGCCGGCCGAGTCACAGGCTGCGTCTGCGTCCGCTCGCCACGACCGCAGGCCCTTTGTGCGCACGGAGCGCACGGAGCGCACGATGACGCGGACGCTCATTCTGCACGATAACCGCGCGATAACTGGTGGCACGCGTCTGCGCGCAGCTTCGTGCTTTTGAACGCGCGCCGCCAATTATGCCCCAGCCGAGATACGCGCGCTGCTGCAGTTGCCGTTCTCCGTGCCACTGCGCCTCTTCCGTCCGCTCACTTCAACTGCTGCAAATTCAATTCCCACTAGCGATACGCCCTAATCGTTCGCGCTGGTCGATTTTCATTGCGTTCAATTGAACACCCACTTCGAAGCGACAGCGGTCAAAGTCGAGCGAAACCTACGTGCGCCAGCTCTGCAGAGATGCGGCGTTCACTTTATCTTGATTTGTTTTTCAAGGCACGCGTTTGCGCTTCTATCGGCACTCTCGCCAGCCACGCATTCAAGTCTCCATTGACGAACGTATTCAATTGTCGTGGAAAACGATTAATTATCTCTGGGGGATTCGATGCGCAAATGCATCGAAAATTAAGCGAATTACGGGCTTCGGGGCGAACGTCACGTTCACTTAGACGATAACGCAGCTAATGAAATGGTTGTACTAAATTGGCGCAATAGAATGTTAGTTAAAGACTTGGAAATGATGTATATTCACCTCTATCACGTTTGATTCGTCTGCAAATCGCGCACATCCGTCGCATGCAGTGTTGCCTTTCTGATTTTTGTTCAGTGTCCAAGGTAACCATGTTTAATACTTGCGTTTTTTAAACTATGTTCAAAACAACAACAATAACAACGACGACGACGACGACGACGACGACGACGACGAAGACGACGACAACGACGACGACAGTGACGACGACGACGACGACGACGACGACGAATAAAGTAGGTACTAAAATTGCACGCGTGGCATGTAGAAATATCACAAGAAAGCTCGTTCGGTCGAGCTGAGGACGGACGAAAGATTGTCTCGCACAGTAATGGTTCGATCAAGTCAAGGCTCAAAAGTCAAATGTCTACGACGCAGCACTCGACTACTGTTCACATGTTTGCGGTGAAACTGCTGTTGGCTGGTTGCGGGACATTGCGAGGCTGGCCACCGAGATGACTAGAGCCTGCTGCTGGCGCTGCTGATGCTGCTGTTCGTCCACCGGCACCGTCTCTCGTCGCTCGAGAGCCACTCGCCGGATCCGCCGATCCCTTCGGTTCCTACACACATATGTACACACCATGAATTCTTTTCTTTCATGCTCGCCTGCTCACACAAGTACGCTTCTCGAGCCGGAACTCTATGTTGTTCCAAGAGCCTCCGAAACGCTTGTATTTTGTCAGCAAGCACAGATTTTTCCTCGGCGCAGCGCTCCGAAAAAGCTTTCAATTCTCCTTATCCGTGATTTCGACTCTTTTTACAGCGCGCCGATGGGTCATTAACCAGCAACTCCCATTCATATTCGCGAGCGCGCACGTCAATCGAGTGCTGTGAAAACATGTCGTCGCTTAGAAATCTCTTTTTGTTTTTCTGTCTTTTGCGAGCAACCGATGACTGATGGCACTCGCGAGCCCCGCCGGCAATCAGCCATTTGGCCATTTTTACGTGCTTTCCATCCGTCGCTGGGAGTGCGGGTTTACGAGGCTGCTTATCGCTCGTCGCAAATAACAGCCCATCGAGAGGATTAGGCGCGCGCGAGCGTCGAGGGCAGTCGCGGGTTTATTAAAGGCCCGTTACCAAGGGCAGATTTGGAAGAGCGCGCGCGGCGAAAAGGTGTTGTTGCATTTTCGAGGCATTGATTAAAAAGCGAGCTTGTGGCGGCTCGTAATGAGAGTGCAGCGCCGTGCATATATCCAGCCAAACACGTTTCGAAAGACCTATACTCAAGTGTCTCGCATGGGCACACATTGGATCGGCCGGAGTGCGAGCAACCGTCACTTATGAAAATATACAAGGGCGCTCACGCTTACGCGCCAATTTCCGTATCGGAGGAAGAGGCGAGGTGCGGGCCAAACGCGACGCGTGGCTTTGCTCGCGACTCGATTGGCACGGGGCTGAATGGAGCGCGCGCCAGCGGCTCGCGTGCCGCGCAGCCTCGCATGCTCGGCGAAATTTTTCGTGCCGCCTGTATTTATGGGCTTCGCGCGAGCTTGCGCCTGCCTGCCTGCCGGCCTGCACGCGTGTCCAACATAATGTACGAATGCGCGATCCGGTTAATCGACTTGCTGCCGCCAGCCCGCGGACACTTTGTTAAGTATAGCGCTCCGACATTTATATATCTCACTTTTCCGGACACACTCGAGGCAGAATTATACGCTGGTAGGCTTTTCCCGTTGACTTCCCCGAGCGAGTTGGTCGCCGCCGACTGCAGCGCTAGCGTCGCGTTTTTTGCTCCCAAATTAATTATAGGCCGACAGCTTTTAGAACGAAACTCGCTTCTCTATGCCGCGCGTCCCGCGCGTCCCGCGCGTCGGCGCTTTTCATCTCCTCGAGAAAACATTCATCGCCGCGTTTCTGTATCTGAACAATGTGGCGGCGGTGGCGGCACGCGCGCGCGATTAATCAGAGCGCGGTATCGCTAATGCAAAGTCGTCAACTCATTGGATATTGCCTTGCAATGAGTCGAAGCCAAGTATTGATATTGTGTAGGAGCGTTTGATGAATGCGCTGCTGCTGCGAGCGCACGCGCCATAAATTGATATTGAAACGCGTACACCGAGAGATAGCCGCGCGCGCGCGCGCGCGATATTGCACAGAAATATTACGAGTATAGATTGTACAGAGGCGACGGAAAGCGAGCTTCGCGCAACTGGTTGCCCCGATAAAAGACCAGTTTTAGAGCAGTCGCGGCTATATGCAGCACGCGCCGAAATACACATATTCCTTTTCTCGCCGCACGTCTCACCGCTAATTTCCCATTGCTCGTTTCGCGTTCGAGCGACTATCTCCGACGAGCCACTCCACGCGAGTCGCGGATGACAGCCTAACCCTTTCCACGGCAAGCGGCAAAACATCGCTGTTCATCGGCGAGGGCTTGCGCGATCCACAATCGAAAAGTACGCGCGCCGGCGCGAACAGCGCCAATGCAGCGATCGACGTGGCGCTCGGTCGGCGCCTGCGCGAGCCTCTTGCCGGCAGCCTCGTTCGGATCGCCAAGAGTACGCGTGTCCGTGCTCCGTCGCGGCGTCGATTCCGTCGATTCCGTCGATTCCGTCGATTCCGTCGATTCGGTGGGCCACGCCGGGCCTCGTCCGTGAAGCTCGATCGGGGGCGCACTCGCGCGAATCACTCGCTTGCACCGAACGGAAAGGAGGAGCAAAGCACTTCACCATCGGCCGTCGACACGAAAGCTTTTCCGGAGCAGAGGAAGTGGTCACACACGCACCATTCGTTGCGTATCCTCCTCGGGCGCAGCCGGACGGTCAGCAGCGAGCGGCCGCAGCGGCCGCAGCGGCACGCGCGACGCCCGGTCGGCCGAGGACCGCAGCGGACGAGGAGGCGCCCAGTGTCCGCATGCTTGCGGCGCGAGCGCTCGGCGAGCCGGCCGATCTCGTGAATGAGCGGCTCGCGAGAGCGGCTTTTCTGCAGCCGGCAGGAGGAAAGTCGAGCGATCAGCTGACTGCTGCTGCTGTCGGCTCCCTTTGTTTACCCTGCGCAGCAGACGCTGTTTGGCCTGCCTGCCAAATACGGAACGCGCTCTCCTCCTTTTTCGGAGCGCCGAGCTTGGAGCGAGCCGCTGTGAGCGCTGCGCGCGTGTATGTGCGGCCGGACTGTCGGCTCGTTTCGGACTGAGGCTGTGCTGCGTGCGGCCCGTCGTCGCGCCAGCGCCAGGCCACGCGTGTGCTCGTATACCTATAGAGCGCGCCGCGCGAGTCTACGCTCACTCGCGCTTGCTCGCTTGCCTCAGCTCAGCTCGGCTCGGCTCGGCTCGAGAGCCACGTGACGGACCCTGCGGGAGGTAGGACTGTGTGTGCGCGCGCGCACCGAGCGACACGCACGCACACCAGCGCGCTCCTGCCTGCGAGCGCGAGCACGAGAGCGAGAGGGAGCCTCGCCGAGGAGCAGTCCCCTGGTCCCCTGGTCCCCTGGTCCCCTGGTCCCCTGGTCCCCTGCTCCCTGCTCCCTGCTCCCTGCTCCCCTGGAGATCGCTGCGCTCCGAGCAGCGCGCTGAGGTGTTTTCTCTGGCTCTCGCGCGGACTTGCATTTAATCTCAATCGATTGCCGCCTTCTTCTTCTCGCAGCCGTCCAACTTTTACGCACTCGTGCTCTCCGTTGGCACTGCTCAATTTGATTTTCGTACTGCGCTCCTGGCGCTGTCCAGGGGCTTTTTTTGTTCTTGCTCTGGCTCGACGCGATGCGACACTTGCGTTCGCTCGCTCGAGGAGCTCGGCGAGCTCGACAAGCTCGACAAGCTCGACTAGCTCCGCGCTCCGATTCTACCGTTTTCCATAAACATCCGACTTTTTGGCAGACTCGTCTCTGCGTGCGTCTGCCGCGGAGCAACGAGCGCGGCTCGGAAATCGGACCACATTTCAGTTAAAATTATTCGCGCTTATTTTTAAAAGCACTGACCTACATTCTATTTTCCAAGCTTCTCGATTCTGCGACAGCTATAAATATGGACTAAACAACTAGCTCTGTTTACGCTTGGGTCGAGCCATTGTCAAGCATTTCTTTGGACCATCTTCAGAAGCTCTGCCGTCGGCCGCTTTCGCTGCGCGCGAGTCGCATGCCGGACGGCGCCACCGTTTGCGCGAGCCGCAGCGTTTGTTTAAACTTCGCCACCACAACGTCTTGGTTGCGTGACCCAGCAGCAGCAGCAGCAGCAGCAGCAGCGCCTCGAGCTTTCCTCGTGGGCCAACCGGTCAGCTGGAGGGTCCGCGCAAGCTCGCGCGGTCGCTTCGATCAGGAAGGAAGCGTAGCATCGCGCGGCTTCTGGCGCTGGCCGACGGTGGCACAGCCTCTTGCCAGGTTCTCCGCTTGGCGGCACCGCGAGCCGGTACTCGTGCACGCACCCATCCTTTCGATCTCTCCGGCCGGTCGCTGGCGTGCAGTGGGAGGCGTAGGAGGACTGGCGCGTGGTAGGGGGCCCGGCTAAAAAGAGAGAGGGAACCGAGACGAGCCAGAGCCAACTGAGAGTCACTGAGGACTGGCGCTGGGAAGGGAGACTCCAACTTTTTCAACAATTATTTACCATGCCGAGGCGCACGCGGCGTCAACATCGACAGCACTGTTTAGCCGCTGAATATCACGAAAGCGGACTCGAGGAGTGGCGACGATTGAGAACTGGCACGGCAAATCGAGGGAGAAGAAAATACGCCCGCGGGCACACGCGAAGCAGGAAAAGGAGTGGGAATAACATGGGAATAACGCGGGATGAAATTATCGGTATTTTGATGAAGTGCTAGCGCGTGAAAGGGTTTCAGGCGTGCGACTGGTTTATGGCGTATTATATACGAGAAGCGTGAAAAAGCTTGTTACGCCGCCGGAGCATTCTATGTGAACACACGAATGACTGATGAGACGGTTTTTCAATTCGATGATAGTGACGCGGCCGAGCGTGCAAGCCGATTAGATTTCGCGCGAGACGCAACTGCAACCACGATTCCAGCCAACTGTCACCGAATAGTCGTTGGCTCGATGCATCGGCGGGCGAGCGAGCCAACTGGATGCGCCAAAATCGCGAGGCACGGAAGTGCCGGGCCAGCAGCCGTCGATAGAAAGTCTCGGGCCGCTGCAGCGATTAGGCGGGCGGCTAGGCGGGCGGGCGAGTGCCCGAAATAGAGGCGCAACACCCGAAGAGCCGCGGCGGGCAGCGTGACTACAAGGTATTTCGAGAGACTGCGCGTCGTGGCGTCTAAGTTTAGAGCGGCGCGATGGATCCCGTTGGGATCGCGCGACTGCGTGGGGACGGTGCAAGCGGGCGAAAAAGCTGCGAGCGGAGCGGCGCGCGGCGCGCGGCACGCGCAGCGCGAGGGACAGCGAGGGAGCACGTGCCGGGACTGCCGATGGGCGAGTTTTGAGGAATCAGCTGACGCGCCGGCCTCGGCGCTGCGCCTTCCGCGCGAATCGGCCCGCGAGCGAGGCTGCCCGTGGCTACTTCGGAGCTATTTCCGCGAGCGCGCGACGCTCTATTTAGAAGCTGGGCTCAGGGAAGAACTCGACGCGAAGCGCGGTATAGCGCCCAACCCTTCCCTGTCGGCGCCCACGCCGCCGATCGTCCTTTATTTTTAGCGCGGGCGCACGCGCTCGCGTGTCGATTGTCTTCGCGGCTCGCGAGGCTGTGGTCCGACGAAACGCTTACGAGCACGCTGCGCGAGCTGCGATGAGATCACAGCCTTTATTCGATACGTTTGCAACGCTTTAATCTGATTATTCTAATAAATTAGCGTATTTCAGCTCGTTGGCTGCTTTAATATTTATGAGCGTTGCAATAGGCGACCAAACAGTGTGAAAACTCCAAGAGAGGAAAACAGCTTGATCGATGGCGCTTTTCTCGATTGTGCGTTTCCCAAAACGGTAAATACATTCAGCAACGCGTCGCGCGGCTACCCGTTCGACCAGACGACCGTTACAACGAGTCGCGAAACGAAAGCCGCGATGGCATTGGATCGTCGAGATGATTTTTCGAAAGCAAGCAAAGCTGTCGGTTCGCAGGAACGAATGTGCGCAAGAAGCGAAGCGCGATGTTATTCCAAAGTTTTTCTGCTATTAACTACGAGATGTCTGCAGCTGATAAGATTAACAATATATTGCATGCGCATTTAATCATCGCGCAGCAAGTAAAAAGTCTATTCCCGAAGAAGTACAGCGCCAACGCCTGCGTGAAATGATGAGATCTTAAATGGTAATAATTCCGGGAATTTCATTGAGCTATTAAACACTGCATTTACAATAATCCAACATATCCATCCGGAGGAATATAGAAGCCCCTGAAATACACTAATAGGCGTTGTTTACCGTGGTGAATCGCGCAACTTTTTGCCCCCCTTTCCGCACACGCAGTTGAATTTCTCCCATTCGCTCGTACTCATCGCGCCCAACTGATGCTCACGTGCCTTTCCGAACCTCCCACTGCCTTCCCCTTTCAACTGCAAACTCGCGGACGCATGATGTATATGAAACTGTTACGCTTGTAACTGCATTAATTGCCTGTGTACGCCATCACGGATCAATCAAAACATCCGCAGCGTGGGCTTGGGCGCTAATTAGTGATCTTTCCGTGCAGCTGTGCCGTTCGTGTTTCGCGTGTGAATCGCAGTGACGAGCGGCAGGTCATTAGGTCAGCTATCGAAGACGTATCGGAGCTGGCGTTGGTTGGGGCGCTGCAGCGCGTGGATACGCAGGGCGACCGGCCTCGTAACTGTGCAAGTAACGAGTGAAGCGGTGCTCTCGTGGATGACTGCTTAGGCCCGATCATTAGCGCGCACTCGCGGAATGTTAACGAATGTTTCGCACGAGGTTTTGCAAAGAGAGCCGAGGGCGCGCGCAATTTTCGCGTCCATTCCGCAGCCGCAGAATAGGTTACGCGCGGCGGCCACGCGCCACTCGCAATCGCGCTGTGAACTCGCCGACACTCGCGGCACCCGCGGACACATTACCCATTCAATTATCGCATAATAAACGCGCCCCTTTTTTCCTCCGCGACCTCCACTTCTGTGCGAGCGCCAATGCTACATGCCTACGCGCCAGCGGATAGTCTGTGTGAAAATTGCCCAATCTCGGACGACGACCGCGCTCATTAGTCACTATTGTTGCTTATTCGCTAGTCTTTTTGCCTGCAGACAGCTTTTTCTTCGTATACGCGGAGAAGCGGAGAAATAGGCCGTCGGCATTGCAAATCGGCCGGCTCGCTAATTCCAAAAGTCATCTCCGATATACGGTAAACATTCTTTCCGACCACTCTTTACCATCTCCATTAGCCAACTCTTCCCCGATCGATTCACGTTCTAGCCGAAGAATATTTCATTGATCGGTTCTTTGGATACCTTCACTGTCAAGGCTACCACTGTCAGATATCCGAAATCGATGATGAGCAATAGACAACTTGCCGCGTGACACTGGCAGGCGATCACCACTCTCTCCGATGATCAGCAATAGCACGATAATCGAGTTTCTTGTCATTGCAAGAAAGGAAAGAATTGACACGCACACACGTACCGCACACGCCAACACGCGTATATAAACGTGGAAAGAGGAGAGCAGACTAAAACGCTTACGATGCCGAGGCATTGGGATGACATTTCGATCAACGACATCAACGACTCGTGCTGCACTTTCGTAAGAGGCGTGCTCATTTGAAATTTAAATCAGTGAATCAGCTTGTGAAAAAACGAATAGGGAACGATTTTTCGGATACGCCTTTTTCATTCACGAAATTTACAGGCGCGCTTAAATATAATTAGCGTCAACACAAAGGTCGTAGACATTGGCGTTTCTGCGGAAGCGATTAGGCAGCGCGAGAAAATCCCGCTGTGAATAATCTAGACGTAGTTGTATCGACAACAATGAAACGATCGAGGCTGGAGACGCACCTTCGTCGAGAGTCGGTGCCAGGACAATTGTCAGCGGCTGTCGGGGCACAGGCGAGAGAGAGAGAGAGAGAGAGAGAGAGAGAGAGAGATCCACGAGTCTTTCTTAATCCGGGCGAGCCGACGTATCGGTGCCAGAGCCCTGTACAGCGAGTTGTGTATGCGCGAAGCTCGCGCGGCTAAGTGGAGCGTGGGCGCGCGAGAGTGTAGGTAGCAGTGGCGGTTCCGCCGAAAACGCAGCCGCGGTGGGCGGCCCGGCCACGCGTCGCATACGTGTAGACCGGCGACCGGCCACCTTTCCAATCCCAACGCTCCAATGCGAGAGCGAGCAAACAGCTTTCGTTTCTGTTCCTCTTTTCTCCTTTTCCGCGATTGTTGGCTCCGCTGCTTTTTTCGCCCGTTCTCTCCCTCATTTTTATGCCAAGACCGCGAGGCTGCGCACTTTCATTAAATTTATCGCGCCAAATCTGCGGTAATCGCGCGGAGAAAGCAGCGATTCGCTCGCTTGGTTTTTCTTCGGCGAGTCGCACCGAAAGCCGCGGCGAAGATGAAATTGGCCGATGGCCGAGGGCAGCAGAAGCGGAGCTTCTAGTGGTGCTGCTAGCGAGGCAGTGGCAGAGGAGAGTAAGAGAGGAGGCGCGCGAGTCGCGTGGCGCGCCGACGCTGCTCGGTTTATCGCTTGCACCATCGGCCGCTCGGCCGCGCAGCGTGGGCGCGCGCGTTTCCGCTTCGCGTGCAGGCGCTCAACTACGCACGAGAATCGCGCGTTGCTTTCTTCGAGTTCCCGACGAAATTTTAATCCGACGTATCGGTGCCGCTGCCGGCTCCTCGTTCGCCTCGTTCGCCTCGTTCGCAGCTCCTTGCGGCTAGCGCCCGCGACAAATCGGATTTTCGGCCTGGACGCCCTGTCGACGCGGCCGTTTAAGCCGCTGATTTGCTGCTCCTTTTTCTTGGCCGTGCAACCGACTACCGTACGGGATCGTCGTTAATCTTCTTATTAATAAGGCGTCCACGTCGCTCCATCCGCAGGCCGCTCTTGGCCAGGGCAACTCCGATTGAAACGCCGACCGGTGCAGGCGCGCGGCCGGCCTAATGGAATCAGCGAGCGCCGGCTAATCTGCTTTTCGACCGACGGAATAGGCCTGCACGCGCGAACGGGCCGCCAGCCGCTACGGCTCAGGGCTGTGCAGCGCGTCTCGCGCACATAAATACGTGAAAATGGGAAAGACGCGAGCGAGCAGAAATAATTGTCTGGCGCGCGAAACGAAAGAGCAAAAATGAAAGAGGCGCAGGGAAAATGTCTCTCCGGATCGGTGTTCGCGCGAAAAGCGCAGGCGAGTAAATCACCGCGCTAATAGCCAACCTCTCGCGCGTGTACGCGTGTGCTGCGGACTGGGTTTGCGCAAAGTCAAACGCCCGCGGTGCATTATTGGGACGAGGCGCGTGTGAAAGCGAGCGCCGAGCTGGTTGGTTTGTTCTCGCTTGCTGCCTCTCCGTGGCTCTCCGTGCCTCCTCGTGCCTCCTCGTGCCTCCTCGTGCCTCTTCGTGGCTCGCCGTCCGCTGCCACGAATAAGAACGCGCGATGCAAACAAGCTTTTCGCGAGTCGATCTTGGCGCTAATGAGGGCTGGGCGTGACTCCTCGAAAAAGTGCAGGCTACGCCGTGCGGCCGACGAACGCTCAGACTTTTGGCGGCTCGCTGAAAGCTCCACGGGAATGCAGCGCAACGCTTCGACTATTATATTCCAACTATTTTCGAAATATCCGAGTCGGTGCTTGGCTCGGCTTAGCAGTGCTCGGCGCATAATGGATGAACTGGGAAAAATCGTAATTGGTTTTCGCAACGGAGTAGGCTAATAGCGCTTATGAGGCACGCGCGGCATGCCACATGCTGATTCGCGCCAGCGCCAATAAAATCGAACAACCGATAGGCGAGTTGATTAAATTCGTATAGACACAGGCAGACCTGTCGTAAGGATCGCAGGCTTTCGTGTCGAACCAATGGATTCGCGATCTAATCGATGTTACAGAAGGAGATTAGATATGGAAGCGACGGAACGAGGCAGGCACATGCTGCGTACAAGCGAGCGGATAGCAGGCAGCGGCACAAAAAGGGGCAGAGCGGCGCGCGGCTCTAGGATCGATGCACAGCCATTAATCGCCGGCTCACGGCGGCTAATACTCGTCACTGAATAGGGCTCCGCGTTGACTAATAGCGGCATAGCGGCGACGCAGCCTGCTCCGCTTATCAGCGAGCGCCCGTTCGAATACGCCGAGTGTCGCCGCGATAAACAATAAATAACGCGCAGCCGCCGACCTCGACTAAATTGTCCGCTATATACATGCGCGCACGTGACGCGCCGCCGGCAACTACTTTTATATACGCGAAAATTTACGCCACGCTCTCTGCCTCGCTTTTTGCCCCGTCGGCTGCCATCGCGCAGACGTGGCCGCAGCTCTACCATTACAGCCCGCATTGGCGCAATTGCCGCCGTGGCCGAAGCTCCCATGCCAGCTTTATTAATCTGGCCGACGTTGCCGCTCGGCCCTAGCCTCCGACGACGACAACCGCTGCCTTCGTTCCACCTTCCGCTTGCAGGTTGGCTTGGCGCGAGGACACCGATGAGCGCACTGCCTAGCGCACTGCTTTGATATGTATATCGATCTGGCATTTTTATGGCTAGCGACGGCTCGAATGAGCGCTCGTATAATGACGCGCATTAATATATACGAGTGGCGAGCACATGCAGCGCAGGCAGAGAGGCAAGTCAATCGCCACGCGCTCAAGGAACAACGGCGATATTTTCAGCCGCGCGCCAATAACTCATCGATCTAACAAACGAAAGCCGACGAGAAGAGGAGCAGGCTCGAGCTGACGCAGAGCAAAGGATCGATGGGAATCCCCGGCAGCGGACAGCGACGAAAAGAGAGAAAAACGAGCGAGCTATCGTCGTTTGCGATGCAAATGCGCGTAGCTGAAAGGAGTAGCGGCTCGCGCCGCCCGCCGGCATCGATCAACGCCGCTCGCGCCCGTGGCGCTGTCAAATTGGCGCTCGCCTATGTCGCACATCGCCGAATTGGCGAGCCCGCGCCGCCGCCGCCGGAGTCGACCGGGAGGACTCGCGAGCGGCGCTCACAAAGCCGCGCGACCGTGCGCAGGCCTCCTTCGAGATCGGTCGATGCGCGGCCGCGCGTGCGCTCTATTCGGGGCCCCTTTCGCGATCCAGCCAAGATTTACCGAGGCCACGTGGGCAGCAGGCTAAAGAATCGAGCGGCGGCCGACTGCAACTGAATCGTAAGATCGATCGGAGCCGCGGCACAGGTGTTAACGCTTGCCACTTGCAGCAGTTCAGGTCGTACAGCCGCCGCGGATTCTGCGCATTTTTGCGCCCGATTGTTTCCCTCGTAATTTATAACTCGGCCTGCTTGGCTCTCTATCGGCCGACGGCGGCGGCGGCGGCGGCGGCGGCAGCAGCAGCAGCAGCAGCAGTTCTTTGCGCTTTGTTTTATCTGCTCGGCCTGCCTGCGCGAGCATGATTAATTCTTTCGCTAGCTGCCCTTGCTCGTGTTCGCGGCTGGCGTCGGCCTCGGAATAGAGCCCTTTATTTATCGCGAGCCAACGATCAAGCGCGCCGAGCGCTGCAATAAGCCGACGCCTGCGTAATTGTCCACTCGCCGACAGCGCGCGGTTGGGCTGTGCGAAGCGGAAACGCAGCGGATCGCTCCGATCGAATATGGGATTTGTTTGCAGCGACGGAAGGCGACCTTGGAAACGCGCAAAAGCAGCGCCGCGCGGCTCGACCCGAATCTATTGATCAAAGTTACGAGCGGGCGCGAGTCTGGCAGCGCGATTGTTTAGGCTCTCCGTCTCGAAACAGAGCACGCTGGCAGCCGCTGGCAGCCGCTGGCAGCCGCCGGCAGCCGCCGGCAGCCATCTATATCGGCGAATCGTGTCGAGAGCAAACTTTGCAGCTTGGCGCTCGGCCAGAACTCGCTCGCCGCCTGATAGGCCTAATAATTTTGCCAGCGAACGCAACGAAAAGCCGATAAGTGAAAATTAATAAAGTGGTAACGTATTGCCGCGACTCAGCGACGCACTTACGAGCTGGGTTAATGGGCCGTCGCGTCGGCCGAGCCCTCCTTGCCAGCCCAACTCGAGACACTTTCCATCGATTCTTGCCATTTTTTTACGCGCTCGTCATTTGTCGCGAGCCGCCGGCTGATCGATCGCTGTATTATGCGCATCGCATTAAAGCGCTTCTAACGTACAAAAGACCCGAGACTGCTTCGGATCAATCTTTTTCTACCATTAGACGCCTGCCTTGCTAATTATTATCATTGATGCCTGCGGCAGTCGTTTCAAAATGTCGCGCGTAGCGTCCGCCAGGCGACGGAAAACCGGTACTTTCCTCGGCCAAGAGTCGCGGGCTTGAACAAGCTCGTACAGTGACACCAGAGAGACAGCCGGCTATGGCTAAAGTCGCGAAGCGCCGAAAAAACGTAGAAAACGAAAGATGACTTTAGGCAGTCGGAGATCTCGAAGCTCGCCTCGTGTCCACGTTTATCCGCCGGTTCTATTATAAAGCATTTCTCTCTATCTCGGAACGGAGCTTGCGGCGGGCGGCGTCGGCGGTGCGCAGCTGTTCAGCTGTTTAGCCTCGTTTCGCCCAACGCTTAATGTCTCATCTAAGTCTAGCGCTGACTGTCTCTCTCCCGTCCGCCCTCCTCCTCTCTCTCTCTCACGCTCTCTCGCAAGTCCTAACTTAGCATCCACTTTGAACGAGCTATTTCGACATCGGGAAAAGGGAATAAAGAGACTCATCGAAATCGATAAAAAATTAGCGCGCTGCAGGGACGCCTGGAGGGCGGTGGGTCTGCCAGTTGCGTAGATCGGATAATCGTGGAGGAGGAGCGCGCCGAGTGACAAGGAGACATCGTCGTCGTCAAGTTTACGCATACAGCGGTGCCTGTAGCGGCCATATCTCGGGCTGTTTACTGCACAGTAGACAAGTCATTTCTCCACGGGCGGACATTAGCTCGCGTAAGAGCGTAGAGCTGAATAGCGACCAAATGGACAGTCGCGCTTGGAATAGAGCTTTAAGGCTGAGAAGCGGCGAAAGCCCCGTGTCCCAGAAGCGAGTCGAGATCTCGAGAATTTCCGACTACTGTTTTCGGGGGTGGAGTCGCCGCTGCTGGCTGACCTACGTTTCCACTTGCTCGCTCCAGTGCCAAAATTGGCGCCGCTATTTCGGCTGCGGCTTCCTTGCCTCTCCGGCTCTCTCCCAAATTTGCAGCACTCATTAGGCGTTCCCTCGCGCACGTCATCTTCTCCGCGGCTGTCAGTCTAAGGCAAGAGCGAACGATGCCGAATCGAACGCTCATCAGCGTTGGCTTAATCAGCTCAATTGGCGCGTCCCCTGGCGTTGTCAGAATGCTTGGCACGCGCATATTTCCTCTTGTCCGCCGTCCACCGTCCACCGGTAGGCACGAGTACACGCGATAGAAATAAAGAAGAGAGAGAGAGAGAGAGAGAGAGAGAGAGAGAGAGAGAGAGAGAGAGAAAGGCGCACGAAGCTTGCAATTCTTTCGAATAAGTCGGCGCCAACGGTAAGTCGGTATTTTTGCAGGAGTCGAACACGACAATACTTTCAAAATGCCTGCTATTTCGAAGAAAAGTGGCGAGAGATTAGATAATTGTGGCGCTGTACAAAGTCCAAGCTGGCTGAACGGAGATCGGCGAGCAGCTTATAAAATCGATAAAGTGCGGCACAAGCGCATAATGCCCGGATTATAACAGTTGGCGCGGGGTTATTTGGCCAGCAAAATCGAGGAAAAAATGTCGCCGAACGGCTCGGCGAGCGCAAGAGACGTCGACCACCCATGCAGGTACGGCGAGCAAAAGCTTGCCGCGGCCGCGGTTCCCACAAGGCCTGTAGTTTGCAAGCTGGCGCGTGTCAACTGGCAGGCGGCGACGCGCAAAGAGGCCGCGATGTGGCAACAAGCACGCAAACTGGCGCTCGACAAATTTATCCGGCCGTCCGAGGGTCCTCGCGAGCGAGCGCGAGGAAGCTAAATCGAGGTTACGCCAGGCGTCGAGAGCGAGCGAGTGCGCTACGTCCGACTCTCGCTCTCTCGATACAGCGACGACAGCGAATTCGAATAGTTGCCTGCCGGCCACTTTTTGCGCGCGACACTCGCTCTCGCTCTTATAAATGCGAGTACGCTCTCTCGCGGAGCAGCGGCTCAAGGCTCAAGGGTCCCCTTTTTCTTTTTTTCTCTCGCTCTCTCGCAGCCGTGGTCGCTGCCGCTTCTTCTTGCTTTCTTTTTTCTTCTGCCAACACTACGTGTGAGAAGTTATTTTACTCGCGATCCTGACTAAAGGCTTTTTCAATTTGCGCGCTCGCTCGCTTTATGCCTCGTGACACAATTCTTTCTCTCTCTCTCTCTCTGCTTCGCAATCTTCGCTCTTCGCTATTTTACAATCCTGCATTTTACGCCGGCAATGTCAACATAGCTGTAAGTCGATAGTGATAGAGAGAAATCTTATTATCTCTGTCGGGCCGATGAATTTGTTAGTTGGCAAGTGCAGGCGAGCGCCAAGCCGCGCGCCCGTTGGCCGGTGGCAGACGCTCGTAGAGTCAGGGCCGCGCCGCGAGGTTCACATGGTCGGCTGCGACCGCGGAAGAACGCGCTGGAATGAGACGCGGAGCCGGCGTGGGCATCGAGTGCGCGGGCGCTGCGGGCCCGAGCGACCGCAGCAGGGGCGCAAAAGAGGGCGCTGCGGCGGGCGGCGATGATCGCGCGCGATCGCCAATTGAAATCCGCGATTAGCGGACGGTAGCGCGGAGCCGCGCGGAGCCGCGCGGAGCCGCGCGCAGCTGCAAAGGGCCTCGCGCATGTAAATCTCGGGCCCATCTCGCTCTTCCGGCTGCCTTATTCCGCGGGCCGTCCTCGGCCGAGCAGCCTCTTGGATCCCCGTGCGAGCCTCGGCGCGGCTTCAAACGGCACCGCCGCGATAAACAGGCATTATTCCGCTGGAATTTTCCTGAGCCCGCGAGATCTTGTTACCTCTTTCCCCGGGCCCGCGATTCAGAGCGAGCTGCGCCGCGCCGATTGTTTATCTCCTTTATTGCGCCCCGCGCTCGCTCATTTCGACGTTCTTCGCGCGCTTATCTCTTGGAAAGTCAGCCTTCCGTGCGTAGGCGCGCACTTTCGACCACGCGTTGCCCAATGCCCCATTGCAATGTCGCCTGCGTTGCGTAATTATCGCTCGACTCTCGCACTTGAGCTCGAGCTCGACGCCTCGACGCCTCGACGCCTCGACGCCTCGACGCCTCGACGGAGTTGCGACTGATCCCGCAAGCTCGCAACTCGGAAGCGTCCTTCGGCGCTAATTGGTATCTCTCGCGCTCGGCCGAGCGCCACTTTGCTCTGCGTATTGCGCAACGCGCTATCTTGCCTCCTTGTTTTGTGTTTGCTCGCCACGCGTGGATCGATAGCTGTTCGGAAAGCTCCTACGCACCTTCCACGTTTTAGCTGCGCATCTTAAAAATAAGAGGCGCGCGTAAGCTTTCGGGTATCCCGAGGAGTATAGCAAAGAATCACACGACAGCCGTGACGCTGAGAAAAGTATGGGGAGAAATAAGAGCACGAGGCAGCGGCAGCACGGCGGAGGAAGCGAAATTCACCAGTCGTAAAGTAACGATAATTACAAGGTAATGCCTGCAGACAGGCAAAGGTGCTCGATTCCGATATTCAAATTAACCAATAATTGATCGACGTCGACTCGCTGCTCTGCTCCCCTTGCCGCTCCTCCTCGCACGTCATGTAAATGCCGTGAAAACAAGCGGAGGCTCGTTCGCCGCTTTTTCCCCCGACTGCCATGCAGATCGAACAGTTTTTCATAACGATCCTCATTACCGCCGCCAATTTAAAAAAGCTATATGCCGCACTCACAGAAAGAGATTTGCCGCACTTGTTGTTTTTTTTCACTGGCGATCAAAGTTTTTAGCCTTGAGAGAGACCGGAATTATCGTTTAATTTTATTGGGCCACCTGCAGACGCACAATTTACACTGATAAGCAGATTTTCGTGACTTAATTCCACGGGATAAGAGTTAACGAAGCATTGGCACTCGTTTTGTTTGTTTGCGCGCGGCTTCTCTCCGAAGCTAATATGCGTATAGTTACAGGTCTTGCCGTTAACTGGGACGACGCTCGCAGTAACGTTGCTAGATGGAAAAAAATGCCAGTGCAAGGAAAGGTACAACTGGAGAGCGATACTCGTAAATTTATAGACTTATTCAGAAAACGCTTGATTAAGCGATAAGTGCCAGAGGTGTAATTTTATGTGAAAACGCTGAAATATCAAGTGTCGGCGTATACTTCGACAGGCCGCAAGAAAATATATAGAGCTGGTGCTCCGTCATCGTTTAAAAATAAAACGAGGCGATAGGAGCAAGCAACTATTAAGTGAATTAATCAAATCTCTTATTACTAGAAAGCCGAACAAAGAATGATGTGGGCTGCGCGCGCGCGCGGCCATTCAATTTTTTTCATCGATCTGTTGCTTTACTACGCCATTCATTGGAGCTCTAGCGCGGCTTCGCTCGTTCTCACGCACGAGAGCCACTCGATTGTTCGATTCATTATCATTCGTTCTGCACATTATCATTCGGTATAAATTCCAATCAGCGACATCGAAGCCAAATACTATTCAATCGTATCTGAAATTAAAATTCAATGAAAATACAATTGAATTGTATTGGAGCGTGGGTCATAAATCCCCGCTAAAATTTGAGCATTCGATCAAGCTGGACTAGCACTTTGCCACGTAGCGGACGACGCGAAGCGGCCTGTCGACACTGTTATTAATAGCCCGTCAAGTACAATGCCACTCATCGCGCCCGTGGCAATGACGGGCCTTCGGGTGGGCAGTGCCGACGCACGGGCAGCGCACATTGGGCAGGGCTGTCAGGCCGGCAGGTCGGAGAGGAGCGAGGCGCTACTCCCCCGCGGCGAGGACAGAGCGAAACTGCGCTCGCAGTGGAGTGCAGGCGCGAGGCAGGCGCGAGGCAGCCTCGATACATATTCGCCTACGCGCTGCCGAGCTCCGGAGAGCCGTGCGCGCGGCACCTTCCGCGTACGCCCGCGACACCTACGCGGCATTGACAAGGACGCCGCGGCCGAGCGTCGCCCAGAGCGAGAGCCGTCATTACGCCGTGGCCGAGCAACGCCCTCGTCGAGCCAGCTTTGCCTTTGCGAAGCCTTTTCAACGACTGACGTTTCGTCAGATCTTGCCGTTGCGCCTGCTCGACGTGCACGCGCAGTGGCAACGGGCCGAAGTCGTCGAGGAGCTCTTCTCGACGCAATCGCACGGCTTAATTGTCGGCCGACTCGTACAAGCAGTGTCGTTGTTGTACAAGCATAGGCAATTCGGCGCACACAAAGCAAATAAAACGTGAGGCGACACAATAACACCAGAAAATGTGACTTTCATCGCATGACTGCCACTGGAAAGTCCGAGCAGGAGACGCAGAGTCGCAGGCAGCTGATGACTGAATCGACTCACGTTGGCCTAGCGAAGAAGCAGACCGACCACGCGGCTCAAACCGAGTTCCATTGCCACATCCACTTTCTTCCTCTCTCTCTCTCTCTCTCCCTCTCTTTCTTTCATTAACTCGCTCGAGAGCCAGCAAGTCTTTGCCTACGCTCTGGCAATATCGAGTTCGCGGTAATCCGGTAATGAGCGGCTAACCTTTGCTGCATAGCCGTGCGCGAAACCGCGAACGGGCAAAGCTGCAAGGACGCACCGCAGAGCAGTCCGCAACCAACTAGTATCTCACTGACGCAACGCTCGCATGCAGTCCCGCATTTTCGCATGCCCTCGCTACACACGCACGCGCGCGCGCACTCACACACAATGTCGTGAGCGTTGCCACATTATCTCGACCTAAGTGAGCCTAATTGAGTGTGTTTACGCGGGATATTGCTATAAGATAACGAGCAAGCCACTCCCTTCGATCATTACCCGCTCTTCGCTTCGTTAATACTACTTTCATTACAGCAACGACACAACTGTCTGGCCGGCATCGATCTTCCGTCGAGCAGACAACGGGCCGCGTTTTTCTCTGTCGACCGCTTCCAATTTGCTTCGTAGCAGTTGGACGTTAGCAACGACGTTAAACGCCTCGCAGTGTATGCAATAGGTGCCCAGCGCAGGCTTCTAGATCAACGCCTTTTGCACGCCCATAAATAAAAGCATAACTGTCACGAGCGCATTTGCATTCGAGTGCGTAAAAACAGGCATAATATCAAATAATTAAGAGGAAGTGCATGCATTTATCGAGTGGAAACGACGCCGTTTTTATGCATTCAAACGCTCAGCTGCTATCCTTTCTTTTTATAAACGACCACGTCAGCCAACATTACCGTTGGCCAAATACAGATTATGCTAATACGCTCTTTGTTTACACTCGGATATTTCTCTTTCCGTGCGCTCCTCCAAAACGTTATTATCGTCATTTCTCGACAGCTCCGAATAGCCAGATTAGGTCGACGCGGTCGATCTTCGCGAGTAATTAATTGAAGAGGTTACTCGCTGATTACAGGCCAACAGCGCGCTAAACGCGACGATAATGAGAGGCGCCGGAGCAATTTGTTTATGCAATTGGAGGTTGCGTGAACTCGGAGCCGCGAGCATCCGTCCACGAGAGCCAGCGGAGTGAACGTCGTGGGCGGCGGCCCACGCACTTAGCTCCGACCGCGCACTGACGAAAAAAGAAGACAACAACAACAATCGGCGCACAGCTAATGAAGACAGTCAGGCCGGCCGCAGTTATTTTCCAGCGAAAATCGCCAGATCGGATCGTAATGGTGTTGTGCACGCAGCAGACAAGAGAAGGCAAGAGAAGGCAAGAGAAGGCAAGAGAAGGCAAGAGAAGAGAAGAGAAGGGCAGTTGGTTGCGGATAATTGCTAGCCGTATGGCGTGCGCGAGATATTTGCTTATTTATTTAGGTATTGGTAGTTTATCGGCGCATCGCGATCCTTTGGAAAGTGCCATCAATCGGGCGCGAACAGACGCGTAATGGCATACTGTCAAACACCTTGCAACAGCGGCAGCAGCAGCATCACGCTCATCCGTAATTTTTATTCGGCAACTTTCGTGCAGCGCCCATCAAGAGCGCACGGCCAACTTTAATAAACAATTAAAACAGTAAATACTCGGACATTACCCGGCTGGAATTATAAATTTTTGATGACACTGCTGGCGCTGCCGGATTTGCATGTTTCAGCACCGTTAGCTGTATTTTCGCGCGCTCGTAATTCATCGATACTCTGCAATCAGCAGCACCACTAGCGGCCAGTCCGTCCGAATTACTCGTCGCATTCACGACGACACCTTCGTAAATGCGCGTCCCTTGATCGACGTCAATCAGCGAACGCAAAGCATCGATCGCGATATACCTCGTGCTCCGGCACAGGGAGGAACGCGCGAGGACAGGCAGCCACTACCATGCCACTAGGTGCCCACGCGTTTTATTCCGAAACAGCGCGAACATTGGCCGACCTTCCGATCGCTTTTTCAGTTTCGCTCAGCCAGAGACTCGCCAGATATTGCGTGTCCGAGCATAATAGCACCTGGCGCTCGCCAACGCACCGCTCGATTTGCTCGCTCTTTCGCATTGTTCGCGAGATAAGCGCGAGCCTCGTCTCGTGTAGGCATTTCATCGCGCGCAACCGTTTCGAATCGCCAACGCTGCGCCACGCCGATAGATCAATTTAAACATCAACCTGCGCGCCTATTATTTTCGCGACCTCGCCCCATTGCGAGCGGCATTTTTGCTAAGCGCGCGCCCAGATTTATTAGTTACGTAGCTACATCACGAAAGCTCGAGCCGACTTTGTGCATGGAGTTCACGTCGAGCTCCAATGGCTAATAACCGCGAATTAAGATATTTGACGAAGATGAGCTGCGCGTATATATACGCAAGATCGCAGGCGAAACTCGTCGTACATCAGCGATGTTAAGGAGAACGCACGCCGCCGCCAGTTGGACTCGCAATGAGAGCGAGCGAGAGGATGCTGGTCGAGCGAAGCGGCGGAAGGTGAAAATATTGCGATCACGATAAAAATCGATACGACTGGGCTTAATGGCTCGCGATTACAGGCCGCTGTTTTGGTGCTGGTCTTACACAGTCCGCCACCGCCGGCGCAGCGCCAAATTATCGAATATTTCGGCGGCCGTTTAACGCTGTACGAGAGTGCAATTAGAGTGCGACCGAGAGCGAGCGGTGATCATTTTTTTTCTTTTCTTTTTTTTTTTTTTACAGCAGCAGCAGCAGCAGCAGGCGGAGTGGCACAGAGTGGCGCAAAATGCGCAGGCGAAGGAAGAGAAAGAAAATCGATTCGTCAATCGCGCGCCACCGTTAGTGAAAGTTGGCTCTGGGCTGTCGATCCCGGTGCCGATTGATCGTGCTTGCACACCTCTCGGCGAGCAACTTTTCGACCGCGTGCTCACACCGTCGACGGAAGGACGGAGCAGACGGATAACAAGGCGGACGGGGCTTTGGCAAGTGAAAAACCGAGTGGCGGTCGAAGGGGAGACGCGTCAGCTCTATAAATAAATCGGCGCGTTGCTCGAGCGCACGGCTATTGATCGTTGCATATTCATAGGGGCAGGCGGCGCGGCGGCTAGAGCTGCTCGCGCGTGTCGCGCCGCGCGCCGTGGCGGCGGGCCAGTGGGCGAACCGGATCGCGCGCCAGCGCACCGGAAAGAGCAAACTATATCGCGCATTGAAATCGCAAGTCGCGTTTGAGCCGTGACAGAGAGACAGAAGCGCCCGCAGAAGTATCGCTCGAAGAGGCGAGAGAGTGATCGCGCAGGCACGGCGAAAGGAGGCGTTCGTCGTTAATTCGAGCTGCAGCTGTCGATAAACAGCGAACCGCGGACGAATTAATTGCGCGAACTGCTCGCTGCCGCTGGCAGAGATGTTGCGCGACGAGCGCTTGTTCGCCCTTTTTTCTCTCTCTCTCTCTCGCTCTCTTTCTCCCTTTCTCCATTTGGTCCTACTCCTGCAGTCGCTAGCCGATGAAAATTGGGAGACTTACCACAGCTGCCCAATCGTTGGAGGCTTTGCTACTTGTTCGGCGCAAATAATTCGAAATACATTCAACTATAAATATTTCTTGAAGTATGTTTCCTGTTCTATATTTACGACATCGCCAAGCGATAAAGTCGCGGGGCAAGACAGAGCGCAAGCGAGACTTATTTGCAGCAAAGCAACGCGTGGCGCTACCCTAGCGAGCGCGCACTTGCCGTGAAGCAGCACAGCCAGAGTCGATCAGCCTGGGCTTGGGCAAGATGCGCGCGTATCAATTCGACTCGAAGGCTGTTCGCGAGGCTCGAACGAAGCGTGCGATCGGCAGAGGAGAAGGCGAAAAAGCGTACAACGCGCGTGGACGCTCGACTCTCGGCTCTCGGCTCTCGGCTCTGCCCACGGCCCACGCGCGTAACACCGGTGTTTTATAACAGGCGGCGCGCTAGTCCCGCCTCAATAGCCTCTTCTTCTCTCGTTCCGTGCGCCTGCTTTATAACGTTGTTGCGCCTCCGCAATTATGATACCTGTATACTCGTTACTTTAGCCAGGCAGCGCTCGCTCTGCGCCTCTTCCTCGCCTTCCGTCCGCTTCACCTTTCCGCGCTCGCTGCTTGCCTTCGCGGGCAAACGCGTTATCTCAAATCAGAATCAGGCGTACATCGTCGCCTTGCCAGATTTTCATCGGCTAAGGGGCTCCTTTAGCACGCCACAGTAAGCACTGGCGACCGATCTCATCATGCTTGACCAAGCAACGTCTTGCGGACGTTTGCAGCAACGAAACAATTGGTGCGCAGCGTTACGGCAGGTGCACAGCGCGCATCGGCGTTGGCACCGATCGCGAGCCACGCAATGTCATAGACACCGCCGATTGGCATTCGATTCAGCACTGACTCGGCCAGTCGACGACGGAAGGAAGTCTAAGCAATTGGTATGCAAGAGCCGCCATAGTGTAGCGCGCAAAGGGGCACGCGGAGGCGAATACGAGCAACGAGATGTAGAGACAAAGAGAAAGGGCGCTACGAGCGACCTAACACATGTTTATTCCACTTGGATCGATATTTTCAGCGGCCTACTTACTCGAGCTCCCGAAAACTGTCCGTTGCGGCAAACCCATCGCGCCTGCTGTATGAAACGGGAATAACAGCGATGCGAACTACGCGGTGGTGAAAAATCAGAATCTTAACGTTAATCTTAACATACGACTGAAGATGAGAGTTGGGAGCGACAGGGGCCAGTGGCTAGGCATCCCAAGTGCCAAATCGAATACTTGTGCGCGGTCGATAACGCGAGGACGACAGTCGGCGCAGGCACGTAACGAGTGAACGGGACTTGCTCTCTTCCTTCCGTAGCCGATCGTCAGCCCGAGAGAAGGTCGTAGCTATATCGAGGCGCATCAAAACAAAGCACCTCCAGAGCCACCTCGTCGCCCACCTATTTTCTGTTTTTCACTTTCTAAGCCTCTATTGCCGAGCAACGAGTGCGCGCATGTTTATTTATGTCGCGCATTAAAGGCCGAACGTCCTATCAAAGTACAGAGGCGTTCTAGTTTTCATAGCCTTGTTAAATTTTCACGATTTAGTGCGAGCTTCATCTGGCGAACATTCGCGGTGATTTACGAAAATCGAACAAATGTCCAGCTGCTGGACGAAACGAAGAACAATACTAAAGCGCTGCTTGCGCTCGTTGCGACTGATGTTGTATTTAATAACAGCGGCAGAGTACCGAAGAATTATTATATTTTGCATGCGAATTGCAAGTTGAGGAAAAGAGAATAGGTGGAAAGAGAAGAGTAAAAGTGAAAAGGCAGCAGTGAGTGTTCGCTCATTAGGGGCATAAAGATTTGAGCGAAGCTTGGGGCAATTTCACGGTCAACGTACTGCAGCAATGCACTTCAGTTAATAATCAATCGGCAAGGGGCCACTTATCGACTAACGCTTGAAAGCGAGCCGAAGAATTCACAAAGCGCGCGCTTCTCGGCGGTAAAAACCATGAAACGAACGCTTCCGCGCATGCGCGGCGATAATTCTCTCGTAAAACTTGCTTTTTCCTCGGCTTTTCTTCCTGTCTTCGGCATTGCAACTGTTACGAGTGTATAAATGATGCTTTGCTAACTGCTGTAATGTTAGTTCGGCGCGCGGGTCCGGGGCCGAATCACGTCGGTTAATTATCGGAGTTTGCTCGTGGTGCGCAAACAAAAAGGCCCGGACTGTGCGATATTGAGCTCGCCGAGATTTTTAATTTAAGCAGCTGATCGAAAGAAAAGATGAAGGTCGTGAGTATGATACTTAATAAATAATTTCCACGTAAAAACCGTCATCTTCTTTAATTCATTGTGCGTCGCGCGCTCACCTAAATGGTTCAAAGAATTCGCCGAAGCTTCGCCGATGCGCTGGCTTTTTAGTGCGATTTTAACCAAATTAATTAATACCGAAAGAAGAAAAATCCACTCGCAGGATTGTCGAGTACGAGCAGTCGGTCCAATTAAAACTCATTAATTTCAGATATGCCAGTTAATGATTTGCCGGAGGGCCAAGTGAATTTGAAAAGGGCCAATTTTCGTGGGAAAAGATTCATTACAAGAGAATAGCGCAGCACAGAGACGGGCTACTCACATTCTTTGTTGCGTTCCATGGCCTGCTGAAGGGGCGAGTCGTCGACCTCCACCTTCGGAGGCGACTGATTACCCTCGGCCATTTTCGCCCCGTTCGCTATCTTCTTCAGAACGATGTCCGCGACCTTATCCTTCGATGGAAACAGCTTTGGCGTGCTCTTGTATCCGTACGCTGCTCTGCTTTCGAACAACATGTCGTTTTAATGACGCTGACCAGCTGAAGGGACGTCGTCGTTGGGCAATACCCATTTCCATATGGAACGCAGTAAAATTGATGCCGAGGACGGATCATACAAACCTTTCTTCTTTGATTTCTCGTTCTCGCTTATCCTTGCGGCCCTTGATAAGACCTTCTATCTTTTTCAGCTTGGACTTGAGCTTGGACTCGGTTTTGCCAATCCTACGCGGCGAACTTTCGTGCTTGACGCGTGGCTCGCTGGTAGAGTCGGCCGGCGCTGCGGTAGCACCCGCGATGCTGGTGCTGCTGCTACCGCCGTTGCTGCTGCAAGGGCTGCTGCTGCTGCTGCTGCTGCTGCTGCTGCTGTTGCTGCTGCTGCTGCTGCTACTGGTGCTGCTGCTACTGCTGCTGCTGGTACTGCTGCCAGGGCTGTTGCTGCTGGTGCTGCTGCCGCTATTGCCGCTCAGCGGCAGCGACGTGGAGGCGTTTGGCCCAGAACTCGAGGCTCTGCTGCTCGTGTAGTCCTGTGATTAGCGGGAATTAGTGCTTGCGGACTATCGTTACGCGTCTGACCGTGCTCGATGTTTTAACGAAATTTAGCTGACCTTGAACCACTCTGGGTATATCGAACTAATAGTATCGAGAAGATCTTGATCCAATTGAATCCTCCAAAACGGGGAGCCGCTGTCCAAGCTGTGGCCAGACTCTGTAAAAACGAGAAGATAGTTATCGAACATCCAGCTGGACGCACCTTTACAATATTCACGAACGGTATTTTATCGTCTACTAATGATGTAGCAAGTCTAAAGCGTTCGGCAGGATGTCAGTGCTGACCCTGAATTTTGAATCACACAATTAAAGTTCGGTAGCACGACTCGGCGATACAACCTCAGAATCGGTAATCAAAAAGAAAACACAAGTTTCAAAATCGTCATTACATAGACTTGGACGATTGCTCTGTGGAAAGCTCGTTTTCGAAAAGTTCCGCGGGTATAGCTATCACTGCTGCCCACTAATTTTGGTCCTTCGGTATTGGTCCTTGGCGCGAAGGCGGCGACTGGAGCGACTGGAGAGCGCGAGGCCGATCGTGCAGCTGGATATGGCGTTAAAGGTTCGACAGGGCGCCGAGAAAATGCCGAGAGACCGACTGATGCGTAACTGATCGCGAAGGGAAAAGAAGGAGCGCAGCGCTAGCCCGTAGCTTGCCGCGGGAGAGATGAGCGGGCCAACTAGCAAGCGAAGAGGAGCCGGCCGAGAAACCGGTGAGCGGCCGTGATTTGAGTGGTTAATAAACATAGCAACACGTTCGCGGGCAGTCGAGCGAGAGCCGTTGAGAAGAGGACGACGATCGGTCCGTCTCATCAACGGCCGAGACACGTCGCAGCTGCAACATCACATTCGAAGTAAGTGCTCGAGTGCGCCGGGGCAAAAAATAACCATCGCCGAAGAGAGATGGACGAGCGTCGCCCAAGCCCATCCGTGCGGTAGGTGAATAGGTGGATGGCGATCAACGAGTCGTTGGGTCGTCGGGTGAGCGTTGCGGAGGAAGCGGCCGTTCAACGCATCATAGCCAGATCGCGCGTATCCGTGCAGGCCGAAGGCCGTCGATCAGGTCTCATTCGAGAATCGAGAGCCGAGGTCGCTCGGCGTCGAGAGTCGTGTCATCGCGGGCGAGACTCGCCGCCCCCTGGCCGGTCGTCGCGCGATTTCTCTTTTCCCACTCGTTTTTTCTGCGCCGCGGCTTTCTTCCGCTGCTGCGCTCACTGCGCGAGATTGAAAATGAGCGGCGACCAAGTGGGGGAGGAGGAGGAGGAGGCGGAGGAGAGAAACCGGTGGCCGCGGCGGCGGACCTCGTTACGGCGACATTCTGCTGCTGCTGCGAGAGACGCGTGCCTTGCCTTCCAGATGGGCAATCGAACGAGGAAGGTCGCAACTCGGACTTTCAGAAATTTCAGCTGATGATCGCGGCCGGCCGCGCCGCCCGTGCCGCCCGCGCCGCCCGCGCCGCCCGCACCGCCCGCGCCGATAGCATCGCGGCCCGCTCCCCCGACGAGCAGCACGAGCAAGCTCATTTATGTATCGTGTTTCCAGATTTCGAGGCGCTGATTTTCAGTGGCGCACATCGCAGCGCGCCGAGTGCACTGAAAGCGGACACCGCTGCTGCGCGGCGACAAATTGTTCGAGGAAGCTGCCACCGGCGCGCCGAGGCAGCTGGCAGCAGCCCCACTTGTCCTGTTATGGCGCTCGCGAGGAATATTGCGCAGCCGGAATATCGGAGCGCGGCGCTGCGATAAATAAGAGGATGAGAGGCGATCGGCGCGGAATAGCGCGAGGCGCGAGCCGACAGCGACAGGCCAGTCTGACCTTAACCCAGTAACGGGCGCGCGCTGCACAGGCGACGCTGGCCGAGCTCGCGCGCTGCAATAACGAAACGAGGCGAGAGTGCGCTCCGTAAATCAGCTCGCGGTGCCGCCGCGTGAATCAGCTCGTGCGCGCGCGCGCGCGCGCGCGTTCGCGCTCCGGCCAGACTGCCGACTGTTTGCCGCGACGCTCTGCCTGGCATCGCGTATAAATTACTCGCGCAGGCTCCCGCGGCACAGTGCGTTCTTCACCGCAGCCGCGCTCGCGGCATTAGTCGCTGATTTGATCTCCGTCTAATTGGCGGAGGTGCGCGCGATTCGAAAATTGATCGCTCTGCAGCTGCGCCGGGAGAGCCATTTGCGGACACTGACGGACGGATTGTTAGCCGAGCAATAACCGCTTCCGAATTGGCTCGCGAAGAGGCAAGGCAAATCTTGTTAGGCGCTCGCTGACAGAGGCATCGCCGGCTGCGCCAGCGCGGGACTGGAAGCGGCGGGCGGACTCGCGCGGCCGCGCACCCGCGCACCGATATATCACTATCGGCGTCTCGATCGCCGATCAGATAAGCGCGGTAGCGCGTCTTTAAGAGCGTTCTAACGGCCACGGCCTCGTCGTTATGTCCTCTCAACTCGCTCTCGGCCCCGATGGGCCGCTCTCGTGCAGCGAGACCCCGCAGCTCAATTTGCATCCGTAGCGGCGCGCTCATTTGGCAAAAAACGAGCGACGCAGCGGCATCGTTTACGAGCTCGTTAAACCGACGTGCAGGCGCGCGAGCATGCCTCTTCCGCTTGGCTCGATTGATGCAAACTAACAAATTTGCCGCGATAACGTCGTCCCCCGGGAAGCCGTAAAAATCGCAATCGCATCGCCGGCCGACGCTCGTCGCTCAACGGCCCATGGCCGATGAGCTTGCGCGTCGCGCTCCAACGACATTCCGGCTTTTACGGCGCTGTCAACGCGCGTGCATTTCCCATTGACAGCATCGAGCGCTGGAGGTGCCGCGACGAGCGCCCTCGTTCGCTTCGCACTGGTCGGAGAGGAGCACAGAAGCGCAACGGCCAGCGAGTAGGTAGCGAGGGTGAAAGTGACGTTTACTCGTCTTGTTTCTTGGCCCATTGTATTGCTCGCGGCCCAACAATAGGCGCGCGGGCAAAAAAATCTAATTGATCCGTGCAAACGAGAACACGCGAGGTCGCATAGTTGCTGGATTCCGATGTAAAAGCCGACCTCTCCGGCGTCGCAGAGCCGCGCGCACGCCGGCGCACCGAGTGTGTAGTCCCGGAACGCCGCGCGAGCTCTATGATATTCAGCTGCAAAACGAGCAACAGCGCCGACACGCAGACACACACACACACACACACACGTAGCAGAGAGAGCATGCGGGCCTCGACTCGCTCACGCGCGACGACGACACTACTGCACGAGGAATCCCGAGAGCGCTGCTGCACAATGGACCTCGGCGCGTGCTCATTAGACCGAGGGTCGGAGGTCGGCCGCGAGGCCAAGACTTCGTTATCATACTCGCGGAAGCTTGCTGCGCGACGACTCGGACGGAGCCAGTGTCGAACATCGAAGCGACGACGTTGGCAAATACTGGCAGTGGCGGCCAACAAACGAGAGCCAGCCAGCACTCGGTAGGCGCGTCACGAAGCGAACAGGTCCAATTGGGGGGCCCTCGAGGAGGGCCGGCAGAAAAAGCGCGGCGCGCACGCAGCTCAGGCAAATAAAGGCCCGAAAAGCGGCGCAATTTCACGGGGCTGCCGAGAAAAACTGGCGACGGCACGAGCTTTCTAATTCGATAATTCCAGGCAACGAGGAAGCTGCAACGGCCGTCCCGAGCGCAAAAAGCCGAGGGGCGAGGCAGGCCCCGCCTCGAGCGCTCTCGCCTGCGGATTCCGGCGAGCCGAATCGGTAGCAGTGCGGGCGACGCGGCTGGCTTCGCCGAACCGCGAGCGCGCGCCCCTTCGCCTCTCCCGTTGCGTGCCTCGCGCGGACAGCTCGGGTGTCGGGCGATGTTCGCGATTTGTGACGCGTGCCGCCTTCTCGTTATCGGCCTCCCACTTTCCGTTGCGACCGAGTTCGCTCGACGGACCAGAGTCGCCGGATCGCGCATCGGTGGACTCGCCGTGCCGCTAATCGAAGTAGCGCCGCGGCTCGATTGCGGACGCTCGAGCGGCAGCCGCAAAACGTCTTTGTCCGGCGGGGCTGCTGTCGCGGGCGGCCGCCCACTGGCACTACAAACGACGAGGCTGGCTTGCGAAAAGCCCATGCGGCTGCATTATTGAACAGGCGCATTAAGCCGCGCAGCGCATGCATGAAGAAGCAGCAGCGGAGCCGGCTTATGTCATTAAAATATGCGAGCAGCGGGCGGGGATTGCAAGCGAGCGAATCAATTGGATGCACATGGGCACTGAGATTGAGGCAGGACGCCCGCGCCGCCGGGGCCCCGCGTATTTATTTGAGCTTAGAGAAGAGGCAGTGGGACGAGCGGCCGCGGCGGACTTCCCTGGAATGCATCGGGCGCATCGGGCGCATCGGGCGCATCGGCTGCGCCGCACTGGCCAACCGGTTCGTTATTGTTTTCCAGCCGCGATATGCAACAGTCCCCCCGTCATTTTTTCTTCTCTCTTTCTTCCCCGCGAGGGCTACGCGCGCGCAGCTCTCCTCTCTTTCTCGCGCGTCTTCTTCCCGTCCTCCTCCACCTTCTCGTTCACAAGCTCGAGTCGACGACCCCCATTGAGAAAGAGAGAGAGAGAGAGAGAGAGAGAGAGAGAGAGAGAGCGAGAGCGGGACACTTCAACAGTTACGTCTCTTTCTCTCGTAAAGCCGACGCAATTAAAAACGTATTCGGCCTCCCTAGCAAAGAGGTATTTTTCATTATTTCCAGTCGACTTTATAAATAATCCGACATCGCGATTCGCTCGCGTCGCAACGACCTGCCCTCTGAGCGCAAGCAATTATCGATTCGCCGTCTTGTCCTTGCGGGGCCTAACAGCATACGCAGCATCGGGACGATCGCTCGTCGAGGGCAGCGTGCAACGGGCACCGAACAATACCGATTCGCGTTTGACGCCGAGCCGCGCACAAAGTCGGCGCATCAATGTTCCGGTTATTCCTCGCCTCGCCTCGCCTCGCCTCGCCTCGTCGATGCGTATCTTTGCGGCACAATGGACGCGCGAGCGCGCTACCTCATTTCTCAATAAAGCAGTCGACGATAATATCTGTCAAGCGAGCATACATTTATTCGCGGCAAAATTACATCGCCTTATCTCGCCTGTTGATTTTACTCTCGAAAACCGCTCCTAACTATTTTCATTAATGTCGTTCTCCAGTTCCCTTTCCACTGGTGTACATCAACCACAGGCGCGAGTCGCTCGAGCGATCAATTGCAGTAGCAGTATATACGGCATTTTTCAAGCAATCGATGCCCAATGAAAGAGAAGGTGACTCGACTGGTTCGCGTAAAAAATCAGACTCGACTTTTCGCACTTATGCTTTTCAATTCAATTAATTTGAAGCGATAATGCTGACCAGTTGATTACAAAGTAAAGGTGTAGGAGACGTCGATAAAATCACGCAACCGAGAGAGAAATAAAGGACAAAATCGCGCGCTGCGGTGATAAAGTCGTACGTGCGTGATAAAATTAAGTGAAACGGTGCAAAATGAAAAGACGCGAGCCAAGAGATAAGAGACTTCTCGCAGCTGTCCCCGTCCAAATATCTAGGCATTTAATGTTGTACGCGAGTCTGTTGGCTGCTGCAGTCTCTCAAGTCTCGATAATTTTAATGCCGTGTCAAATTGATACTGGTTTCCGTTGTGCGATAATGGCGCTTGAAAATTCTGCAACGGCATGCCGCGTACGGTCCAGTGCCAGTGGACTTTCAAGTGAGGCGGCGAGGCTCGGTTTAATTCAACAAGAATTGGATCCTGGCTAAGAACACGCGCGTATCAACACTCGATTGTTCGTCTGGCTAAACTGCCTACTAGTTTTGTGTTGCGTACGCAAGATCTGCGTGGCGCAAGGGCTATGACATTAGAGCAATGAAAGCGGCATCAGAGGCGGGTATAATATAAAATGCGCGGAGAAGCAAAAAGTGCGGGGGCTGAAATTGCAAACGAAGGATGATGTCACCAGCAATCTTTCTCTCGCTCGTGTCGTCGCGCGCGCTCGCGGCTGGCTGATCCGTGTGCACCTAGAAAACGTAATCAGCGGCCACAAGGGCCTATCAGTTGTGTCGTATCTTATTTCCGTCTTGTTTCCCTCCCACTGAGCGCGAAGAAAGGGAGAGAGAGAGAGAACTGGAGCCGCGAGCACGACGCGCGCAGACGTCGACGACGGCAGAGAGTTTGGCTGTGGCGAGCAAAGCAGAGCTGCAATTACGGGATCGATTAAGCCGTACATGGCTAAGCCAACTTTTGCCGCCTATTGCCACCTTTTTGCGGAATACACGCGTCCGCGGTGTTTTCGCCGGGCTCGGATGACCTAATTATCTTGCACGACATACGGATTACATCGATAAGTTTTAATGCTCGTCATTAAACAAATTAGTGGCAATTTGTGCGAGGCGCACTCTCACTGTTGCCTTTGAGTACGCTGCTTATTTGTATTTTTTCATTAATCAGAGGGCATTCAGACTGCGGTTGTGAAATAGACCACAGAGAATGATTAGTGCGTATTGGAGAGCGTTACACAGTCATCTCCGTTTGGAATTATTCATTTTTCTCGAAACCTCAAGCGAGAATATAATTAGCATATTACAAGAAATGATTTTTGATTGTGAAACGTGTCTCGGCCGGGAGAGCTTACACGCGTCCTCGGCGAGTAGCGTGGAGGCAGAGCGAGAGACAAAGGAACGGCTCTCGGCTAGCGAGAGAGCGAGCGAGCGATCGAGCGGAAGAGCGCATATGTGTGTAATAATAATCATTCGCATTGGCGAAAAACAATGAGGCGCACAGCACTCTGCTGGTCGAGGAGAGCCTCGCTCGCGCTCTCGCTCTCCAATTATCGGCCGACTATTTTTCTCGGCGCTGAAAGGGCCAAAAGGAAGAGAGAAAAGACAACGAGAGTTGCGCGGCCATTAGCATATTACAAATGTCCAGTTGTGAAAGGTCTGGTTTGAGAGAGCAGAGGAGGACAGAGGGCGCATATGAGGGCCGAGGATGCGAGGAGGCGCGTGGCAGGTCGCGTGTCTCTCTCGCTGTTCTGACATGGCCTGTCCGTGTACCCGCATAATGCTCCTTATGACTAGCTAAATGCACGATCACGCGCTATTCTTCGAGAGTCCTCGAGCGCCAATTAGCCCCGCTCGCTGCCCGACTCCTAATAATCCACGTAATTTCTCGTTTCCTCTCGAGCCCCAGCCTCGCGCTCGCGTATGCAGTCCGCGGCGCTCGTCGTTAATTTGTCGCACAATAGCTTTCCCAATTCATCGCGCGGATTAGCGACTCGAACAATGGCCGATAAATCGCGGTGGCGGCCGATGGGCCAGTTTTTAGTACAACAGCTCGAGCCGAATGCCAGTTGTGAAAAACGAAAGCGTGCGCGCGTTGGATTTTGCAACACCCGTTAGAGTCGCTGAGAGACAGCGAGGAGGTAGGTACACAGCTACAGCCTGAGCAGACTGCTCTGGCACTCGAGAGACGGGGGTGGCGTCGCGTCGTCTGTTGACCCCTGAGCGCGCTCGACTCAGAGAGAGGAGCGAGATCGAGCTGGCGCGAGCCGAGGACCGGTTCGGGTCACTCCTTTTTTCTCCTCTCTCTTCCTTTTCTATCTTCTTCTCTCGCGCACACACCGCAGCTCTCTCTCTTTCTCTCTCTCTCTCTCTCTCTCTCTCTCTGGCCGCGTCCTTTTTCTTCGTCGTCGTTTCTTCCTCCTCCTCGCTTCTTCTTCTCGTTCTTTTATGATTGGCCTCTCTCTTGGCACATCCTTGCTTTACTCGCATGCTGCTATTTTCTCCACTTTTTACGCGACGCGTGCATACACTCCTCTCCTTTCTCCTTTTCTACGCTCTCGGCCTATTTTTTTCTCCGCCGAATCTCCAAGCGCTCGTCCCAATCAATCTTTCTTTATTATCTCGCGCTCTTTATTTCCATTCATTCTCTCCTCCGCCGCTGCGCGTTCCTTGTGCTCGCGTGAATGTGACTTTTTCAATTTATTTATTGCTCTTTTCCTGGCGCGTTTGTCGTCCTTTGACTCTCCCTCGCGCCTGCTTCGAGGCTTCCTTTCAAGGATGAATTCATTCGTTCATCCATTAATTCGTTATTTTACACGATATTTATTGCGTTTAATGAAGCCAAGTACGGACGCGACGGAACGCGCGACACGCTTCAAAGAGATTTTTTCCATTGTTGAATCGGCTGCGAGGGGCTGCTCTGCCCAGTTGCGCCTGCGGAACGGGGCGCACCGCAAGTGTCGGCGAGCGAGCTCCGGCCGAGGGAGATAAAATGGTATTTATTAAAAGCTGCGATGCGCGGCGATGCATCACAGCGGAGCACTTTATGCGCCTGTTAATCGGCGGGCCCTATCTACATCCATTTGATATGCATACGAAAATCGCAGAGCGCATCGGCTTCGCACTCGCGCGAGCGCGTGCGTCGCTGTTAATCCGGTCGTCGGACGGAGCCGGACGGAGCCGGACGGAGCCCTCTCGCGCCTGCTATCTGGCGTTTTTATCGAATTTTTGTGCCTCTGCCTACCCCCGCCCCCGAGCCCTCCTCGCGGGCTTGTTCTTGCAGCACTTGGGCCGCGCCCATACGAGCAGGATGCGTCTGCACATCGCCAGTGCACGCTGTATCCTCGGCGCGTCCCTGGCTACTCGCCCGACGACGTCGGATCGCGTAGGCGTGAGAGTCGCGCGTGCGCTCGACCCACGCACTTCTCCCTCTCTGGTCGGCGCGCGCGCGCCACTCCATTATGCCTCTACGTCTACCTCTTCCTCCGCATCTATCATTTCGCCGTGGTCCGTGCGAGGCTGGCAGGATGTACGCGCGTACACGGGCTGCACAAGCCCGCCAGTGGGCCAGCGTCTCCGCGTCATTTGCAATTCCTTCTTTTTCGACTGGCAATGTTCATCGTATGCTAATGTCCGCTTGCTCGCGCGAGCGCTCATTTGAATGGCCGGTGGCCGGGGAAAACTCAGCGCGAGCATTTAATTTGCGCGCGTGCTGCGAGCAGCCATTGATACTCGGCCAAGTCGATAAACTCGAAGGTACCTTTCCGCTTGGTGGAGCTGGACGCGCACGAGCAGATCTCTGGGGGGCTCGACGACGACGAGCGTCCGACGTCGTCCGATTTCGCGCTCGGACGGTGGCCGTTCCCGCGACGACGAGGCGGCGCCGAATCGGGTGCCCGCGACGGCATCGGTTTCGAGGCGCTGGCTGCGGCTTTGCGGTTTGCGCGGCTGCTCGTTCGGGGCAAGGCGAGACGCGGACCGGACAGCCGGCGACGGGCTGCCGGCGCGAACGAGCGCCGTAATATTGATTTATATTTATTGAAGTGTTTTGGATACGGTGCTGCTGCAATATCCCTATGGTTCTCACACGCTCAATAAAGCGGCCTGCGGTTAGTTTGTTTTTCTACGTGCATGCACTCACTGCTACGGCTTTCGCCGGCATAATATCGGTTTCTGTATAAATTACCGCGGCTGACGTCAGCTCGGCTCTCTGCCTTCGAATTGTACCGCGAGACTCTAATAGCACTTGAATCGTAAGTATTGTGGGTGAAAGTCACGACTGCGGGCGCCTCGTTTGGCCGACCACACGCGCTCCGCTCAGCTGCACGCCACGCGCTTTAACGATCCTCCGAAAGCAACGGAAAGCTCCGCCGGCCTCGGCGTGGCCGATCCGATTAGCGCGCGCTCGCAGCTCCTGCCAGATAGGCCGCTTTTCAGCGCTTTCCTAACTTTCTAGATGATTCTTCGCCACAGCTCCGCTCAATCAGAGCCGCGCTCATTCCAGTTCGTTGCGAATCAAATTTTAGCCGTGTGGCGGCGCTGGACAGCAGGATCACGGCCATTCATCGATATCGCGTGGAATCTTGGAATCGAACGCGCGCCAGTTCGCTAATTTTATGTCGCTGCGCTGCAGCCTCAGCGTAGAAAGCGAAAGCGGCCAAAGAAGCGACTAATTACGAATTCCGTCAAGTGCGCGCGGTGAGCGAGTGCAGTCCGTTCTCGCGGCTTCGGCGAACTCGACTCTCCTCCAGTCCGGTTGACAGAGAGAGAGAGAGAGAGAGAGAGAGAGAGACAATTCCAATTGCGAAAAGACGGGAATCGAAGAAAAAGCCGAGGCCGCGCGACAACGAAACGAAAAGAAAAAATGAAAAGGGGGAAAAAAGGAGGTGCACGGCCGAGAGATAAAGGATCGCGGTAAGGCGGAATCGCAAAGTCGAGGTGTGCAGTCTCACGTCGCGCTAGACGCGGCGGCAGCGGGAGAAGAAAAGAACGTAGATTATACGTTCCACGAAGCTCCGGACGATCGTGTAGCTCTCGCCTCTCGCGAGTTCAAACGTCCAACGATACCTGGAAGAATCGAACGGGTGCAAAAACGCCGATGCAGCCGACTAACGGCCCGGCTGCTCGCTCTCTTGACTGCGATTTTTAGGCGATATACGCTACGCGGCTCCTTTTCATAGGTTTAAGGAGCGACTCTCTCTCTCTCTCTCTCTCTCTCTCTCTCTCTCGCTATCGATCGTCAAATAAAAAGCAACGAGACGTCCCGCAAGGTCTCGCGCGCCACGGGATCACTACAGCGATTCATCAAACGCAAACATCGATCAAATGCCCACTCGCCGCGGTTATTAATGTGCCGCTCGCTCGCCGAAGCTTTTTTGTAACCCCCGGTTCTCCGGCTCCTCGTGCTTGCGCTGCACCGCGCTTCATAGTCGACTAATTTCGAAAGGCTTATCTGCGAAAAGCGATCGCGCGAGCGCAGAAAAACTGGGCATCGATCAATTTTCTTTCCGCTAGATGCGCGCGCGCGAGCGCGCGCGAGCTGGCATTGCCAGCGACAAAGAAAAATCATTCGCAAGACGTGTGCGATGCGACGTGCGATTCGCTACGTTTCTAGAAAGCCAACAAATAGTTTGCCGCCGCCATGCGCGCTTTAGCTTTTTTCACCCGCGGCAACAGCTGTAATGAACGTGGGAACACTAATAAATGCCGCCTCGCTTTCCAAAACTCGTAGCGATCGTCGGCGTGGCAGTGGATAAGCGGCAGCCCGATTCGCCGCGCGATATCCATTTGTCGAGAGCGAGAGAGCTCTTGCCAATGGGTTTCTCGCGGAAGAGCGGCGCGTGTCGATAGGCGAGTGGGAGAGAGCCATGGCGCCACCGCACGCTGCATTCGTAGACGTCAAGTGGCACGTATGCAAATGCTGTTATTACGATCCGAGTATCCGAGTGCGGCATGCAAGTACAATTGGCAGTCTCACGAAAAGACACAGCTCGGTGAAGGCAGGGCCGAAGGATGAACCGCGACAGACTGTGCCGCCGTCGCCGCTGCTGCTGCTGCTGCTGCTGCTGCTGCTCTCGAAAAAGGAACTGCAGTGCCGATTGTTAAGCAAGCGCGGCTGACAATAAGTCAATACATCTCTCTCACTTGCTTAATAGCACAACAATTCACCGCGGCAAAAAAAGCACAATGGCCTAATGTCAATAATGAACTTGGTTCGAGCAGCATTGTGTGCAGCGAGCTGCCTCGCGCGGCGACGGCCAGCTTGAATAGCGTCGATTCATGTGCCAGCGGCTTTGTGCTTCCGCCGCCGGCGCTACAGGCGAGCTGCAGCTTCGCGCAAGCGGTGCGCCCGCCGAGAAATCAGGATTGATGTGGGCCTGCGGTAGGTTGCGGGCGCACCTCGCGCGCCTCGCTCACGCCTCGCTCGCGCCGCCACAGTCCGCCGAATTCCGGCATTAATTAGCGAACTGCACGGGCTGGATCGAGGAGCGAGCGGCCAAAGTGCCGGCGCTCGACAGGGCGGCAAGCGCGCGCCGACTTAATGTATTCCGGCGAGCGTGCGACGGCGGAGGCGCGCTCGCGAGCAGCGCTCGTCCATTGAGCTGCGGGCCGCTGTCGGGCCAAAGTGGCTTTTCTTATTCCGCGTGCGCGCGCGCGCGGGCGGGCGGCGAGGGGGTCCGAGAGTGCGCGCCGCCAGAACAACCGCGCTAACGAGCCGCTAACGACAGCAGTCGGCTCCGCGCGAGCTTTCGCGACCGCGCCGTCGAATACCGATCGGCGAGCGCGCGGCCCGCATCAACGCCGCAGCTCGCTCGGCAATGGGGCAGATCGCCTTTTGCTGCGGCCCTTTAAGCCGCTCTCGCGATCCGTCCGCGCGACTCGAGCACAAGATGGGGGTCGATGGGCAGTTTCGGAAGGGCGCCCGCGCGCGCAGCCATCGATGCATTAGGATTGGGCTTTTCGTTGAGGCATTGGCATGCCCGTCTCCTTGATCACGGACTGCTTCGCCGAGTGCAGGTCTGCCGGGCGCCGCACGGTCGCCGCCTGAACAGCCGGCCAGGCTATCGGATTGGGCAACGGCTCGTACCGAGAGCAAACTTGTCGAAGCGACGACGACGACGATAACGAATGCTCATCCACTGCGACTGTGGCGCGCTGGTCGACTTTGCGATTCCATGATCGGCGACAGGCGAGAGCAGTCGGAGCTTGCACCGGGGCGACCACCACTCGGCCGAACCCCGAGAGACGCCCTCGGCGTTCGCGACTGGATTGGGAGCTCGTTATCTTTGACATGATCGCGACTGCTCATCTCCCTCCTACGACCGCGACCTTTGCATATTTATTCGCTTCCAACGAGCGACATCGACTCTGGGGCGACGGTCCGAGCACCCGGTGCGGCTGCTGGCTACGCGGCGTACCGTCGGGTCGTTGTTGCAACGAGCGTCGAGCAAAACAGAGGCCGCTGTTGGCCATGCGCTGGCTGCTATCGTCGCGGGAATCGAGAATTAGGCGCGATCCAAAAGGAAAGAAGGAAGGCAAGTCGTGGGCGGTCGCTGATCTTGACTCGCGAGCGCGCCTACGCCAGCTGCGACGCGATTTGACGCGAGGTCTACGTGCACTTTATCAGGCAGCCGAGCCACCGCGTCGGACGACAATACTCGCAGCCCATTAGTCTCTTGGAGCTCGTGTCGCGGCTCTTTGAACGACAAGCGCCGTGGCTGCTGCTGCTGCTGCTGCTGCCGCCGGCTTATCGGCGATCGCGCGTCCCGCTCGTCCGCGGCTACTTTTTCTATGCTCGGATAGCACAGCAATAACTCAAAGGCGCGAGCCGATTCTGTTGGCCAAATAACGCGTCGCTACGGCCTGCTTTTATTTGGCAAACTGATTCTCCGTTAAAATTAGGTAACGCAGCCCAGGCTTACACTCGGATACAATCAACTTTTCATTCGGCCGTTCGCCGCGCAGAGACACATTTTTACGCGATTACCAGTCCACTTCTATTTATATATCTGCTCAATTTATGCTTCCTGTTACGCGCCACGAGCTTCTGTACGGCACCCATCCACACTGCAGCTTTTCTGCGTGCACTCGAGAACGTGTGCTACGCTCCCGCGGCGAACGTACTAGCGAATTATCGAAACGCTCGAGAGAGGCGTAGCAATTGCCTTCGTCGTGACGAGTACTCGGACACGTTGGAGAGCGCACGAAAGCGCACTGTGAATGTTACAGTCGGCCGCTGCTTGCTGCCTTGTCAGTCGGATGACACAGATATCGCTATATCGCAGACGCGTCGCGGGCGTGAAATTAAAAATTACGACGAGTATATCGTCATTGCGCTCCGTGACTTTGAATCGACGCGCCGCGCCGCGGCAGATACAAGCGGAGATGGGCAAAAAATACGCATGATGGTGATTAAGAGAAAGCACCGCAATCCCCACGACTATTGTGTATATTCACTTATCATACAGCACGAACACGTATATGAATAATTCAAGCAACAGATGCAAAAAAAATTGTATAAGCACATAATTAAAATTAAAAACTGCAAGCCGAAATACTGTTACGTTTTGTTGGGAATGCGCGCCGCGTGCCAAGTGTGCGCATGCATTGTGAAATCTGCGAAGAGAAAGATAAGAGCAAAAAATTGCGTGCAGTCCAATTTGTATATTATTCAATTGAAATGAAACGAGATTAATTTTCGTTGCGACGAGCGAAGAAAAACGTTGGGTATGTGTACTTGTAGTAGAGAGTGTTTGCTCGCGTGCGCGGCCAGAAATAAATAAAACTGGCGAGCGAGTGAAAAACCGAGAGAGTGAGAGTGCAGCGGTGCAGCTGCCGCGACGACGCATCGACGACACAAATAAACAAAAGAGTCAGTCGCGCGGCAATTAATCCAAGAGGCTCTCGTACGTACGTACGTTGCGCGATTTCACCTCCGCGGCTTTCGGGGTGAGCAGCGTGGCTGGTTGCACAATCTGCACAGACACGTAGCCGCGCGCGCGCACACACACACACACAACACGTGTGCACGCGGCTAAACGTTGCGTCGCGAGAAATCCATCAATCGCGCGAGGCCGATCGTACAGCGATACCGAGAGAGAGAGAGAGAGAGAGAGAGAGAGAGAGAGAGAGAGGGAGCTCATAAAGGCCGCTCTCGACGAAAGTGCTGCGCGCGGGATTCATTCCTTTTCCCTTTTTTCCTTGACCACCCGCCTGATCCTCGGCACGTACACCGTGCTCGCTCGCTCGTTCGCTCGCTCGCTCGATCGATCGATCGACCGCCCGATCTTCCCCGCGAGTTTTCCCACGATTTTTTCTCCTTACTTTTGCGCCAACGAGAGATCTGCAATATAGCAAATAGCCTGGCACTTTGCCGAGGCTCGAGCGCGACCGAAGCCTGCGGGACCAGCGAAACGTTATCGCTCGCCAGCGCGCCCAGCTAGGGGACTCACTGGTGCTTCAACGTTCTCGTTCTCGTCAGTGTCACTCGACGAAGGGAAACGGAAGCTTCGTTGCCCGCTAAGTTTCTCGCGGTGAAACAATCGCTGCGAGTAAAAGAAACGGGATTGAACGGCTTTCAGCGCTATAAAAAATGAGTCGCGTGCGCGCAGCTTGTGTTCACGAATGCAAACGAGAGAAAGCTCTCGGAAACTGAGCTGATGTGGGCACAAAACGATTTGGAAAGGTGCTCGCTAGTGAGCAGTGTCCGGAGGAGCCGCCGGCAGATAAGAGTCCGCTACAAGCAACATCTCCGCGTGGGCTTCTCGGAAATTCTCGCGTCCCGCAGAAGTGATTAATAATTAAGGCCGGCTGACAAATGCCAAGACACGGTGCAGCCGAAAGTCGAGAGAGCGTCGACTGGGCGCGAGTGGCCAGTGGCGTGCGCGGAGCATCCGGCGTGTGGCGGCGGTTCCGGCGGTTCCGGCGATTCCAGCGACGTGACTCCTCGGCGACGACGTGCCGTCGCGCGCGCCGCACGTGCCCCCGTAGCTGGCCGGCCGACGCCGATCGGTTCGGAAGCTCGGCGGTGCGCGACCGTGAAAGCGAGCGTCGAAGAGCAGTGTTTGCACTTGAGCGGAGAAGACGCTGTGCCGTAAGGCGACATAGAGAAAAGTGGCGGACAGCCGACGTCGGATGATTTATTCGATCGTTAAGCAACTGTGCAGCAGCACGGCTTAGCGCTTTCTCAAAGAGAGCACTAAAAATCAAGTGTATGCGCGCGCGCGCGACAATGTCAACGCTGGCGAGGCGCTCGCTAAAGAGCGAGCCTTTGCCGAGACGAGGCTCTTTTTATGCCGGCCAGATTGCAGGGCTTGGCGCGCGAGCAACAGCTCATTCCAGGCTATTTGGCCTCGTTCTCGGCTCGGCCGAGCCTCCAAACAATCGTCGTAAAAACGGCGCGCAAAGTAGCGTCGATTAACGATAACGACACACTTCTCGGCGGCGCAGTCCCTGGCACTGCGCATTGATTAAGGATGGAGAGCCGAGCGATTGGGCATTAACCCATTAGCCGGGCGACATATCGCAGTGCGAGCGCGCGCAGCGGTAGCGACGTGAGCCGCTTGCTAATGGACAAGTGCTTCATCTGCCGCCCGCGCTACGCGTCGATCATATTCGCGCTGCGCGGCGCATCCTTAATGGCGATAATGCTGCTGCCCGTGAACCCCGTGCGTCATCTGCCACTTTTTGCAAGTGTAATCGTCGGAGCGGTCGTTCCAGCGGCGGCAGGGCTCCGCGCGGACCGAGCGACGCGCGAAAAACGCGACGAGCCGCCTACTCTGACGTCTTTTCGATCGTTTCCACGGCCGAGCGTCCTTCTCCTCCTTTTGCCGCGGCCTTCGCCGCCTGATTGATTGCTCTATTAAATCCAGCAAATTATTGATCAACTCGCGACGTCTGCTCGTCCTTTTCCGTCGTCAGCATCCCCCCGACGCGTTCCGCGCTCGTCCCTCCTCTTCCCCGTACGCGCGCAATCAATTGCGTCACTAGCCGGCTAAATTGCGCCCGTGCAATTTTGCAAGCTGCTTCGCACGGCATCGCGGCGGGTAACGACGCGGACGTACCGCGCAGCTACCTGGAGAAATACAGATCAGCTAGGCAGCCGTTATTCAGTGTCGCGTTTACGACGTGCGATGGATCGTCGCGAGTGGTCGCGCGCCGGGCAACCAGCGACGAGCCGTTGATTATTTACGATGCTCGCAGCGCCGCCGCGCTACGCGGAGGCTCGTTAGCCGCTGATGCCCCCGGGTGCAGCAGGCCCAGCACGGCAACCGAGGTGAACTGGAGCGGCAGCTCGCAGCGAACTTTCGGCGGCCGGCCGAAGAAGAAAAGCCAGTTGAATCGCCGTGACTCTGATCGATGCGCTGCCACGGCTCTCGGTCCTTAGGCTGCATCTCGCAGATTGACACTATAAATCTGCCGGTTACTTTCTAAGCGCGGAGAGCAGAGTACGCGGACCGAGGGTTACTGTCAAGTGCAAGATTAGAGCAGATTACAAATTGCGGCTGCCGCGCGAGTACAAAGCAGTTTCGAAAGCGCGGCGGCGTATCGAAAAGTGGATCGAAAGAGGGAGAGTACTGAAAATACGAGGCTTGTAAAAGGCGCAGTGATAAAGAGCGGCGAGTGGCTCTGTAGCGCGTGCAGCCACCTAAAACCAAGCGGAGGCAGCGGAGGCAGCGGAGGCAGCGGAGGCAGCGGAGCCGCGGAGAGCAGCGGCTCGCTAATTGCGCCGAACGACCGTCCAAAGTCCGCTCGAATAAGGTTAGATGAGGTCGGCGCCGAGAGAGCGGCGGATAAATTTTAATTAGTTGGCCACGAGAGGCGAGAGCTCGCGAGAGTGAGATCGACCTTCGGGCCTGCTCCAGATACCGAATACAGCGACAAGGCGCGAGGGAGCCGGCTCTCGCTCGAGCCGCGAGTGCGATCGGCGGCGGCGGCGGCGGCGGCGGCGGCGGCGCTTAAGCCAC